>NC_136793.1:38674868-39184868 GCF_951216825.1 Electrona antarctica
CACAGTCGCTGTGTGCCCATAGACACAGTTGCTGTGTGCCCATAGACACGGCCGGACATCAGCTGCAGATATAATGACCCTGCGGCTGCTCCTCCCTAACCTGACATCTCACCTGCTGCTATGCGCCAGACAAACAGAAAGGGAGATGGAGAGAGAGATGAGAACAGAGGAAAATAGGGGAGGAGGAATACAGATAGGAGAAGGGAAGGAAGAGAGCAGTTGTGGTGGCGGCGGCTGTGATGGGGGTTGAGTATCACCTGTCTTCTGTCATTGAGAGCGAAAATAAACAGGGAGGGGTGGAGAGAGAGGGGGGTGTGTGTGTGTGTGTGTGTGTGTGTGTGTGTGTGTGTGTGTGTGTGTGTGTGTGTGTGTGTGTGTGTGTTGGGGGGGGGGGGGGGGGGGGTGACAGAAAATCAACTGAGCGTGCACATCGCTCCCAAGAGTGAGGCTCAGGGACTCTGAACGAGGGGAAATTGTGTTTTTTTTCTCTTTCTTCCTTGAGTGATTAGAAATGGCAGAACATGACCTACTTAGTAACATAACTTTTCTGTAATTTTTTTTGGAGAAAGGCACGCTTTCTCGCGCACTTGCGTGAGCGTGTACGTACATGCGTGCGTGTACGTGCGTGCGTGTGCTTGTGGGAGGGGCATCAATCATCCACAGTGGGCTCATACTGTATGTGCATTAAGGCTGCCAGAAATAATTGCTAGGGGGCTGATGTACAAGTATGTAACATAAAGTACTAGTACCCCTCATCTTTTGAACTCTAAACCTCAAACATGGCCTCCCAGTCAAACAGCTACAGCATGCCTCCGAAGCCAAAGCCTGAGGAGGTATACGCGTTTGATCATAAAGGGGGGAAAAAAACATAGTCAAGGTTAAAACAAGAGAAAATGAAATATGAATTAATCATGAGCTAACACCCACTAAAAGGCTACAAGTGGAGGTTTTAGTACCTTTAAAATTAGCCTGGAAAGTGTTGTGGGAGGTGTGAACATAGCAGAGGAAAGAGAGAGAGAGAGAGAGAGCGAGAGAGCGAGAGATGGAGCTCAGAGAGAGATGGGAGGGAGGGCGGGGGGTTTAGAGAGAGGAACTGCTTTCACAGAATTTGCAACTGCATAAAGCCGGGATAATATTTGGTTCACATCGTGTCATGCATTGAAAATTGCAGATCTACAAGATGTTCTGTGAGTTTGTATATCTGTTATTTTTGGTGTGCTACACTAGCGCGCGAGCAAGTAAATCAGGTGTTAAATGTCGTTTCTTGCCCTGACAGAATCTCATGGTGGAGAGAAATCCACCGCGGGGACTCAATGTAAGAGCGTTTGAGCTCTTCTGTAGGACTGGGCCTCGGGCTCCCCTTAATTTGAGTCTTTGTTTGGCGTCAAGGTAGTGGGTTGCTCTCGCCGGGTTTGGTAAGGCCTGCAGCCTTTTGTTTCATCCATAAGAGAGTGGGGAGATCTGCTCATTGCCTGCAGTCATCAGTTTGTGTTTGATTTTTTATTTGTTCCAAAAAAAGAAAATGGTTTTAGTTTTTTTTTATTTGGCCACGGGTTGAATATTACTGGGGAATTGCTGCACATCACAGGTGCATGCACCACTGTTTGTTTCCCCTCCTACCACAATTGTTAGCGCTCTGGGATGTGTTGGTGGTGGAAAGGGGGGGAGGGGCTGGGCCGGTGCACCGATGAGTAGATTTCCATATCAGTCAGAAAGCGAGAATTTGTGTCAAACAGGAGAAGCAAATGCACTGATGAACGGAGACATTTAGGAAAAGACAAACAGCCTCGCAAAAGCTAAGAGAGTTGAGTGGCCTTGAAATATAGACCAGAATCCTCTAAATGTTTTATTTTTTGTCTTTCATTTCCTCATGCCGGAGTTAAAATGGCTTCATTGCTGATTCCTCAAGGGACAAGCGCTGCCTGTTCCTTTAAATGACACAGACTAATATTGCACTTGTGGCTGTGAATTAATAAGCGGTGGCATGATAAATCCCTCTGATTTATTATGTTCCCCCCTGTGTATAATCAGCATGAAGCACAGAGCCAGAGGGAGAGGTGGAGTGAAGAGAGAGAGACAGCGGCGTGCAGACGGGCAGATGGACAGATGGGAGACAGAGGGACAGAGAAGGGGCGGGCTCAGCGAGAGAGACGTGGATAGAGAAAGACATGAAAGCAAAACAAGAAAGGAGAAAAGATTGGGAATGAAGAGTACAGTACATTAGACAGAGTGGAAGAAATAGAATGAAACAAGCTGTTCCCATTTCAAACTGATTTCCCCGACACACAGTTTAATGCGGAGACATCAACCGCAGATCATCTCCTTTCACAACCATTCAGCCCGGAGGTCAATGAGCAGCACATCTTTACCTGCATCAACAGAAGAGGACCCCTCCACACAACACGCACATGGAGGTCAATGAGCAGCACATCTTTACCTGCATCAACAGAAGAGGACCCCTCCACACAACACATCAACAGAAGAGGACCCCTCCACACAACACATCAACAGAAGAGGACCCCTCCACACAACACGCACATGCAGAAAAGCCATGTCTTTGAAGCATAATTCCCCCACAAGGGCCATTCATTGAAACACAACACCTCCGTGTACATTTCCTGCCTCCACTAATCCACGGGAGGGCTCTCTCTTTCTCCCTCTCTCCGTTTCTCTCTCTCTCCCTGACTATGCTATGGCTGCCAACACATCGCCCCCCCACCACCACCACCATTCCCTTCCCAGAGAGCTGTTTGTAATTGGAGCCTTAATTTATGATCAGGTCCCGGGCGCGGGATAATGATACCGCGCATTGTAATTTGCTGATGCAAATTGTACGTTATAATGGAGAGAGGGGGGGCCCATTAAAAAAAAAAAAAAACACACAGCAACATCTCGGAGCCTCGCCAAATACCCTGAGCGTTCATTACGGCCCTCATTAAAACCTTCCGCACTCAGCCGTTAGGGGCCCTGGCTGATAGAAGGGAGCGTATAATTGCAGCTTGATTGCAGTATATGTATAACATATGATAAAGAAGGATGATCTTTTTATTTGTCTTACAGTAGAGCAACCCCTGTAAACAAATCCAGGGAGTATACTTTGATTGTAGCGTTATAGGGCTATTTGTTAAAGCGGAGGGTGAAATGTGAGTTAGGGGACATGGAGAGCAACGGCTAACTAAGAGTGATGATAATAAAGGCTGGTGTGTGTGTGTGTGTGTGTGTGTGTGTGTGTGTGTGTGTGTGGAGCTAATGTTTTCGCCTGAGAGAGCCTGTCTGCGTTTCTCATTTGGACTAATTCCAACAAGTGTAGATGGCACAGAGCTTCATCTTCAAATATATTAACTTGATTTAATGCGAGAAAATATCCCTATTGTTCTTTTTCATTAGCGTGGCGAGCAAAGTCATCACCATATTTCTGCTTTAAGCACAGTGGAGCGAGACTGGGGGGACTGAGGGTGGGGGCTGAAATGAGCCATTGAAGTCACCTTTGGTGGAAAATACCTCAGGCCTAATGCTGCACTGAGCTCTATGGGGAGCTAAAGCTATGAGCTCTCCTCTCAGCTTTCAATCGTAGATCTCAATTTGGTCGCAAATGAAGGAATGAAGGGGGTGTACTTGCAACCTGGTGATGCTTAACGTCCCCTTCAGAGTCTTAGGCGAGGTCCTTAAGAGCAAAGCTGGGTGGTAAAAAGCAATTAAGAGTTCATTTGGAACAACTGAACTATGATGGGGCCTGTTTTTTCTCTTTTTTTTTTTACCCGAGGAGTGCCTGCCCAGTCAGTCGACAACTAATTCACCGTGTCGCCTTTTTATTCAAATGACCTCGCCGCAGAGTCCCCCTTTTGTGTTTTGTGCCACATTCTAATGCATCTCCATTAGAGCAAAAAAAGGGGGGGGGGAAAGAAAGAAAGTGGGCTGTACTTGCACTGTTGAAAATGGAGTTGCCCTCCTCTCTGCTTGCTCAAATGGAGTTGCCCTCCTCTCTGCTTGCTCAAAGTGAGAACAGTCTTCTACCGGCAGGGCCAGTGTGTGCTCAGTCACTGGAACAAGGATTTTCATCTGGTTCAGCCATTCAGCCGGCTAGGGGCCCCTGCTAGAATGCCTGCGGTCTTTATCTCTAGACCCCCATTGATTGATGTGTTGCGGGCCCCGCTGTGGTTAACAGCAATTTTTATCTGTTGCCAGCGGCAACAGCATTGGGTCACCAGCGTGTGGAGAAACAGCAGAGGCGCGGGTCCAGGGATTTGAAGGGGCCCTCAAATGGATATAAACAAAACCTTTCTTCTTTCTTTCTTTCTTTCTTTCTTTCTTTCTTTCTTTCTTTCTTTCTGCAGATGGCACCTGTTGTGGAACGAGCAGCTGACTGACAAACACACAGATAACTCCCTCCCAACCAGAACCACTGGGCTGACAATATTAGAGCTGCTAACACTATAGGCCTGCTGAGCTGCTGCTTTTCTTCACTAATTTAAACCAAGTGGAGAGCTGGTGGGATGCAGACACCTGCAGAACAAACACCACTGGAAATACACTACATGCATACAGTACAGTACAGTACAGTGTGTGTGACAGACAGAGAGAGAGAGAGAGAGAGAGAGAGAGAGAGAGAGAGAGAGAGAGAGAGAGAGAGAGAGAGGGAGGGAGAGGGAGAGGGAGAGGGAGAGAGAGAGAGAGAGAGAGGGAGAGAGAGAGAGAGAGAGAGGGAGAGAGAGAGAGAGGGAGGTAGAGAGAGAGAGAGAGAATTTTCTCATAGCTAAAATAGGAATGCACTAAAGGCGACATATATTTTCCACTCGATTTACATTCAATCACTGTATTTAGCCTAACCATTTAATCCGGCGAATCTGTGACATTCTGTTAAATAAAGCATGAAGCTTTTTAATAGCTTCCATTATAATTAAGTGACATAATCCTTGTATTCGATAAAGATCTTGTAAAGAGCCTCGTCAGTCAGATGAGGGGAATGTATTTGGAACAAAGTGCAGGTCACAAATGGCAAATTAATTAGTACTGCAACTGCTCTGTTTGTAGTGTTGGGGGACGCATTTTGACTTACATTAATTACAGTATGTACATCGTGCTAGATCATATTATATATATAAAATATATCTATAAGGTTCTGGTATCTATCTATCTATCTAAAGAACAAACTTATGCTGAATCATTTCATCCGATGCGAAAGTAAGATGAAGGGTGTTGGTGTTTTTCCGGCTTGGATAAAATATGTCTTTCTTTATGTCTGTGGCCCTGAGGGTACAGATAGGGACAGCTTGATAGTCACGGTGAGATATTCTGACCCCCCAATCTCCTCGCCACCGCCCCCCCTCGCTCTTTATCTACTCAGACTCAAGACAAGAAGCAAGGGATAGGGAGAGAGAGAGACAGACAGACAGAGGCAGAAGGAGAGAGGCGGATTGTGGGTTGCTTATCGAGGTAAGGCCCCAGAGAGGATGATAAATCACGAGAGCCCAGGACAGGACCCCATCTCTCCAGTCCCCAATCTCCGCCGGAACAACCAGGCAGACAGGTAGGTAGCAGCCGGGGAAAACAGGGTCTGTAGATATTGTCTCTCTCTCTCTCTCTCTCTCTCTCAGTGCCCCCACAAACGTGAACGACATGACCGTAATAAAGCCTCCACTGAGCAGACACACCTGATAAACAATTCCACAGCCGGACAGAGGAAGAAGATGGTGTGTGTGGCTGCTACTTCCGTATCTGCCCTGGACCTGATTAAATACCTATGACTGTGCATGTGCATGTGCATGTGCATGTGCATGTGCATGTGCATGTGCATGTGCATGTGCATGTGCATGTGCATGTGCATGTGCATGTGCATGTGCATGTGCATGTGCATGTGCGCGTGTGCGTGTTTGTGTGTGAGATACCGTGGGGTTCGACACTGACCAAGATAACACCACAGACAGGGAAAAGCAAACCATGTGGGGAAGGTGTGTAGATTGTGTTTGCTAGAGGAGGTAGAGCGAGCAGAGCACATGGTCTCACAACCTGGACTTCATAACAGGAGGAATTGCTCAACATTCAGTGAGCAACTTCGGAATTTAACAAGTTGAAAAAAGGGACATACACAATAAAACCCTTCACTCAGCGAGTGCACAAATGTAACCAAATGGACCTGTAAGCGTCCATTTGGTTTTTACACTTTCTGATTTACAACTAGAAATAGAAAATATATATATTTTGTATTTAGAATAGCCAATTATTTTTACCCACTTTTTCTCCCCAATTTAGTTTAGCCAATTCATTCCTCCACACACATATGTCTGTGTTGCCACTGCTGACTCACCTCATCTGCCAGTGAGGAGACTCCACCGGGAGGACTTAGGGCCTTCGTCCTACTCCCTCCCAGTGAGGAGACTCCACCGGAAGGACATATAGGGCCATCGTCCTATTCCCTCCCAGTGAGGAGACCCCACCGGAAGGACTTAGGGCCTTCGTCCTACTCCCTCCCAGTGAGGAGACCCCACCGGGAGGACTTAGGGCCTTCGTCCTACTCCCTCCCAGTGAGGAGACTCCACCGGGAGGACATATAGGGCCATCGTCCTATTCCCTCCCAGTGAGGAGACCCCACCGGAAGGACTTAGGGCCTTCGTCCTACTCCCTCCCAGTGAGGAGACCCCACCGGGAGGACTTAGGGCCTTCGTCCTACTCCTCCCTCCCAAAAACAGAAATAGCCAATATCTTAAATCCAACACATACAGGTGTTAACAGGTACAGGTTTGTGCATAACAAACTCCATATACAGAGCACACACACACACACACACTGCTATTGCATCTTACTGTGATAAAGTTCTATTTACTGTCTTTTGCAGAGAAAGAAAGCATTGATAATACAACTCAATTTTTGGAATTACTGAAGAACAGTATGTTAAAGGAGAATTCCATGCTAGAAGTCTTTCTTACCTTTCTTACCTTTCTTTGTAGTCGTTACGTCCCCACCAAAGAGGACCAGGTGTTTTTTTGTGCAAAAACTCCTTATTGGCTATTTCCCCTACCATAAGCCCTCAATGAATTGCATTGAATGGGAATTGAATGGGGCTATGGGGTGTTGTGCTAATTTGCTTATTTCCATCAAAATAAGTAGTAAAGTGTGCCGCTTGGGATATTATTTACATTATGAAGAGAGGATATATACAAATTCATTCAATTCTATGCAATTAATTTAGGGCTTATGGTAGGGGAAATAGCCAATAAGGAGCTTTTGCACAAAATAACACCTGGACCTCTTTGGTGGGGACGTAACAACTACAAAGAAAGGCTTTTAGTATGGAATTCTCCTTTAAGAAGTGCACAGATATTTCAATTACAATGCCATGTCATGTACATTGTGTACATGAGACTATAAGGATATAGTTCACATGTAAACCAACCTACAATGTGCCAATGTCTCTTTCCAGACTAAAATAACCCCTGTGTATAACGCACAGCATACCTTGCACACCCAATAAAAATGTACTGCATCAAATAACACTGTCGCACCATGTGTTCTATATGCACTAGCCCATGCATTTTATCGCTGCTTAATGGTATTTTCCATGGCCAAAACGTTCATTTTACAAGCACAGAAACATCAGTTGCATTCACTGGTTTTAAAGGGTTGTTAGGATAGTTTATATATATATATATCTCGATCATGAGACAAACGGTAGGAAAACCGAGAGGGAGACGGAGTACACAGGAGGCATGCACAGGAAGAAGGAAGGATGTGAGGGATCTGATCCTAGACAAAAAATGTTTTCTTTATAATCTACAAGTGTTGCTGGAGTGTTGACTTCTACTGTATCTAATCGTAGACCAGCAGAGCTACAGTACGTACATAAAAAATCCATATGCTTAAAACATTGTTTACTGCTTACTTTCAGCGCCATTGCCGACAATTAAAGTCAATTGAAGCCTAATTTTGATACTGACGCTTAACGCCATTGCCGACGGCCTTCGGCAATTGCGCTTTTATGGCGCGTTCGATTGCTCGAGCCATAATGCTACTCACGTTAGCCGTTAGCTAGCTGTGTTGTTAGCACAGCACTGGATCGCCCATCTTAGATCGTCGTCGCCATAATAATCCATTCTATCCATTTCTTTCAATCGCCTGTATCTCCTATTCCTTGTCCCAGATGGCATTTTGGTCAAAACAGCGTTTCTTTGACGGCACAGATATGACGATCTGGAGCTCTGCAGAGCTCCGGTCTGGCTTCAGATGGTAAACAAGGCCTGTCCGCTCCGTGTAGTTTCCTAGGTTATGACTACTGCCCGGAAATGGCGGCTTTTCAAAATAAGAGCTCAAATTAAAAAAATGCTGGCGTGAATTAGATCCTAATTTTTAAATAAATGCTAGCAGGCTAAGTGTTAACTCATTACCTGCCAATGATGAGATTTCTCGTCATAAAGCTCTGAGGTCCACACTGGCAATGATGAGATCATATTTAGTTTTCCGTGGTTTTACGAACCAGAAAATCACGTGATCACTAAAAAACAGCTCCCATCCACTTTTTTCCACAGCTTCTGTATCGTTCCTCTTTCTGGAGCATAACAAACTAACGCATCTGCATTTTGAGAGTCAAAAACAAACTGTCAGGAGAGATTGGCCTTTTTTTTTTACCTCTTGTCTGGTGACAGATAAACAAGCTTCACTCCATACTTGTCCTCACCCCCACCAGACTATTAGATTTTTTCTCTATTCCAGAGAAGCGGTGCAGGAGATGGCAATCAGAGCCAGGGGCCTACCATCAGATAGCCGGCAGCAACACAACCCCTGGAGGCCCCCACCATCTCACTAAGAGCCTGAAGCACCTGCAGATAAGACGGGGCCCCAACACCACTGGCCCTGCTGAAGAGGCTAGTAAGGCCCCAGGAGCAGAGCAGAGCAGAGCAGAGAGAGAGAGAGAGAGAGAGAGAGAGAGAGAGAGAGAGAGAGCCCTGTGGGTTGGACTCTGCTGATATCACCATCAGACAGCCAGACGTGAGGAACTTGACAATGTGAAGTCTTCCTGTCCTCGCTACAAGCTACTTCCCTTTGGCTTCTCTTTCATTTCCCCCTCTCTCCTGCCTTCCCCTGTGCTCTTGCTCTCTCTCCCTAACACCCCCCCCCCCCCCCATCTCTCCTTCCAGATGAAGAGAAGTCCTTGCTCCCTACCGACTCAAACTGACAGCCAGAGCCAAAGGGCACCACAAAGCTTTTTTCAGGAGGTCTTGTTTGTTTTCATCCATCTTTGAGTACGCGGCCTCCAGGGAATAGAACTGTGACATGTTCCATTAAAACAAAAACAAGACTAGTGTTTGGCTGGACCGTGTATGAAATGCTGGAGGGCTTTTAATTTGAAACGACGGATGCAGGAAGTGGTAACATTCGGCCACTCAGTCTGGGCGGCGGGCCGGCGGCCAATCGAATTGTTGAATGTGACAAGGGTTGCAACCACCTAGCATATTTCCTCTATGGAAACTCCCGAACGCACTATGCCCACCACCACCTACCACCATCTGCTGAAACCAAGCCGAGTCTCCATGGTGGTAGGCAGGTGCTTTACCCCTGCACCTCCCACATGCCCCGTCAACACACTTTTACTAGTCATTGCACGTATAGTGTAAAATTAATAAAGATTGAGCAACTACATGGCCCTGCATATTTCACATCAAAAATGTAATCAGAAACTGTTTTTGTTGAACAGTATACAGTAGGTGAAATAGAATTGTTTGTTAAGAGCCGTTTGCAGCCAAGCCACCATTTATTATTTTATCCAGCCAGGAGAGATGCCTAGTCCGCTGTGTGAGGCCAACTGAGGATAAACTAAATTCCATAGCCTGGAGGGATGATTGCTCCAAGATTGGCTAGTTCATTGTTAAGGCCAACCGGTGCCACCAATGCTGTATTCATCACTCAATCAGTTAGACAGCTGGCCTCGCGGCTCGCGGAGAGGGAGTAGAGGAAGAAGAATACGAAAAAGAAGAAGAAGCGGACGTCTATGACAGGTTCTGTAGTACAGTATGTCCATGTGTGTGTCTGTTCTGAGCTAATCTCACAAACCGCTGGATAGACACATGTTTTATACTTTTTAGTTATGGCCCCCACGCCCTCTCCGAGTTAGATCAACAGTGTGTCAAACCATTATAGTCATCACGACGATTGGTTTTCATGATTGCGTCCAAGCTGCGATGAAGAGCGCCATATGTCACTCTACAACTAAAAGTAGAGCCACTTGATGGAGAACGTTCCCTCTTATGAGCTCCTTAAAAACACGAGGATGTCAAGGACGACCGCGGCTCTCATTTGCTGCTCTCTATCGCCCAGAGACCATGGCATATCATCAGCAGCAGCAACAGACGCATGATGTATGGTTCCACAAGACACACACACGGTGTGGAAGGCACCAGATGCTGTCAGGAGGTAAAAATAGTTTCCTTCTGACACTTTGTGAGATGTTGTGTGTGTGTGTGTGTGTGTGTGTGTGTGTGTGTGTGTGTGTGTGTGTGTGTGTGTGTGTGTGTGTGTGCACGAAATGACTGGGCTGACAACTGGGCTCGCTGAATATTCCTCCCGGACACATTTATTGTATATCTTGAGGGAGAAATCTATATGTTGTACTTCCACTAATGAAAGCGTGCGCACGCACGCACACACGCACACGCACACGCACACGCACACACACACACACACACACACACACACACACACACACACACACACACACACACAACCTCCAACTAAATGTATTATCCTCGTTGTCTTAATGTACAACCTCCAGAAACATAATATGCCACATTATAACGGCTATGGATTTTCATGGAAGATGTGAATGGTTGGTGCTCCATGTACGTACGGCATGGTGGCAGACGGCTAAATGACACGCGTGAGTGACATGTAAATGATGTGTATAACTTGCCCTACGACTGTGTCGTTGCACCTGGCTCTGAGGTCCAGGGGTCAACGTACTACAGCAGTGGTTGTCAACCGTTTCTGGATCAGGGCCCACTTGAAAATGTTGAAAGCATTCACGGCGGCCAACCCATCTGACCACTTCACTCATTAACATGGCAGCCGCAATACCCTCTGGGCCCACCAGTGGTCCCCTGCCCACAGGTTGAGAATCACTCTGCTAACTACAGTACACAACATTACTTCTCTGTGGCAACGATGCTGTATGCTGTCACAATGTTAGGACTTTTAACAATTAAACTGTGATTGATTCATGAATAGTGTTGTGGTACTGTAAGTTACCACAACTTATATATGAATGGAAATGATCATTGTCACCACTGGTAACAATGATCATTTCCATTCGTATAAGTTGTACTGCTCCTTACATGTGACACCCAGCATTATCATCTGACACAGTGGTTCCCAAGCTTTTTAGCTCAAGACCCCAAAAAGACTATTTTGCCCAGGAACCAAACTAGTGAAAATAGCAGACCTACAAGATAGGCTATTTTCTTAAACATGTTTTCTTAAACATTTGCTTTCTAATGTATGAGATTTCTTTGAATTTTCAATGATTTCTTCATGAATTTACTGGGGGAAAAAAACATTGAATTTAGTTTTTCAATTCATGAAAAGTTTTAAAATGTTTTGAAATAATAATGACTGAAAACAAAATGCCGGAAACGAACAAAAAAGGGACCCTAAAAAAAGTGTCCGCGACCCACAAATGTGTCCTGACCCAGTGTTTGGGAACCAGAGATCTATCTAACGAGTAGGTAAAATGGCCCTATACGTTTGGTAGTCATGGAAGAAGATGCAAGTCTCTGACAGCAAGGCAGCAGATCGATGCCAATAAAATAAGAAGAGGGCTCTTTCTCCGTCAAGGTACCACAGTAGGACACCTTCCCGCAATTTAATCTAGTCAGTCAGCCCAGAAGTAATGTCCCTTAATATCACGACTTCTCCATTACTCTATTTAACATAATTAAAATGTCGAGCACTGGGGCCATAAAGTGGGTCGTTGGGAAGATTGTAATTCTGCCGTAAAGCCATGAAGCATGAAAATGTCACTTACCGAGTAGCCGCGGCCTGACAGCGAGTGAGTCGAGCTCTGTGGGGAGGAGGAGAGAGACAGAGAGAGTGAGAGAGAGAGAGAGGGGAGGGGGGGGGGGAGAGGGAGAAAGAGCGAGAGAGACAAGAGAGGGATGACCTTTAAGAGGGGCATTTCACTCGCTGACACAGACATGATAAAGCGCTAGCACTTTAATATCAATATTCACTTTAACCTTTTACCCACCTCCTACAAACGTCATTCTCATCCATTCTGCGCCCTCATCCAGAGCTTGCGTATGTGAGAGTAATTCTGTCCCAAAAAAAAACATGGGCACGACTTGTGTCATGACTCACTCGAATGCAGGTCTATCTTTCTGTAGTTATGCCTTTTATAAAACAGGAAGGAGATATATCTCTGATGACGACAGACACATTAACACAATCAGCACCGGGATTTCTTTCAAAATAGAAGCTCGGGGTGCCGGGAAGATATGGCCGCTTTTACTCTGTAAGCCCCCCCTCCGTTCCGGACTAAAACCAGGAAACATGTTTTTGCTTGCTTACCTCGCTAAGATTACGATATAAGTCACTGATGATCGCTCGCTTCATATTTTGAATGAGAGGCATGTTGAAGTCAGAAATGAAGAGCTTAGTATATTCATCTACCAACCACGGAGAGCTCCTAGATTACGCACGCCGAGCCTTTCTTTGTGAACGGTAAACAGGGAAGTGAACGACAACGCGCATGCGCGAAAGAGCAAGGAGTATGGTGCAGAAGCAGAGGCCAACAAAAAAATATCAGAATATTTTTCTCTTGTTTGATATCAATGTAAATGCGCCTAGCCTAATCGGTTGGATTAGTTATGACGTTCCCACACGTCGTACGGACTAAATGGGTTAAAGGGATATTTCACTTTCAAAAAAAGTTTTGGTCATTTTATCGTCTACTCAGACTTATGTGAACACCCGGACAGTTTTCAAGTAGCTTGATTCAGTATTTAGATATGTGATATTCATTTAGCTGCCCCAAACCCATTGTAACATGAGGGGGCTGTGGTTTTTTATTTACTTATAAAACGGTGGGAAAATGCCACAAAGAAATCAGAAAACCACAGCAGTCTGCACTAGTAGGAACCTTTACTGTACCACGTGCTGTTTACATTACAAGTATTCTATTAATCAATTAATTACCATGCTATAGTCAGGAACCAATACAGTCCTCAGAGACAATATTACATAAATAAAGCTGATCTGATGTCCACAACCCTGTCATCTTACGAACAAAACTCTGGAGCACAGCTCCAATGATGTACTTTAATGCAGGACTGTAATGCTGCCCGATGCTCAGGCCAGAGAAATAAAACACTTTTTTCTCCTTTTTATTCTGCCAAACTGGTCGTGCAGCTCAGGCCCCCCGTCAGAATACCAATCTACAAATCTCTCTCTCTCTCTCTCACTCCACCACTTCCACTTTCCATTCGTTTTTTATTCGGCCGTTTCGATTGGCAATTTCTTCCTGCGGGCCTCTTGGGGGGGGGGGGGGAGGGTTCTGCCAGACCAATTTTGACTGTAGGTTCCTACCTTCACTCCAGACCCTCACTTCTCTCTTCCTCCCTCTCATTCTGATTTTAGCTAGGGGTGCAACAGTGATCCATTATGAAACATTGATAATTTAATCAAATAAATGATTATTAATCGTCATCGATATGTCATGTCATTGTCATTATATGTCATGTCATTATATGCAAATGTATTATATTAGAATTAAACAGCAACTAGTGAAAATACTATTTCTACAAGCTCACAATGCGCGTGCGTGTTGTGAGCTTGTAGATGCTATTCTCACAATATGTCACAACACCGTTGTGCACAAAAGATACAACAGGGCTTAACTCTCTAATTCGTTCATTGATAATATATATTTTTTTCAAAAGCTCTTCTCGATTATTCGATTAGTTGGAAAAGTAATCAATAGAATAATCACTAAGAAAATAACCGATAGTTGGCAGCCCTACTTTCAGCCGATCCTCCTCCTGATCCTCAGTAAGTAAGCCTTGCAGAGCCATGAGGCCCATAGGGCAGGTGCCTATCTCCTGTTTCTGTAGCGTGAGGCAGCTTGATGTACAAGTACACCCCCTGGACATGACGCTAGTATGTCGCAGTGACTTACCCCCAATCCAACCCTTGATGCTGAGTGCCAAGCAGGGAGGCACTGGGTCCCATTTCCCAGAGTCTTTGGTATGACCCGGCCGGGGATCGAACCCCGACCTCCCAGTCTCAGGGTGGACACTCTAAGCACAAGGCCACTGAGCTGGTCTGATCCTCAGGCCTTATCAATACCTCTGATCCTGGCCATATAGCTCTGGCCATATAGCTCTAGCCATATAGCTCCTTGTATTGGACTGCGATCAGGAAGCGTAAAAATGTGGCCTGCCGTGCAGGAATCACAAGGACTTCACCTGCTGTATTCAATCCCCTTGCTCCTCTTTGCCACAGAGGAGAGGGAGGGAGGTGCAGGCCAGGGGAGAGGACAAGGGGAGAGGGAGGGAGGTGCAGGCCAGGGGAGAGGACAGAGGAGAAGGAGGGAGGTGCAGGCCAGGGGAGAGGACAGAGGAGAGGGAGGGGGGTGCAGGCCAGGGGAGAGGACAAGGGGAGAGGGAGGGAGGTGCAGGCCAGGGGAGAGGACAGAGGAGAGGGAGGGAGGTGCAGGCCAGGGGAGAGGACAAGGAGAGGGAGGGAGGTGCAGGCCAGGGGAGAGGACAGAGGAGAGGGAGGGAGGTGCAGGCCAGGGGAGAGGACAAGGAGAGGGAGGGAGGTGCAGGCCAGGGGAGAGGACAAGGAGTGATGAGGTTAAGGAAAGATGATGAGGAGATGGGGTGTGAAGATCAAGAGGCAAGATGTGAGGCGTTCAGTTAACACAAAATGGGTAGTGTCAGTGTGTTTCCATGTATGAGTGTTTATGCACATGCGCAATCACTTGCACACAGGTTTACCCTCCCCCTTGTGTGTGTGTGTGTGTGTGTGTGTGTGTGTGTGTGTGTGTGTGTGTGTGTGTGTGTGTGTGTGTGTGTGTGTGTGTGTGCGTGTGCGCACGTGCGTGCGTGCGCACGTGCGTGCGTGCGTGCGCAAATCCATGGTAGCCAAGGCCATTTGGAATTAGCCTTACTAGGCAGCAGTTCATTCAACTCAGAGCTGTGGGAGCCGAAAGAGAGGCTTATTTAAATGATAATGAGGAACAATCCATTGGATTTGGTGATGGGCAGTGGGAGAGGCAGTGCTGGGTAGGAGGGAGGGTGGGTGGGTGGGAGAGAGAGAAATCCATTAAAAACGCCAGTGGTTCGTAAGCCACAGGGCCAGTGTACAGCTAAACACTCTCTCTTAAAAGCCATTATACATGGCTCTCAATGGATTTCTGCTGCGCTTAGGACTTCAAAAGGATTTAAGAAGCCGCCCGAGAGAGGGGGGGGGAGGGGTTGGATGGGGGGCGGGGGTCGAGGGTATGTGCACTGTTTGTGTTGTTAGTAGCCCATGGTCAGGTGGCGTTGGAGGGGTGGGCAGGGCAAAGGGGTGGGGTGGGGGGGGAATTTGGAGGCTGGTGGCGGGAGGTGAGAGATGGCGCTGGGATGCTGAGTTAAGTAAACAGTGCTCTGTGGAGGTGGAACGTCACTAAGTCTGCCCACTAATCCTCTTCCTGTTTAAAGAAAATAAGAACACAGCCAGGCTGGGGGGAGGGAGCATTCTTCCTTCTAGTCATTTTACCCACTACTTTCTACTTACTCTACGTAAACTGTGACGTAAAATAAAGCTGATTCTCCTGATTCTATAGTCTAGCTACTGGTGTTCCACAATCGTACGCGAAGAAGGCGAGGAAGCGCCAGGAGAGCTAGCTTAGGGATAGGGACGTTCAGGGGGTCTTCCCAGTAGTGCCCATCACCCCAGACGCTAGGGGTTTGAAAGTTTCGCAGTGCATCCGGCTTGGCTGGGTGTTCCAACAATCACAATTCAAATAAAATTAAATAAAACGTTATTTACTGTATATGGCACGTTTAAAAAAAGACGACTGTTGACCAAACTGCTTCACAGAAAAAAACAAAATAAAAACACTAACAAAGACAAGTGCACTCACACACCTGACAAAAGAAAAAATAAGAAAATATAAGATTCAAATGAATCAAGTTAGCACAAGTTAGCAGTGACAAGGGACTACAATCTATGGATAATTAGGAAGAGGCATAAATATTTTTAACAGATAATAAATAAAAAGAGCATGTTAGCTCAGTGCATTTAAAGATAAATAGTAGCCAGTGAAAGTGCCTTTATAGATTTAAAGCTGCTATAAGCAATAATATGTCAAAATTTGAATGACCCTTTTATTTTTTTGGTATTCAGACAGCCAGCAATGGGTAGAATGCTCCCCCAAAAAATTATGTGACACATCTAGGGGCCGCAATCTGCATTCAAAGATTTTCCTAGAAGCTTTGTCATTGGTCGATTTGCCTGTCTGCTTCCTGATTGGTTAGTCACTGCTTCTAGGAACATCTTTGAATGCAGATTGCGGCCCCTAGATGTGTCACAGAGACTACATTCTTTTTGGTAGCGTTCTACCCATTGCTGGCTGTCTGAATACCAAAAAAATAAAAAATAAAAAGGTCATTAATATTTTTACATTATTGCTTATAGCAGCTTTAAATGTTAACCAGTTGAGAGACTCATACATAACACCGTGGTGGGTCATACCTCAGTATAAATCTGCAGGGATTCTTGTAAGTTACATTAAGAGGATAGAGGTTTGTTTTGATAAACCATGTCATCATAGTCTCAATATTGGGAGGATTAGTTGTGAGATAATTATTTTTCTGACCTGAAGGGTGGTACTACGGAGCCCCTGAATGGCCATGCATTCAAAATATATTTGATCTTGTCCGTACAAGATAATATCTCGTCCGGACAAGATATTATCTCGTCCGGACAAGATATTATCTCGTCCGGACAAGATATTATCTTGTCCGGACGAGATAATAATTATCTTTTTTCATATTTTGAATGCATGGCCATTCAGGGGCTCCGTATTAAACAGTTAATAGATCGATAGTACTTTCAGGCTGAAATTTACTTTCTGGACAACAGAGGTAATATGAGGCTTGGATGAGAGTTGAGGGTCGAGCCAGAGGCCTAGATATTTGAATTCATCCACCTTTTCCATTTGTGTGCCATCAGCAAATGTAATGGATAACAATAAAGGAGTTGGTCTTGTGGAAAAAAGCATGCTAAAGGACTTCTTCTTATTCAATATCAGCTTGTTGAGGTACTGTAAAACCATCTTTGAACTGCATCAAAGTCATCCTGTAGTGTACACTGAATTTGGGAAATATCAGATTTTAAGGAGTAGATGACTGTGTCATCAGCATATAATTGAATGTGGCAGTCAGAACAAATTGTGGGCAGGTCGTTAATAAAAATGGAGAACAGCAGAGGCCAAAGGGAAGAACCCTGGGGTACACCTTTCTCCATAATCATAAATTCAGATCGGTTCCCCTGGTACGAAACACACAAACAGACATCTAAGGTGGAGATATGAGTTAAACCAGAGAACGGACACTCTTGAGAGACCAATGGAATGTAGTTTGTCGAGGAGTAGGTAATGGTCTACCAAATCGAATGCCTTGGTAAGGTCAATAAATATTGCACCTGTAAGCATATACTGTTCTCAAATGATGAAAATACATCATTAGTATCATACAGTATGCTTACAGTATTTGTGAATTTTAGAAGTGAAAAATTGGGTCTGAAACCGGATTGGAATGGAGATAGAATGTGAGAGTCATTGACATACTTAGAGAGTTGGTTAAAGATTAACTTTTCAAATACCTTTACTGTACTGTTGATCCCCAGCTTTATGCAGGGGGGTTACACTGACACATTTCCAGATTGACGGAATTTTGCATGTGGATAGAGAAACTACAATAGTGCGCCCACTGTTTGTTGTCCTTAATTCCTCTGTTTCTTCTCTCTCTGTCTTTCTCTCTCACTGACCGACATTTGGTGCACAACTGTTTCTACTTTCCGTCCAGGTGGTGTTGTAGGGCAGGGGTTCTCAACCCGTGGGTCACGACCCCTTGGGGGGTCGCCAAATTATTTTGGGGGGTCCCCAAATAGTTAAAAAAAGAAAATGATGCAACTGAATGGCTGGAAAATGGAAATTAAGAGTTTACATATAGTACACATAGTACATGCATACACCTTCCCTAATGATTATATCTGGTTTCAGTATTTATTTATGGTGTATTGTCTCTATTATTAAGGTTATTGTAGCAGTCAATTTATATTGGGGGTCGGGAGGGGGCGGGGGTCCCGAGACGTTGCCAAAGCATTTTCGGGGGTCCCCGGCCAAAAACTTTGAGAACCCCTGTTGTAGGGGAATCCATTTTACACGGAGGCCTCCATCACTCAAGTCATTCGTTAAGAGCATTTAAAGTGCACATACTGGATGTCTGATGCTGGGCAATAGAGCATGTTTAAGGAAAATTAGCACTCTCTCTCTCTCTCTCTCTCTCTCTCTCTTTCTCTCTCTCAAAGCGCTGGTAGAGATTACACAGAGCTGGGGGACAAGAAGGGAGAGGAGGCAGAGAGGGAAGGAGAGAAACAGAGTTAGAGACTGAGGGGAAGATACAGTGTAAGAGAAAGGGAGTGTGACAACAGAGAGAGACACATGGAGAGAATGTCAAATGGAGGGATGGATACACTGTATTATAGAGAAACAGCAAAAGAGGAATAGGGTAAGAGATAGACAGACATATATTGATAGATGCAGTATTAGATAGATAGAAGATATACAGTATATGAGGTAGATTAGGTGTGTAGATAGGTGTGTGTGTGTGTGTGTGTGTGTGTGTGTGTGTGTGTGTGTGTGTGTGTGTGTGTGTGTGTGTGTGTGTGTGTGTGTGTGTGTGTGTGTGCATGCGCGCGTGTCATTTGCTTGGCAGCAGATTAGAGAGACATGCCACATCTGACACCGTCTGCCGTTCCAGCGTGCCATTTTCAGCACCCTCCATCTCCACCCCAAACCCCCACTCTATCTCTCTCCCTCCTTGCTTGCCGTGACAGGCCTGTCAAATCACAATCTCCCTTTTTATCTCACAAGCCCGCCTCTTCCTTCCTGAATTTTCATTACAAAAACAGCCTTTTTACGCAAGTTCATGAGAAGAGTGCAGGGAATGACAGGGATGGTTGGGGGGGGTGAGCGAAGGACAAAGAGCAAGACACAGGACAGAGAGGGTAAGGCGGTAGAAAATAAGGGGAAAAGATGGAAGGTTAAAGAGAAACAAATGAGGATGGGTGGCCTTTTTTTCCTCCATCAATTCTGGATTTTTTTCTCAGCATTGAATGGATTAAAACAATGCTGTTTAACGAGTTCATTAAAATCACTCTTCACTTCATCATTCTTCCCCCTCTCATAATGCTTCTGCCAAGAAGCAAAAGCCCCCCCCCCCAACAACCACTCCCCCCCTCCTCTCCGTCTCTGCCAGCTGAATGAACTGTCTGATTTAATTTACCTTGGTTTGGGAGGCCCTGACTTGACAGGCGTTCGTTAGGAAAGCATATTTCCACATTCATTTTAAAATGAACCGCTTGGGATTTTCTTTGCATAAATTCTCATTACTCATCCCCTGTAACTAAATTGCATTATTTCATCCGGTAACCGTGCTCGAACACCAACCCCATTGGTCTCCATTTCTGCACTGGCCTCCTACCAACCGGGATAGGGAGCCCAAATACGCTGATAATGTGGAACAGTAATCTTAAAAAAATCTCCATTGTCAGAATTGTGGGTGTGATATTTAAGCAATATTACAAGAGAGGGTGTGGGTTAACGTGATTATTGCCACGACAGTGATGCGGTAAGGAACGAGACGAAGTCGAGTTCCGCAAGCATCACTGAAGTGGCAATAATCACGTTAAACCACACCCTCTCTTGTAATATTGATTTTCTTAGTTACCCTTAAAACTAAGAAAATCGCTGAAAAAATATATTTTTTTAATGACAGATGTATAGTCACTACGACCACAAATGTCCCAAGAAACTAGCTAGCCTAGCCACGAGTTTGCTAGCGCTCTGGGAAAACAGAGCAGCTGAATTATTTGTTTTGATTAGGTGGTGAATGGTGCTGGTTTAACCCACGGCTAGAAGGCTGTTTCAACCAATCAGATTGCTTCCTCGAAACGATCTGTGGTATGTGTCGATCAATGCAACAGTAGGCCTATACATACAATACTGGCTGAGAGAAGCGGACAAAATTTCATGCAATTTCAATCTAAAATAGAGTTGAGTTTATGGAGCACATGACTTTATAGAGCACATCATTTGACACACTTTCCAGAATCCGGCCACCATGTTATCTTTGAACTTATTTGCCTTCAAAGTTAATGATAATAGATTTTCTCGGTCGTGTCATCTGTGGTATTCCATGTAGCGTTAAATGGCTCAGTGAAAATTATGACCATATGCAATAGTAGCACGGCCAAAATCCTCACGGAGGGACACTGCTGGGAACGCATAGGTTTCAATTGACTAAGCTTCACTTATATAGACTTGGAAAAGTGTCACAACCAAAATACCTAATGAATCACAGACTGGGGCAGAGAATCAATTACACTGAAGACTCGTAATGTATTTCAGCTGGTCCCTTTAACTCTGGTCTGTTCTGGAGGAGGGTTGGCGAGGTCAGCCCGGCACCTGGTGGAACCGCTGTTAGGTCATGTCTGTATTTAAACGGCTGCCACGGGGCCAACGATGTGACGCAGCATGAGTGGCCTAATCACTTCCTGTCTGTGTGTTGTGTGCTGCCAGGCATGCGGGGGCTGGCTGCTCGACCTTTTCCCAACACGCCAGGGGGATTTACGAGCTGAGAGCTGGGAACAGCAGGGGGATGCTTACTGCTACGTCGGCTGCCCTCTCTTCCGAGCCCCCGTGAACCCTCACCCAACATGCACACCACTACTCCCCCACTCTCTGGAACCTCTGGACCCGCGGAGGTCCCTCTGCCCTGGCCTATGAAAGCAGATAGCCTGGGTCTCTGTAGGAGGTCTGTGTAGCCCTGAGAAGGGGTCTGGGTCTCACCTCACTGAGCTGCTCTTTGGAGTTGCTTCTGTTGGGCCGGACCAGCTCCTGCACCGCCTCTTCCTCGCTCACCTTGAGCGGCCGCACGGTCAGCGCTTTGATCTGCGGGAAAAGCAGAAGAGTGTCATCTTCAGACAGAGCCAACATTGAAACAACAACTGTACTGTACTGTGCTCAACATCCAGACCCCCAGCAGCTAATAAAGAAATGGTTTTGCAGAATGTGGCTCCTCCACTCGACTAAAACGAGCGCACCTTCTTGGAAGTATAGCCTACTACACCCCTATACCGTCCGGGGAATGAAAAAGTGTTATGATACCGTAACCCTGAATACTTAGCTTAGTAGTTATTTAAACATGTCATGTCATGTCAAGCCATATACACAAACAGAAAAGAAAGAGCATTAACATAATGGAAAGCACAGAATTATAGTTGGTTCAATCCGGTTACATAGATTGCCGTTTCATTTACCACACAGCTTAACCCATATGCTGCCTCCTGCTGGACGCAGAGCCAACCACAGCCTGCCGAGCCGTTTTCAATGTAGCACACGCTGGACTGATATCCTGTCTGGGCGTACATCTTTAATGCTAAATAAATAGCATCAATGCTAGCGAGCTAAAATGAAGCCATCCTTGCTCTAGAAAGCGCCAATGTATCCATCTAGACCACCGGATAATCAGCAAAGACCTCCGAACAACGCACATTTTATCCAAACCGTGGAGAGCTCCGTAGATTTCAAGTTTTTAGTCAGCCTGTATAATGGGAGGTGGACGGCAGCGCGGTTGCGCAATCCGGTCTAGGATCGCTAAAGAAGGAAAGGCGAAGACAAAAAAATAATTGAAAAAAATAAATCAGCGATCCGGTTTGATATCAATAATAACTCAGACGGAACATTACGCCAGAAGCAGTTGCTAGTTGGATTCCTTCTGACGGAACGTTCCGCCAGGAGCAGTTCATTTGTTAACATAGTGCTAACAACACATAGTGCCTGTACAGTGTACTGTACGTCCTGTGATACTTTGTTTGTTTGATAAGCTATGAATGGTGTAAACCATCTGAATATTGTGCTATATTGGTCTAACTTGACATTCAGTTAGACCATGAATGGCTGATCAAGCCACATATAATTTGATGTACATACTTGCAAAGTGTCTGACAGTATAAAGGAAAACAAATGAAGCGTGTTTTACAAAAAGTCAGTCAAAGTCCAAAGCAGTCTTCCATATGTAAGCACACACCACAAAAAGGTAACACGGACATACACTAGTCACTACAGTGTACCTTTCACATTTCCTTATGTGGATTGATGAACTGAATTACGTCAGGGTCTACTTTGTGTTATTAATTCTGATTTATTTGTGTGATGTGTCACAATTCTCACTCTTATTTTGTAAGGATTACAAAGAGGAGTAGGGATTGATTTTATGTCAGGGTCTGCTTTGTGGAATAAATTCTGCTTTATTTGTGTGATGTGCCTCTTATTCTGTGTCTCAGTATCAGCATGTGTTTTGGCTACGTGCAAAGCAGCAGCCCAAGAATTCAAAACCATGCTATCCCTGACCTTGTCACACACAAAACGGAAACAATGTAATGAAAATGGTGCTGGTAGAGAGAAAAGAAGCAGTCTTGTGACAGGAAGGTCCATGGTAAAATTCCCTCACCTGAAGGAGGAATACATTGTTCACCTCTTGTAATTGTCAAACATTGGAACGGTTTGTGGCCAACAGTAGAGTAACAGTAGTAAGTGCATGGTTACTGACTTGTGACTGAATAGTCACAGGTTTGATCACAACTAAAAGGTTTCCAACACAAACAGTCAATGTTGTCCTTGAGCAAATCTATGAAGCCACACAATACCTGCCCACTCAATGAAAGCTTCTCTGCTTAAATGTTTTAGCTAAATGTCGATTCAGACACACTTGACCTGTCTCTACTTCTACAGTTGCTCTGGAGATGAGTTTAGTCAAATTCTATAATATTTTATAGCATGGCAAGCCGGCCACCATGTGTGTTTGGCACAGAGCTGAACCTCCAACTAGCCAGATGGGAGGCTGGGAGGTGAACTAGCTTGGTGAGGAAGCATTTGTGTGTGCCCGTGCACACACAGACACGGACGCACGCACACACGCACATACACACACATGGGAAACAGAGGTGTCGGCTGCAGGGAGTGATAATCCATTTGACTACAACAGCTCACGCTCAGCGGCTTGCCTGGTTGGTGAATGTGCGCACCTGTGTGTGTGTGTGTGTGTGTGTGTGTGTGTGTGTGTGTGTGTGTGTGTGTGTGTGCGTGCGTGCGTGCATGCGCGTGTGTGTGTGTGTGTGCGTGCGTGCGTGGTGGCTGGTGGCCCCACAGTCTCCTGATCTCCACTGTAATTTAAGCAGATCACTGCTACAATTAACCTTTCCCGGTAAATATCAATTATAGCCCCCGGGCTAGGGCTGGAATTAAAAGGGTCATCAGCAAATCTGACAGGTCCTGTACGTTACCACCTGGCCTGG
The DNA here is from genome assembly GCF_951216825.1 of Electrona antarctica. Taxonomy (NCBI): domain Eukaryota; kingdom Metazoa; phylum Chordata; class Actinopteri; order Myctophiformes; family Myctophidae; genus Electrona; species Electrona antarctica. Next base: position 38,698,479 of record NC_136793.1, read on the forward strand.
GAGGGAGGGAGGGAGGGAGGGAGAGGAGGGGGAAAGGGAGAGCGAGAGAGAGGGACATGGAGGGAGGGAGGGTGACTGAGGGGAAGGGAGCAGAGGAAGAAAGGGGGACAGAGGAGAAAGGGAGTGAAATAAAGAGGCAGAGAGCAAGAGAGCGCGAGCATGTTTGTCTACCCTTGTGTCTACTAGCACATAAGCCAAGTAGACACAAGTCCCTTTTAATTACCCTGCTGCTGCCAGGATCAACCCCCTGATTGGCCAAGGGGACTTAACGATGCTCTGAGGTCAGCGGTGACAGCCAGGGAGGGGTGTGTGTGTGTGTGTGTGTGTGCACGCGGTTGGAAGGAAGTCATGGTATTGAGGGCGCATGTTTGCAGTGTGATGCAATCATGGTGGAAAGAGGAGGAGGAAGAGGAACATAAGGAGGGAGAGACATGGCAGGTGGTTCTAATCAGGTTTGACTTCCACCACCCACTACCACCATCCCTCTCTCTCTCGTCACTTGCTGTCAGGCTAATCCCTTCTTGAATCTCAAAATAGATATCGTTCTTTTTTTTCACTTCTGCACAATTTTACACAAAGAGATAACCCCACTGCAGGCAGGCAGGAAAGCAATCAGTTAACCAGGCAGTCAGTTAACCAGGCAGTCAGTTAACCAGGCAGTCAGTCAATCATGCGGTCAATCAGCCAGCCGGTCAGTCGGTCGGTCGGTCGGTCGGTCGGTCGGTCGGCCAGCCAGCCAGCCAGTCAGCCAGCCAGCCAGCCAGCCAGCCAGCCAGCCAGCCAGCCAGCCAGCCAGTCAGTCAGTCAGTCAGTCAGCCAGTCAGCCAGCCAGCCAGTCAGTCAGTCAGTCAGTCAGTCAGTCAGTCAGTCAGTCAGCCAGCCAGCCAGTGTCAGTCAGTGATGAGCAAAGGTTCAGTAAGTACTGTACAGCCGCGTGTTGAGTCTTTCGAGTGCAACCACTGATTACTTTGTTTACCCAGCATTCGAGAGCGCTGACAAATTCCTGCAAGGGGCCCCAAAGTGTTTCCACTTCCCTGTGGGGAGCCCTGCCATTGCACACCCCAGTCAGCAATCAGCCCTGCTATTGATCACAGCAGAGAGTCTAATTAGCTACCTGCATTAATGATGCTGACTGGCTGTGGTTGAAGAGAGAAAGTGCGGAGGAGGGGAGTGGGGGTAAAGGCAGGAGGGAGAGATGGACAGAGGGATTGAAGAGAGGGAGAGTGAAATAACAGGGAGAGAAAAGAAGGGAAGAGGGAGGTAAGCTGGATAGAGCAGAGAGAGAGGGAGAGAGAGAGAGAGAGAGAGAGAGAGAGAGTGAGAAGAGAGTGGGACCACGGCAATTGATCCTGGCATGTATTCACCTCCTTTGACAAAAGATTGGCAGCCCTGGTGGCCTGTGATTAAGGCAGGGAGCTAATTTCTTTGTCTGGGGGACATGCTTTAATTGGCCCTCAGCTCCCATCTGTACAGCCGATGTTGATTTTCTTTTTTCTTTTTTTGTGGCTCTCGTAAATGCTAAAGGATAAGTGCGAAAGCTCGGCAATAAGGCCTATCTCCTCCTCAGAGATGCAACTGGGTAACATGATGGAGGTCAAGGTCGCTAAGCCCCCCAAATCCCCCTCCACTCCGCCCTTCCTCCCATGGCACGTTGCACTGAGGATCATGGGAAGTCTTTGAAATGCACTCTGGGTAAGCTAGGGGGAATTGGGCTGTTTTAAAAGGCGTTTTCGTTTTGTTCTCTTTTTTCTGCCGTCATGCAGATTAATTTTGTTTACAACAGCAGAGGATTGGACCTCGTGCAGCACGGGGCAAGGTTAAGCAGGTTGAATTCAAACACAGAGAGTGAGTGAGCTATGTGTGTGCATGTGTGTGCGGTTGTGTACGTACACACACCGTGTCACACCACTACTGTGCACGGAGGAAAAGGAGTGAGGGTGTGAGGGCCCTGTGTTTTACATGAATAATGTACTGGAAATGAGCCCCATTAGTCTCGGTATTGAACATGTCTGAGGACCGCCACCCCCTCTCTCTCTGGAGGCTCCCACTCTGTGCTCTTTAATTATCTTCGAAAGGCCCTCCAGCATCTTAATTTCACCCCCAAGTTGAGTAGTGAGCTAGCTATACAGCACTGACTCGGGCCTTACTCATTTACACTACGGCAATGCAGGGTGAATTCACAAAGCTCAGGCTCTAAGCAGAGGGGGAATATACCAGATTTCTCTATATCTCTCACAGAATAACCTGTTGGATCCCAACCAGTCAGGATTCAAGCCAGCCCACTCCACTGAAATAGCACTTTGCGCAGTCACAGATGCACTCCATGCTGCTCAGGCTGCCTCCCACTCTGCAGTCCTCCTCCTTCTTGGTATCTTCTGGACACCCTTTCTGACCTTGGCATCACTGGGATGGCACTCAGTTGGTTCTACTCCTACCTGCGTGGGCTCTCCCCAGGTTGGCAGAGGGAGAGTAGTGCCTAGGGTTACAGCTTCAATTAGGCAATTGGCACCGGGTGAAAAGCAAACAAATGCTAATAATTGTATTTAAATAGCTTGATGTATCCTAGTTTCTTTCAAGCACTCATGTATTAATTGTTTTTTGCTGCACTATACTTAAGTGACCATTTACCGTTGTTTGTTGACTAGAGTTGATGCCATTACTCTGATATCATACTTGCTCTGGATAAGAATGTCTGCTCAGTGCTAACTACCGGTAGTTGTAGCAATATCTGTACTGGTAGTAGTAGCAGTAGGCTAAGAGTGGAGAAAACATCTGTTTGTGCTCAGACTCTAGTAACCAGTCTCACCTTTCTCTCTCTCTCTCGCTGTCACTAGTTCTCTCTTCCTCTTCCCTCCCTCTATATCTCTTGGCCCTTCATTGCCCTGATGTCAGCTAACCCATCATTCATTTCCTCTGAAGACAGACACACTGAAGTGTGAGTGAGCAGTGGAGACGCCATCATTCCAGCTGTAATGAGCAGGTACACCATGGGGGGCAGTGTTGTGTCCATCATGTTGTGGAGGTCAGCGGGGGTTATGCTCTGTTGTTCTGTGTGTGTGTGTGTGCGTGTGCGTGTGCGTGTGCGCGTGCGTGCGTGCGTGTGTGTGCGTGCGTGCGTGCGTCCGTGTTTGTGTGCGCTGGTCTACCATTTCCTCCTATAGCAAAATGAGGAGACACTCTTGGCCCTTCCTGCCTCTATGCCTTGTTCCTCCACCTCTCTTAATCTCCCATCCGTCCATCCCTCCCTCGCTCGCTCTCTGTGTCTCCACAGCCATCCGTCATGTGTCAGTAGCAGTCAGGGAGGTTGTGCCTCAACCTCGGTGCGGCCGTCAGTCCTCATTAACCTCCAATGTTGAACCTGCTCCCTCCAACCAAACACATCACCCCCCTTCCCTCCACCTTGCCTGCCGTCAACGCAGCATTCTTTGCTCTTCTCTGCACTGCCACTTCCTACCAATCCCCTCCTGCCTAGAGGAGAGGGGGAGGTTGGGGTGATGAGGATGGATACAGATCCTTCCCCTAATTTGTTCTGAAAAGTGTCTCCCGCACAAAAAAGGGGACCCTAACCCCTATTAACCCTAACAGAAAAGGGCTGCCGCTACTGCACACAGCGCTGGTGAAGGTGGAGGTAGAGCGAGGGATAGAAAGCGAGAGAGAACAGTGGAGGGGCAGTGGGTGGCCCCCGGCGAGCAGGGGGGGCCCGCGGAACACCGGCTCAATCTATCAGCTCATTATCCAGCCCTCCGTCACCTCCATCGAGCCTACACCACCCAGCCCTCCACCCTGCGTGGCTGGGTCGCCGACAAGTGCACTTTAGGGCCAGGGGCCAAATTGATTCATCTGCCTTCATTTTCCTCAGGCTAAGAAGTGGCAGCTGCTTCGGATTGCAGGGGGTGGGGCTGGGGGGGATGGGATGGGATGGGGTGTTGGAGTAAGTCTGGGTGACAGAAAGAAAGGGACATGGATGGTGCATATACTGTATGTGGGTGTGGGCAAGTAATGGAGGTGTTCCGAGCTTTGTTCCCCAGCTTCACTCATCCTCCTTCCTCCCCTTTTTACACCAAAACGTCCCTTCCTTCCTCCCTCCCTCCCTACCACAATAGCTATCAACACAAACATGCGCACACGTGCGCACACATGCGCACACACGCGCACACAAACACACACCTTTCCAACCGCAAAATCCCAGGTTGGAAATTAGCCCAAGGACAAGCCAGTGGATTTACTACGGGGACAGCAAATGGATTTTTGCTTTTATTTTGACGACTCCCAGTGTATCCATTACCCCCTGCACTTAATCATCCATTATTCATGGAGCACGCCCAATAATAAATGACCACATAAAAAGGGATACACATATTATACAAGGTCTCAAATGCCCCCATAACTCTATACACGAGTACACCACGAGGACTACATCACATTCGCGAGCATGGGGCACAAATACGAGCTCATGAAATAGCGACGATATGCCATTTCTATTCCTTGCCGATGATAGCAGGGCCACGCAAAGTCAGTCGGTGGGTTAAAAACAAAAAAATAACGCCGGCTAAGCAGCAATTTAGAGGCCATAACCCATTAGTCTTTCAGCAGCGCATGTTGTGTTTATGTCCATAAGGATGTGTACCACGCATTAAATGTTAAGCAGGGCAGATGATAAACACCCCTGCTCAGTACAAGAACACTCACAGAAAGTGAGGGTGTATTTGAAGGCAGAATTAAAATATAACAATGGTGAGTGGATGGTTGCAACATAAATTAGGAGATTACACACCGGTAAAATCACAGTTAAGATAGTTCATAGATACTAGACTGCATGGTGATAGTTTATAAATACTAGACCGGTGCCTGGCTGTAGAGCACCGAGTCGGTAACGATGGAAGTTGGAGCTCCATGCCCCACCCAGCTATGCAATACCCGTTGTACCCGTGCCACCCATCCGTCTGCGTCCCTTTTATGCACATATATGGATATTTCTGTATCTGTCTCTCTGTCCCTTTATGGAGTTCTGTGTCAGGCATGCCCAAATATGGAGTGTTGTGATGTCTGAACAGGCCAGCTCCATATATGGAGTGTGGGCAGGGTCCCTCTCCAGAGCCCGGGCAGAGGCCTTTTGTGGCGGTTCTGGACAATCGTGGGTCCGACCGACTCGACAGCGGGCACTGCACTGGAGCGCGTATGTCGAATTTGAAGTCGGTGGGGCGAACGGTTCTCAAGTTACGTGGATTACAGACATACAGTACACACGTACAGCGACTTGGTGCATTTATAGATATTGATAGAAGATGCTTTAAATATGGGTTTCATGTCCATTTTGTCTTTTCATCATGCTGTATCATATACAGTTTATGACATCCAATTGGATTAGATTGACGTTGATTGGATTCAGATTGTTTGTTATTGGCCTATAAAGCTAAAGCCTATATGGTTACAGGCGGGCCTGTTGAAGGTGCAGACCGCCCTCCTTGACCTGATTCTCAGCTCGTGGAGCCCCAGAGGAGAAGCCTGGGAAGTCCCTGTGAGGCCCTGTCTAGAACAGATGACTTGGGGAGAGGAAGCGTTCCCCTGTGGCTCCTCACACCTCTGCAATCACTCTCACCACCTGCCTCCTGGGAGGGAGGGAGGGAAGGAGGGAGGGAGGGAGGGAGGGAGGGGAGAGAGAGAGAGAGAGAGAGAGAGAGAGAGAGGGGGGGGGGGGGGGGGGGGGGGGGGGGCAGAGAAGGGATGTGGGAGAGCACCTGCTACCAGAGTGTGAACCCATCCCTCAGTAGCTGTCCCCAGGGGGTCCTGCCAACTACACTGATACCCACACAAATATACACACATGCTACGCACGCACACTCACACAGACGCACACATGCACGTGCGCGCACACACACACACACACACACACACACACACACACACACACACACACACACACACACACACACACACACACACACACACACACACACACACACACAGAGTTGGCATGCGTGTATGTGCTTTTAAGGCACCATGTATGCATGGACAAACATGCGGATCCCCCAGAGGACTCTCACCTGTCAGCCTGGGTCATTAGAACAGTATCTGGTCTGCTCTGATAAGCACAGGGCCTTAAGGACAGACACCCTGGTCTCCGTCTCCTCTCCCCTCCTCTCACCTCCTCTCCCCTCCTCTCACCTCCTCTCCCCTCCTCTCACCTCCTCCCCTCCCTTCTTCTACCCCAACGCCCCTTCATTTCTCCTCGTCCCTTCTCTCTCACTATACCTCTCCTCTCATAAATCTCGCCTCCCTCATCTCCCCCTGCCTCCTCTCTTTCCTCCCCTCTCATTCCCAGGCAGGCAGGCCTTTCTCAATGCTACACAGTCAGTGTTCATTTAGGTCTAAGAGTGTTAAAATGGACCGCTATAATAAGAGTCCATTCTCAGACTCTCACACGGCAGATGAACACAGTTTTTTCACCAACCATTAGGGCAGATTATGTCAAATTGCTACTGATTTTCTTGGAAAGACATGAAGAGAGAAAGATAGCGATTAATGTTTTGGATATGCAGATCTTCCTCCATTCTCGCTTTCCTTGTAAGGAAGGCGGGGCTTTGATTCTGGCACAACGTATTACTGTAAGGAAGGAGGGGGCTTTGATTCTGGCACAACGTATTACTGTAAGGAAGGAGGGGGCTTTGATTCTGGCACAACGTATTACTGTAAGGAAGGAGGGGGCTTTGATTCTGGCACAACGTATTACTGTAAGGAAGGAGGGGGCTTTGATTCTGGCACAACGTATTACTGTAAGGAAGGAGGGGGCTTTGATTCTGGCACAACGTATTACTGTAAGGAAGGAGGGGGCTTTGATTCTGGCACACTGTATTACTGTAAGGAAGGAGGGGGCTTTGATTCTGGCACAACGTATTACTGTAAGGAAGGAGGGGGCTTTGATTCTGGCACAACGTATTACTGTAAGGAAGGAGGGGGCTTTGATTCTGGCACAACGTATTACTGTAAGGAAGGAGGGGGCTTTGATTCTGGCACAACGTATTACTGTAAGGAAGGAGGGGGCTTTGATTCTGGCACAACGTATTACTGTAAGGAAGGAGGGGGCTTTGATTCTGGCACAACGTATTACTGTAAGGAAGGAGGGGGCTTTGATTCTGGCACAACGTATTACTGTAAGGAAGGAGGAGGCTTTGATTCTGGCACAACATATTACTTCTGAAAGCACTGAGTACATTCTGCAAGAACTAAGGACTTATGCATACTAATAAGACCAATTCAAACAACATTCACTTTGGCAGCTGTGTGTGTGTGTGTGTGTGTGTGTGTGTGTGTGTGTGTGTGTGTGTGTGTGTGCGTGCGTGCGTGCGTGCGTGCGTGCGTGCGTGCGTGCGTGCGTGCGTGCGTGCGTGCGTGCGTGCGTGCGTGCGTGCGTGCGTGCGTGCGTTTGTACTGTGAAAGTTATTTATCTTATTTTTTCCTTTCTCTCTCTCTTTTCAGCTCAGCATGATAATTTGCAAGTCAAAAAATAGTTTTGGTTTTGAAAAAGAGTATATACAAAAACAGGCCACTACATGCAAATGAAGTTGCAGTGCATGCCTTCGATCGCCCCAGGGTTGAACAGAAACAACTTGCAGTAAGAGGGAGTAAGACAGAGAGACAGATTTGTTCATCAAAGGTCACCTATGATACTTTCCCTCGCCACGTTGTAATTATCAGTTGGCCTAATGTAATGTGAGGAAAACAGGAAATTTGTATTTAAATTGTATGACTGCAATGGGGAGAAAATAATTGAGTAATAACATAAACATAAATGTTCACTCAATGAGTGAACGTCATGGATGTCAACTGATATAACCTCTAATCGCCAGAGATAAAGGAGTAAACAATCTTATCAGCCGATAAGATTCTGTTAATGAGACAGAGATCGGCCTGGCACACAGCGTCAGTGTGAGAGAAAAGAAAGAGAAACAAAATCTAAACATACACTCTCAGAATCTCCTGCCATAAAAAAAAGGATTATTATTCTTCCAAATTTGTATAGTTTGATATGTAATAGCTAATTACTTTGAAGGGTATACCTTTTTTATTTTATTTATGGAACTCACGTTGACCTTTAGAACACACAATGTCTTGTTTGCGTTTGTAGGGCATTCAGGCCAGATACATGTTGAAATAGCATACAGTTGGAGGCCATCGATATTGTCCTTTTCTTTTTGCTGAGGTTTGCGTGATCTGCGCAAAAGGACAGTTAACCCATTTTGGGCGGGAACCCCTTTTGGTGTTTTAAACATTATGTTATAATTTAGCTATTGAAAAATAGCAGATCTACAAGCTCATAGCGCGCCACCGAGTGGCGCGCTACGAGCTTGTAGGTCTGCTATTTTTGAAAAATCGTGAAAATTTAGAAGGATTTTTTCAGGATTTAGAAGGATTTTTAAAAGTTTTGAGGTCAGGCCTAAATGGGTCAAATGATAAGGGACAATATCGGTGGCACCCAACTGTACACATATACTGTAGTAGAGCACTGTTTCCACAGTGGGTTGGGACTCATTTGTGGGTCGCGGATGCATTTTTATTATTTCAAAACATTTTCAAAAGGATCCTCCCCTCAAAAAAAAAATCTCAATACTTCACAAATTAAATGCAAATTCAAAATTTGAAAAACATGAGATATTCTGTAAATTAGAAAGGGTTAGGCTAAAAACAATATAAGAAGTAGTGAAAATAGCAGAGCTACGAGCTCACAACGCGTTGCATACAATTACAAGCTAACGTCATTTTAATGTTGTTCCTTGTCTGTGACCTTTTTAAGATGTGTGACACACTTAGGAGTCCAGACCCAGAGAAAGTGATGAAAACGTTTTTTTCCCCTCTCCCGCCTGGAAATTATCTCATTATCACTTGGAGATATGCTTATATATATTTTTTTTTGTGTAAGCTTTGCACTCTCTCCTGCTGCATCACACCTGATAACTTTGTCGCCTTCACACGTACCCTGAGAAACGTTTAATTTCCTTTAACTTAATCTGAAATAATTATCAGCCTTGCCGTCCTACACATACACGTAAAGGGGGGGTTTCAAAAGAGTTCATTCATGACAAATTCACAGCCGCACCCCCTCCTCACACACACACACACACACACACACACACACACACACACACACACACGCATGCACGCACGCACGCACGCACGCGCACAGACACCTCACAGGAAAGCTATCATTTCTCAGGATGTAATTAAAACATTGTAGATTACATCAGGAGGTAAAAAGGAAATGAGCATGTGATAATAAGAGTTGAAGTAATTTTGAAAGTTCTAACATGGTGAGTGTCAAAGTCGTCTCTCACTCTAGTGTAAACCAGGCCAGCAAGTGACTATTCTCACAGGCCGCACAGTGACATTACCGCTACAGTCATTCACGTCTTTGTTGTTTTGTTATTGACTTCTGATTTTGATAGAGACATAGAACAGGGGAAGGGATCTATGGAGAGAGAGTGAATAGCAGAGAGGTAGAGAGCTAGAGACAAAGAGATACAGAGAATGGAAAGAGCAGTGGAGTAAAAAGCACTCTCTCTTAATGTTTTACTTATACTGTAAGTAAAAGTACATACATACATATATACACAAGATATTCTTTTCAACTTGTGAAACAGGACATTCTTCATATATATATATATATATATATATATATATATATATATAATTATGAAGAATGTCCTGTTTCACAAGTTTTCATACAGTATATGTTGAAAAAAATATCTTTTGAAAATAGCAGATCTACAAGCGTCATATCGTGATGCGTTGTGAGCTTGTATATAGCGTTTGAATTTTCGGACAAATTGATCATGTAAAAGTAACGGCCCCGCGTCCAATGTGTAAGGACCTTGACACAGTGCAGTGAGACTGGGACTGGGCTTTTAGTTTACAACCAGAGAGAGAGACTGAGGGCCTTGGAAATAAGAGGCAGATGCACACTAAAATCCAGAGTGTAAGGGGTCCTTTTTAACACTTTTTCGGTCTACAGCTTATACACCAGGAGCATTTATTTTGCTCAATAGATTCACATATATGCTGTTTGTGTTATGAGTACTGTACATGCACACTGATACTATCTACCATCAACCTATATGAACGAGGCATCACCAAAAAAAATGTTTGATGTGAAATAATCACATTTTTCATATCTTTTATTCGAGTCGCTGATGCGATGACGTCGCTGATGTTAGAGTTAAAAGAACAGTCCAGATTTTCCGGTGTGGAACACATGTAATGAATCAGCCTCCCTCTGATGTCTCCTCCTGCCCTTGGAGACCTTCTGGGACCTTATTGCCTGATTTATGCTGAAGTGCGCCAGTGTCGAGTACGGAAATAGCCGATATAAAAGCTCACAATCCAATGATCCAGATACTTTAACTACTCCTGTGGTGCGCAGAGCAACGTTTTGGTGAGCACTGAGCAGGCCTATGAAGAAAGGAGATGCGGGCTGTTAGATCCATAAAAGAAGTAAAGTAAGAAAAGTAGTACTGTAAATATATCTGCTCTCGTTACTTTCTGTGGGAAGAGAGAAATATCTCTAAATACACAGTAGGTTGTACATTATAGAGCATTTCAAATATCTTAGTTCTGATAATGAAATGACTTAAAATTGTTGATTAATATAAAATGTATTAATTTGAATAAGGCCACTGTAAATGAAGATGTCCCCTGGTAATCTTCTATTAAAGGGGTGGGGTGGTGGGATGATCATACAGATCATTATCTACTGTACGAGTGACCCCGCATCCCCTCTGCTGCCACTTTGAACCAGTGGTTGGATCATTTGCAACAGACGGCCAGCCAAGCCTGCATCACATCAAAGCTAATGCAAATCTCCAGCTGGGACCACTATCAAACGTATAGTGAGATTCAGGTGGTCTGCACATGTTCTTCCACTGTACATCTCGAGGGAGCTCAGATGCTCTTTTAAAAAGCCAATATCAAATGTTGCAATCACAGAGTTACACACTGTATAGTGTTGTATATACATTCACACATGGGAGATTCATGCTGTCACAACCCGGGTCATCGACAGCTAGTGCCTGAGCACTAGCTCAGGCACTCTTAATCCAGGGCAATTTACAGTAAGCAAGAACAATGCATTGTAATACATCAAATACATAATAGTCATCAAGGATCTTAAAGCTAAGAACCCAACATCCGTCTAACACTAGAAAATCTGTACAATGAAACTATAAGTATACACTATAGAATGCTATGTCTACATAACATGCTATCTAAATTACATATTTTTACATTAATTTGCCCTTCTCTGATTTTGCCACCCCATGGTTTAAACTGCTGGTGAGAATAGTAAGAGAGAAAGAAAAACAAGGCACGCACGCACGCACGCACGCACGCACGCACGCACGCACGCACGCACGCACGCACGCACGCACGCAACCCACCTCCAGACATGACCCCTTCCCCAGCAGAAGGATCAACACTCATTTCACTTGTAACAAATTGATAGATAAGAGGCGCACTGTTGCCCGGGCACTGGCTTTTATCTACCCCCGTGCACAAGCCTGCATGCAGAATGTTTCTAAATCCCCCCATAAGCCCCCGATACCAAAGAACAGAGCTGGCCTTGCACAGCTGACATGCAGAAATATGTTCAAAGGGTGAGGAGGTTATGGGGTTCAGCAGACACCGGCCCTGCCAGCTCTGTTTTCATATGTGTGTTAGACCAGTGGCTCTCAACGTGTGGTCCAAGGACCCTCAGGGTTCCTTGAGGTAGTTCCACATGGGACCAAACAGACCCTTACGGGTTTGTTTGGTTCCATTTGTAGACAGAAACAGGCAGAAAGATGGGAAGGAGGAAAAGACAAAAGAGAGAGAGAGAGAGAGAGAGAGAGAGAGAGAGAGAGAGAGAGAGAGAGAGAGAGAGAGAGAGAGAGAGAATGTATAGAAGAGTTAGATAGTGAGAGAATAGAGCAAGGCAGAGCGTGAGATGAACAATACACAGGAAGTGTATGTGTCAGATACGGATGGAGTGAGGCAGAGATACTGGGCTAAGAAAGAAACACATCTGCTGTATGAAACTTCCTGTGCAGAGAGGAGAGAGGAGAGGAGCTGAGATGCTGCCTGAAACATGGAGAACCGGAGAAGAGAACAGATGAGGAGGCTTCTCCTGTTCTTCAGGCCTCTGGCAGTGACATGATGTACCTCTTCACTGTCGGATATATTGGCAATCACTCTCCTACCGGACCACAAGAGAGAGCGAGAGACGGCGGATCGCTGGAAGGAGAGTATAGAACGAAGAGGAGGAGGCGGAGGAGGAGGAAGGAGAGCAGTGAAGATAAGACAGCTCCTCTGAAAGCTTTGGCTTGGTATGGAAATCAGGTCTGGAAACGGGGGAATAAAAGCAGAACGCATAAGCTGTGTGACATGACAGCATCTCGCCTGGAAAAGAGGAGAGATCTATTGCCTGTGCAATTACACGCCTGCATTTGCATGGATATGATCCCTCAAAATGCATGTGCTGAGACTGAGCCCTGCTGTGTTTGTGCGTGTGCGTGTGTGCGCGGCTGCGCGCGTGTGTGTGTGCGTGTGTGTGTGCGTGCGCGTGTGTGTGCTCATGCGTGTGTGTGTGTGTGTGTGTGTGTGCGTGCAGTCAGTGCATCTCTCTGCAAATCAGTGAGCCTGCATATCATAACACAAAAAACATTTGGTGATCTGACAGACGCTGTTTGATGGGATGTACTGTACCGTATACACTACATGAAGCGATGAGCTGCTGTGTAGAAGCAGCAGCCAGTGTTCTAAATTGGGATAAAGGGCCAGTTAATACGATTATGGCTGGAATTTGACTGCAGATTCCTTAATGGGTAAAAGTCCCCTCAGAAGAGGCTGTCTCCCAGGCCATGTCCTAACAACACCCCTGCAACTGGGAATTAACCACTTAGACCCTCTATACTTAGTCAAGCGGACCTGACTTGGCACTGGTGTGCTCTTTTTGCCCCCTCTACAACCAAATATCTTTGCCAAAAGTAGCCGATCTACAAGCTCACAACGGGCTGCAACGCACCGCTTTGTAAGCTTGTCGATCTACAATTTTGGGGCGGATGTTATGTCAGAATTGGGATGCCAGGGCTCAAGTGGTTAATAAGACATTCCTCAGGATAAACATAGTCTCGTTATGTCTGGCCATAACTGAGACGTACCGTTTTAGATAGCGTGGCATGCATTACACGTAATGTTTGTGATTTATAGCTTGTCCAGAGTGATGTAGCCTACAATGAAAGAGTGGGGAAACGGTTCAGTGGCCTGTGCAAATTTAACACAGATTAGCTGCTATGGAATTTGAATATGTAACCTTTATTTACAGGACAGCCCCTCTAACCATTAGCCTCTACGGCCTTGTGTAAACACTGCCTTTAACTGGGATCACAGGTCAGGGCTCTCCGTTGCATGGATCAGGATAACATACTTAACCATTTTGAACCCTCTATAATTAGTAAACTTGAACTGAGTCTGAGTTCGCTCTGTACAAGTTTGGCCGAAGGCCTGGGGAGAGAGTATGTTTTGCACTCGGTCCGTGTGTGTGTGTGTGTGTGTGTGTGTGTGTGTGTGTGTGTGTGTGTGTGTGTGTGTGTGTGTGTGTGTGTGTGTGTGTGTGTGTGTGTGTGTGTGTGTGTGTGTGTCCGTCTGTGTACAGCTAATCTCTGGCACCGTTAACCTGGGGCCTGTTCCACGAAACTTGGATTAACTAATCCAGGATTTAGGCCAAAACCAGGCTTTTTAAATCCTGGTCTTTACAGCCTGGTTTATTCCGTTCCACTAAAGCCAAGCGAGGCTTAGAATGGGCGGATTTAGCGAGCCAGGATCATAAAGCCTGGCTGAATAGACAGCCTGGCTTTTTGTCTCTAGACCCATTCGGTGGAACACAGATTTACTGATCCTTCTTCTTCATGGGGTATTATGGCAGTTTGCATCCTTAATAGTTGCATTACTGCCCCCTTCTGTATATCTCAGTATCTTTACTAATCTATTCAAGACTTACTGATACAAGGACTTAAGCTTCTAAAATAAATACTGCTGCTGTAATTAAAGCGAGAACATACTCTCAATAGTGGATAGACTGAATGATTAACTACCCCAAAAATATAGTTTACATTTTACCACTACTATTAAAGGTATATTCAGTGATTTCACTTAATTCAAATATCACTTATTTTTTCTTATTTTTTGGTTAATCCTCCCTACTATAAAGTGTGCTGACCATATGAGAAGTTCCTCCCTGTCCCCAGTGAGCCCCTGGGGTCAAAAAACCTTAGTTTCGGTTTGGGCTTTGGGTGGCAAAGCCTTCATCCAATCAGGATGAGAGGGGCCTTCTTCCAATCAGGATCGAGCGGGGGGGTCTTGGTGCGCGTGCTGTTGGCCTGTTGCGTGTCCCCCCACTGTAGTGCGTGCATGTGCACATCTTGTTACCGGGGCGGACCGGGGGTTTTTCCAAATCACCCAAATCACTGAATGCTCCATTGTAAGCATAATGATATTGTTAACTGGTTAAATTAATATGACAAGATTAACCAGTTTTCATGAAACCGGTTAATCGCTGATCCAGGATATATTAAGCCAGGATATCTGTTAAATCCCGGTTTAATCTCTAATCCAAGTTTCGTGGAACGGGCCCCTGGTCGATGACAAATTTTGCACGCACAATCCCTGGATGCCAATGATGAACCTCTGCCCCAAATGTTCCAGAACGGCCTGTTATAGCGCCACCAGGGGGCCAACTTTTTTGCTATTACTCCTCCAGATTCTGTCCAAAAATCCCGCAAATCGTTACACACTATCTTTATAGTCATGTGTTCAAGACCGATCTGTCCAATATTTCATATTCCATCCTAATTGGCTAACATTGGCTTTCAAAGTTTGAAGGATTGGCCCGTTTGGAACAAAAAGCCTCAAATCATGAACGCAGTGTGCAATTTACGTGAAATCTTTCACAGACTTTCCTACTAGGCTGAGGAATATATCCCACCCTTTTCACATTGGCCTGTTATAGCGCCACGAACAGATGGATTTTCGCAAAACACATTTTTGGAACAAAATGCCTCAAATCATCCAATTGCCATCCAAGGCGTAAGAAGAAATGGCACCCTTTTCTCATTGGCCTATTATAGCGCCACCAGGAGGTCACAACCTGACCTGCCCTGGTGGAGACCTGTGCCCAGAGGGGCACTTTATCTAGTTTTACTTATTCATATAAATAAACTGCAAATGAGGGTGACCTCAATGTCTTTCGAGAATAAATAAAGGTTTGAAAATATCCACATCGAAATGCATGACGTTAATGCATAACATTTGTTTAATGTGTGATGCCACATTGTATCACTACTGCAATACACACAGCAAAACCTTCTGTCAATGTATCCATTTGTAGTTTGTAACACATGAGTTTTGTCAGATCAGACCTGTCAGATAGAGGTGACCTATATATTCATAAGCCATAAGCAGCCGTTCCAATACTTTTGTACAATGTGCATTGTGTTCTCTGCAGGGCATCAAGCAGCTAGACAACAACATGACAGCACTCAGTCACCGCTCTGTGTGTGTGTGTGTGTGTGTGTGTGTGTGTGTGTCTGGGTGTCTGTGTGTGTGTGTGTGTGTGTGTGTGTGTGTGTGATGCACCACTTGGTGGCAGCAATAACTAATATGAAGGGACAGATACAGGAAGAAAGAAAGATCTCACACACACACACACACACACACACACACACACACACACACACACACACACACACACACACACACATACACATACACATACACATACACACACACACACACACACACTATTGTTCATTATTATTGTTTTTATTTATGTCGCCATTTCACTCTCTCTTTCTAAGCTTCCACCCTGCCCTGCCTCTCTCTCCTCCTCTCTTCCTCCCTTGCTCTCTTGCCACCAACTGCAGTGTACCTCTTGCTTTGTTGTGGATCTCTTTCTTTCTCCCACAGTATCTTCTACAATTCTTCAGTACCTCACCCTTTCTCTCTAATAACTGTCTGAACTGAGGGGGAGGTGTCTATCTGCCAGTCTGGATCCCAACACTTCAGAGCTCACAGGAGGAGAGAGAGTGTGTCTGTGTGTGTGTGTGTGTGTGTGTGTGAGTGAGTGAGTGAGTGAGTGAGTGAGTGAGTGAGTGAGTGAGTGAGTGCGTGCGTGCGTGCGTGCGTGCGTGCGTGCGTGCGTGCGTGCGTGCGTGCGTGCGTGCGTGCGTGCAAAATGCAGACCTTGTATAAGCAACTAGACGTCTATCCAAGTATTTTTTGTTGTTGTTGGGTTATTTTCACATTTGCACATATACTGTATGTAATTTTGTCCTGTATTTACCCATCCTAACTATTAGGAGCAGGGCTGAATTAATACACACCCAGGGAGTTTAGACTGCAGTCAAATCCGATTTATTTCTCAAATCCGTCAGTGGAGCTTGGGCCACGCTGAAAGTAACTTTTTGGACAGTTAAGAGATGCGACTTGGGTGGTTAGAGCAGGTTAGAGCGTTCAGACTGAGACGCATCTTTAGAAATCTGTTCGTTATCTGTTTCACTTTATAAAACAAATTGGATTCCAACATGAATAATATTCAAATGGGAAGGTCAGCGATTCGCCCTCAGATTTTGACATATTATGGCATGTTAGAGACATACTACTGTATATTTGAGGGGCGCTAGCCCCTCCTATATTCAGCTATAGTGTAGATTCTTGTCCTAACACAAACATTAAATGCCATTGACAATGAATAGAGAATTTACATCATATGTAGATGAGCAAATCGGCTACTTTGTCCTAACGCAAATATTAAATGCCATTGACAATGAATCGAGTGCCATAAGAGCACCCCTCACTTTACACGGATGTGATTTTTCACGTAGAAATAAATCCAGGCAGATTATTTTCCACGAGAGAGGAGAAAGATGAGGCACATCCCGAGGAGAGGTAAGAGGGGGCGTGGGGATGAAGTATTTCTGACACAAGACTGTCACTTATAGCCTGACAAGGAGCCTTTAGAAATACTACACAGCATGCATATGTGATTAAACATCAATAGATGCATATGAGCACTGAGTTATACGGTGTGTTTGCACACGTAGGTCTCAGGTGGCGGGATGTTTGTTTTGTGTGCTGTGAAGTGCCTCAGGGTCTGTCTGATGCCACCTATTTGAGCTGGGATCTCTTTTAATCCAATGACAAGATGCCTCACACCAGCCAGGCAGTCCTGCAGCCAGCCAGACACAAACACAAAAAACACACAGACAGAAATCTCTCTCTCTCTCTCTCTCTCTCTCTCACACACACACACACACACACACGCACGGACACACGCACAGCGTCGCACGCACGCACCTTTTGAATTCAATCACCTGAAAGCTCAGTCCCACTTTACCATATGTCCACCTATTGAATTCAATCAAAGAGATGGGGTGGTTAAATCACATAAATCTACAGCCCAATTCTACGAGAAATAGGCAACTCCCTCAAGACCCCACTTCTTCTCTCCCCACCATTACCATCCCTGTGATTTCTATCATATTGCTGCACGGCAAATTTCTGCTAGGGTCCATTGTCGCCCAAGATGGGAGATATAGCAAAATTGTCTGCCTACTTGACCTTCCAGAGATGGAAAAGCTTTCATCCTCTCTCCTCTCATTCTTCCACTTTCTCTCTCCACGCTTTCATGTGCAAACAGCTGCAAGGCCAGGGAACATGTCAGAATTGCGTTTCATTGTTGAGCAGAAAAGTTACATCCTGCGGCGATCAGAAACGTGTCTGGAAAGTTCTGCTTGCAGTGTTGTTGTCTTTAACCTATTCAGGCCTGACGTCGAAATTTAAAAAAAAAAGTTTTCTAAATCATGACAATTTTCGGAAAGATTTGAGGCACATTTTAACGATTTTTCAAAAATAGCAGACCTACAAGTTCATAGCGCGCCACTCGGTGGCGCGCTATGAGCTTGTAGATCTGCTATTTTTCAATAGCTAAATTATAACAATGTTTAAAACACCAAAAGGGGTTAATGGTTAATGTGGTTAAACGCTAACGTGACATGGATGCGTTCCAGGTCTCAATGGGTTAAGGCACAACAAGCATGTTGCATGCGTCATGTCGCGTGCTTAACCTTTAGAATGTTGAAGCCGTGAAAAAGTGTTCTT
Organism: Electrona antarctica; assembly: GCF_951216825.1. Lineage (NCBI taxonomy): Eukaryota > Metazoa > Chordata > Actinopteri > Myctophiformes > Myctophidae > Electrona > Electrona antarctica. Next base: position 38,716,659 of record NC_136793.1, read on the forward strand.
CAGGTTATCAGCAATGGGAGGATAAAAGGGCTGAAGAATATTGCCAATTCTTGGTTTTGAACAACATTTTCATGCATCTAAATATAGGTATTTAAAGGCATCTTTTTGTTGGATTCAATTTGTACTGGAAGGTCTCTATATTGTCTAAGATTGTGCCAGTGAAATCTGTCAACATGAGAGTATACATTACACAACAGCAGCAAAGCTGTATTGGCTCTGCTCTGATTCAGATATGCATGCATCAAAAAGTATTGAATGGTATTGAATGCCATCACAAAGCTTCATATCACAAAACGATTCTTGGACACGGAGCTTAGATTGTCTTCTAGGATGTAGCCTCTCTATTCATTTCCCCAATACAAATTGAGGCAATTTGTATTGGGGAAATGAACAGAGCATGGTTTGAGTCTGCCTGGGAAAGCAGATGTCTCATGCCAATGTGAAACAATCATTTTGGATATTCTGGCATTGCCAAGCATGCTTTCAACTAACAAAGGGTGGTAGGTATTGAAGGAAATGTAGATGCAAACATCAAATTTAAAGTGGTGGAATCTTTAATGAAAACCCCAAATACACAGCTGTACGCAAAATATCATTTTGCATGAAGGCAACAAGACATGAGTAGCCAAAGATAAAAAGCAGTAACTTTGTATTGTAGGTTTTGAAACCTGAAGGTCATTTCTAAATATAGTATTTCACATAATAGTACACTTCTGCACCAGAAATAAACATGACATTTTGTTTCTGTTTTGTGACGCTCCTCTTTGTACAGCAACACATAGGCAAGCTTGGCTCCCAGCATGCACCTCAACAAAAGCGCAGGTGACAGAATCTCTTTAGATTTGTTTTATCCTTGAAAAACCTTGAGACAGAAGCTTTGCAATTATTAAAAGTGTGGCTGAGAGGGAGCGGTGTGAAGTCAGACAGTTAAGCACTTAATTAGAGACATTTTCACCTAGGCTCACTGCTGGATAGAAACAGTGCTGAGGGCGGCCGACATACCAGCGCCTGATCCCATCTGAGTGTAGCAGATCATTAGAAAACATGATAGTCTTACCGCCTACAGCTAGGCACGGCAAAGGAATACCAATAGCTGAATGAACTAATGCTACTACTATAGCTCTATGTGTGTGTGTGTGCGTGCGTCTTTATATATACACACGCGTGCGCACACACACACACACACACACACAGTACACAGTGTATGTATATATATATATATATATATATATATATATATATATATATATATATATATACATAGTTCAATGATGTTGGTAACCATGAATACCGGATGATAATTTGCATATCCCATACCCATATTTAGTCACAAGACCAATACAAAAATAGTATTTGAATCAACACTTATACAGTATGTATAGATTATGTAAATTAGATAACTATTTTGGCATGTCTGCTACTGTGTCAGTGACAGAACAATAGAATATATAGGCTACTTTACACAGACCTTTGTAAGTAGAAACTCACAATCCCCATTGTATCCTGCAGGACGTTCCTCCATCTCTGCATTTGTCCTGTTCTAGTCATTCGGAAGCAATGTTCCTTCTGCAAGGGACCCACTATAGCAGGGGTTCTCAACGTTTTTGGCCGGGGACCCCCGAAAATGCTTTGGCAATGTCTCGGGACCCCCGCCCCGCCCCCTCCCGACCCCAATATAAATTGACTGCTACAATAACCTTAAACCATTTTGGGCGGGAACCCCTTTTGGTGTTTTAAGCATTGTTATAATTTAGCTATTGAAAAATAGCAGATCTACAAGCTCATAGCGCGCCACCGAGTGGCGCGCTACGAGCTTGTAGGTCTGCTATTTAAAAAAAATCGTGAAAATATATATATATATATATATTTTTGAAAATAATTTGGGGTCCCCCTAAAATAATTTGGCGACCCCCCGAGGGGTCGCGACCCACGGGTTGAGAACCCCTGCACTATAGGACATGTCTCACAAACCCACTTGTGTCTGATGATTTGGGTATTTCTGTACAGCATGGATAACAGTCGCAGGTAAATGCCCGACATGTTACATCTGCACATATTAATGATTTGGTTGGTTCCGGAATTTTGTATTATTGACATCATGTAATTCAATTAGTTGAAATCATTCATTCACAATCAATGATTGTGCTGCTTGAGCACTTGCGTCATGTGCTTGACTAATGTGTACAGTACTGTATGTGTGCGCTTAGGCTTCAGCCCATGCACACCGCCGTTCTGTCTTAGGCTTCAGCCCATGCACACCGCCGTTCTGTCTTAGGCTTCAGCCCATGCACACCGCCGTTCTGTCAGGATTGCCAAGATTCCTTTCCTAACAAAGTGACTACTGATTAGGTGTCCCACCACCAGTACCTTGGACTCCTTCGCCCGCAACGTCCCGCCTCTCTCGCTCTACCAGCCTCCTTCTCTCTCTGAATGTTACAAATTACCCCCTTGTGTAAACACTGCTGATAAATGGAGGAGGGAGGCCAGGCCATAGAGAGCTGGAAGTCACTCAAAGCAAACACCTCGACATGGCAGCATGTCAGCCTGCATCTCCATCCCCGGTGTGTTTCTTACTGTAGACTAACGCAGATACTGATATGAGCTCGTCCTCATTTATCATGATTATTACTATATTATACAAAACACTATGTACAAAGGAGAAAAAGGAAAAGTGGCGGCAGTGAATTCTATGGGAATTTCTTTCTTACTTTTCCAGGACGGCTTTGAAGGAAACCATGTGAATCACATCTTTTAATGGATGTTGTCAGGATACACAATCTGAAGTCACGACACACAACTATCCATCTGGGAACGGATTCGGTAAAACAATGGCATGAAGGGTGAGGACAGGAGGAACAATACAAAGAGTGAATGTGTCCATCAATGCCATGTCAAAGACATGAAGGTGAGACCTAATGGTTAGAGAGAGTGGTGTAATTGAAAGGTCAGTGTCAGACAGTGTCTGTCCATAAACAGCCATGTAACCTGTCAAAGACATGGTGGGAGGGTGGATACTGGTTAAAGGTGTTGTCATGTTACTGAAAGGTCGCAGGTGTGAGCCCTACCCCTGCACACATACACACACACACACACACACACACACACACACACACACACACACACACACACACATGCCAGCGCTCGCACGCATGCACACAATCAGGTGTCTATCAACAGCTACCAGTCAATGTGTTCCTGAGGAAGACACGAAACCTCTACATGCTCACGCTCTCTGTAATTTGCTGACTGTAGAATAGATAAAAGTGTCAGCTAAAATGTGTTAAGACTTTTCCCTCTCTTTATCCCTGTTGTCAACTGTCCGGCTGGCTGGCTGTCTGTTAGACGTAACAAAGGCAGTGTCTGCATTCCAAGAACTCCCAGGTCGGACGGATAGATGTTGCTTAATGGTAATGATGGCTCATACGGAGCACGAGTCTAGCCTACTACACCATTATTACAAGTGATGCAAGGTCTTAAGACATTACTTTGGACAAAAAGCCAGTCTGAGCTAATCTAATCTGGTTTGCTCTGGCCTGGACTGGAATAGTTACTAATACAGTATGCTAAATGTTGTTAAATTTAACTTCACTAATCAGTTACGTTTTAGTTAAACTTAACTTAATTTAGCTTCATTTAGTTTGATTTCGGTTAACTCAGGAGGACCCCAATGTAAACAAGCCATTGTGCGTTTCTGGGTATTTCAATCCTCTCAGCAGACCTTGTATTGACCTGTCCTTTCCTCAAACTGAGCTCGCAACAAAGCGTTAATAACATTTTCAATCAATCAACTGAGTTCAGTTTTAGTAAAGATAGATCTTGAATAGCGTTTATATACGTTTTATTTTATTTTATTTAGCCACACTGAGTTAATTTAATTTATTCAACTCTACTTCTGATTAACTTAGTTAAGTTAATTTAGCTTTGCTAACAATCACAGTGACCAATTAACATGATTTATTTAAATGGAACAGAATTCAGCCCTGCCCCCAAAAAGCAAGGATAGAAAGCTAGTCGCTAGTCAAGTAAGTCTACATGTAAGACAAGTGTCTGGTGTGCTTTTCTGTGATGTGGCCTATAGTCTGACCTGTGATGAGTGAAGGCCTGAGTGGGGAGTTATTCTCCAGCAACTCTATGACAGCTCTATAAGATAACACGGACATCACAGATTGTTACACTCCCCTCCAGAGATTCACAAACCTTCTACTATACACTATGCAGTATATGCACCAGCAGTGATTTGATTTCCCCCTCCATCACCACCACTAATAAGTCAACAACTGCGATAAGATAAAGCACACTTTTTGTGTTGACTAACAACATAAACTGGTTTTTCCTCACAGTGACTCAACATCAAACCCCACATAACCTGTTATGATTGAACTGTAGGTTCTGCAGTTGCAACGGTCACGCAGATATGGACCAAGACAGCGTGAGCTGTTGTTTTATGGGTTTTGCGGTGGTGAGCGAGCTCTAACTTGGTGACATGCTTGCTTTGGAACAACCAAAACAGCACCCCAGAGACAGTAGTTTGTATCTGCTGGCACACGCCGAGATCTATCGCTCTCCATCGCTCTCCATCGCCTGCAGCATAGCTTTTTAACCAGCATACTAGGCACTCTCTTGTTATCTGCAAAGCTGTTAGATTTACATTATCACCATAATTATCTGCTTGAATCTGATAAGGTTTGTAATCATTCTTATCTGAGCGACAGAGGGGGTTTTATTTCCTGCTTTCTTCCTTTCTTTATTTGCTCCAGTGTGTCGTCTCATTTAAAACAAGATGAACAGAAGAAATACAACTACTACTTTGGCATGGCTGCCAAAACACAAACCACACTGTGGGACGTATGCTAATGTTAATTACAATGATACAATATGATGTGACATCCTGAAATGGGTGTTGGTAGTAATACTTTATATCCCTCTGAATAAGGGACAAGATATACTGTATAGTGGAAAAATGTGTTATACAAACAGTATGTATGAGTCACATGGGTATGAAAGAAACATACATAAAGAGAAGGAGACAATTAAGGAGAGAGAGAGAGAGAGAGAGAGAGAGAGAGAGAGAGAGCAGGGGGTAGATAGATGGAGGGAAAAGCATGAGGACTCATGCACAGTGAAATAGCACGGATTGGCAATTCCATACATACACGGCTATAGAAAACCCAAAAACCGGGTTGGGGACTCAAACCCTAGTTAATCAAACTATTCGATTTAATCAGTAATTAATTGATTTTAATACAATAATACATGCAAAACAAATACAAAAAGCGGGATAAAAATAGCAGATCTACTGTACCAGCCCACAATGCGTTGCAACACTTTGCAAGTGTATAATTATATTAAAATAAATCTATTATAAATGTTTTCGTGTCAATTTGTCACAAAACAAATTTAAAAATGTGGTGAATCGAAAAAGTAAACAATAGAATAATAAAAATCGCCAAAATCAATATTTGCATCCCTACTCGACCGCACAGTTTGAGGACAAAGCAGAAACACCTGCTGGTGGAGTCAGTGCATGGTGCTGGTGCAGTCAGTGCATGGTGCAGTCAGTGCATGGTGCTGGTGCAGTCAGTGCATGGTGCAGTCAGTGCATGGTGCTGGTGCAGTCAGTGCATGGTGCAGTCAGTGCATGGTGCTGGTGCAGTCAGTGCATGGTGCAGTCAGTGCATGGTGCAGTCAGTGCATGGTGCAGTCAGTGCATGGTGCAGTCAGTGCATGGTGCTGGTGCAGTCAGTGCATGGTGCAGTCAGTGCATGGTGCAGTCAGTGCATGGTGCAGTCAGTGCATGGTGCTGGTGCAGTCAGTGCATGGTGCAGTCAGTGCATGGTGCAGTCAGTGCATGGTGCAGTCAGTGCATGGTGCTGGTGCAGTCAGTGCATGGTGCAGTCAGTGCATGGTGCTGGTGCAGTCAGTGCATGGTGCAGTCAGTGCATGGTGCAGTCAGTGCATGGTGCAGTCAGTGCATGGTGCAGTCAGTGCATGGTGCAGTCAGTGCATGGTGCAGTCAGTGCATGGTGCAGTCAGTGCATGGTGCAGTCAGTGCATGGTGCAGTCAGTGCATGGTGCTGGTGCAGTCAGTGCATGGTGCTGGTGCAGTCAGTGCATGGTGCTGGTGCAGTCAGTGCATGGTGCTGGTGCAGTCAGTGCATGGTGCTGGTGCAGTCAGTGCATGGTGCTGGTGCAGTCAGTGCATGGTGCTGGTGCAGTCAGTGCATGGTGCAGTCAGTGCATGGTGCAGTCAGTGCATGGTGCAGTCAGTGCATGGTGCAGTCAGTGCATGGTGCTGGTAATCCAATAGCTGATGTAAGTCATGGAGGAACTGCCTGAGAGAGGCTGTGAGTGCGGCTCCCTGGAGCTCCGGATCTGACTAACTGTGGTGGAAAAAGTACTCACATATTTTACTTAAGTAAAAGTATCAATACTGCAAGGTAGCAATACTGTGCAGAATGTCCCATTTAAAGTTTTTAAATGTATAATAATCTTTTGAAGAAAGTAACTAGTAACTAAAGTTTTCAAATAATTGCAGTGGAGTAAAAGTACAATATTTTCCTCTGAGATGTAGTGGAGTAGAATTAAGAAGTAGAATTAAGTACTGGAAATTGGAAATACTGGAAATACTACTATAAAATATCTCAAAATTGTAACTTGGTTAATTTACACCACTGCCCTGGAGCTCCGGATCCGACTAAGCAGAGCTTTTGCTGAAACTAGATACGGGCCCACATGGATCTGAACAGCATGGCATGTTGGCCATTTTTTAAGATATTTTCATTGCTTTGCCAAAACGGATCACAGAACCAAAGATGAGTGGCGATTCTGGAATTGTGAACACGTCTACAAACGTCTACACACACACACACACACACACACACACACACACACACACACACACACACACACACACACACACACACACACACACACACACACACACACACACACACACACACACACACACACACACACACACACACACTCGCGCTAACATGTACACAGACTTGCACACATATGCAAGCAATTGCAAACGCACAACAAATGTATGCATACACACTTTTATTTGCAAATTGCAAACAATATGGGCAGTTCAGGAACATACCGCACACATACATTTTTGTACATGCAAATCACACACACTTTGTGCAAAGGCACACACGCATGCATGGACATACATAGTGAATACTCTTTCACATTATGCACATTTGCACGTGTCCCTGCCAATCACACAAACTGCACATTTAATGCCCATAAAAACATCCACAGTTTCACAGAGTCAGACATATCACATATTCACATACTTTGTGGCGCTCGCACACACACACACACACACACACACACACACACACACACACACACAGTACAGTACAGTACAGGCAACATGTAATATTGTGTGTCATGAGCCAGGCATCTGGAACTTATCTGAGCCAGTGTGAGGGCATCTATATAGTGCAGCACCCTGCCGGGGGGTGGGAGGGGGGTTACAGTGAGAAGATGAGAGATGTAGCTAGCAGAGCTTAAAACAGGCAACAGCACAGTGTCATGTTGGACAAAAGAAAATACTACCTGTGAAGGGAAAGAGTTGCTTTGTTATTGCGACCGAAGGTCACAGTTAACTATGGAATCGTGCATTTCCCGTCAGTGTGTTGGTCAGGCACGTGACACAGTCACATGACATCATGGATGGAGCACGTGACATCACATGACATCATCAGGGATGGAGCACGTGACATCACGTGACATCATCAGGGATGGAGCACGTGACATCATCAGGGATGGAGCATGTGACATCACGTGACATCATGTGACATCATCAGGGATGGAGCACGTGACATCATGTGACATCATCAGGGATGGAGCACGTGACATCATGTGACATCATCAGGGATGGAGCACGTGACATCATGTGACATCATCAGGGATGGAGCACGTGACATCACGTGACATCATGTGACATCATCAGGGATGGAGCACGTGACATCATGTGACATCATCAGGGATGGAGCACGTGACATCATGTGACATCATCAGGGATGGAGCACGTGACATCATGTGACATCATCAGGGATGGAGCACGTGACATCACGTGACATCATGTGACATCATCAGGGATGGAGCACGTGACATCATGTGACATCAGGGATGGAGCACGTGACATCATGTGACATCATCAGGGATGGAGCACGTGACATCATGTGACATCATCAGGGATGGAGCACGTGACATCACGTGACATCATCAGGACGTAGATTAATAAAAGGACGGAACTTTATTGATATCAAAACCGAGCGCATCGCTCCACAGGCTGGGAACGCCTGTTGGGCAACATTCGATGTCATTTCCAGTTGGTCCATCCAAAATGTTCCCCCCCATTTTAGTGGATGAGACCGAAAATCTTAAAACGTGAATAACTCTTGATCTAAATCAATCCGTCCAATTCTAATCAAAGATTATGTTTTTGACGGGCCGCCGCGGTCCTGTCGCTAGTCGCGTTAGAATTAATCATACCTCCCGTTGTTTCCGATCGCCTCGGGGTGTTTTGGCTACATCTAGCTACTTCAAGCTACAGTACTTCCTACGTTCCTACGCCACGTTGAATAGGTCCAGAAGAAACAAATCGCTGGGGGTCCTGATTTAATGGTTACAAATACCCCCGGGCGTTCAGGGTGTTAATATTGGCCAGCAATATTAAGCCCATAAATGGAGATCCCTGATAACTCTACATCTGACCTCAAACCCTTACATCTCCATATATGGAGCTGACATGTTCTGACATTCCATATGTTGATCCTTCCCCATCCATCCTTCCTCTTCGATGTCTCCCTTTTGACTGATTGATACCTGTCCATTTAAACTCTAGGGCAGTTCTCAACAGGCCCGAAACTTAAGATCTTACCCCCCATGCCAAAACACCAGCGCTCACCCAGCAGTCTGCTGTCACCCAGGCGGATATGTTGATCTGACCCCCCATTCCAAAGCGCCAGCGCTCGCCCAGCAGTCTGCTGTCACCCAGGCGGATATGTTGATCTGACCCCCCATTCCAAAGCGCCAGCGCTCGCCCAGCAGTCTGCTGTCACCCAGGCGGATGCGTGCACGCCCTCAGGCGTCTTACTGGTGTTGAAGTATTAAACATATTAAAAAGAATATATATATATATATATATACACATGTTGTTTACATTTACTCTTTGCATGGAATATTTGGGGGTTACCAATATTTAGCAACATGTTATATCGGAAGATAAAAACATTGAGAGATCATAATATGATCATGAGCTTCGAGGCGCTTTATTTCTAGTTTATAATATATGCTAAAAAAGATGTCAGCCGGTATTCTCTTGCCTTGAAGCCTAATATTTATGTGCTGTCAAGCACACTGCCACACTTTCTCAGCCAAGGATATAGAACCTAAGCTTAACAATGATCCCTTCCTTTATGCATTTCATGTGATAAATTCCCATCTCCATTCTCCAGATATGCAGAAAATCCATATTACATACATTCTATCACAGTGTCTCTATATTGCTGAACCAAGATGTTCTGACATCCAATGAAAAGTAAAAAAGGGGCCTTGCTTGCGCTATAACAGGGCCTTGTGTAGTGATTGCCCAGGGGAAGGGTTGTGATGGTTTCGACCATTAAGAAAGACTGATGTTTCTGGGGTGCATAGGGGAGCGTTGAGGGAACGGGAGGCTTTTTTAAATGGCAATCGTGCACAGCAAGGTCGTCTCTCCATTTGTCTGTTGCCGGAGACCATGCTGGAATCGGGCTGAGACAGCTGAGGTGTGGCTCAAAGGGGCCGCAAGCTAGCACGGAACACTCCTACCCCCCCACCATCGCCACCACCAGCAACAGGGGGTCCTCCATCTTGTGTGTCACTGGGGAGGATGTCTAGGAGTGGCATGGTACAGAGAAAACTGCTTCGCTTCCCTCCCTTCCTCCACCTACCGGAAGCATCCATCACCCGTTTCCCCCTGCGAGGAGTGTGTGTGTGTGTGTGTGTGTGTGTGTGTGTGTGTGTGTGTGTGTGTGTGTGTGTGTGTGTGTGTGTGTGTGTGTGTGTGTGTGCGTGTGTGTGTGCGTGTGTGTGTGTGTGCGTGTGGAAGGGGGGTGGGCGTGAAGGATTGACTTTCCTCCGAAGCGCTAATCAATCTGGCCTCTCTCTTCTCTCCCTCCCAGGGAACATTTATGGGCCAGCTATAAAGCAGGCCTTTGGGGCATTACGGCACCCAGTAATCCTGCTAAGTGAGCAATATTTCCCGTCTCGGGGGCCGCAGCTCGACGGACCAAGGGGCCATAAATAGCAGAGTTAATCTGCGGCCGTGACTTCTTGTTGGCCGGCCCAGTCCCCTCAGCACGCACACATGTGTGCAGGCAGTGTGTAGGGGCGAAGGTGGGAGAGTCACGCATCCACCGGCCAAGGTTTAAACGGCCTTGGAGAATAAACGATGACCAAAATGAGTGCCTTGACCCTGCTCCCTTGAATATATATATATACACACACGCATATGTGCAGGCACGCGCACACGCACACACGCACACGCACACGCACACACACACACAGTTCCTTTTTAATATTTAAAAGGTGTAAATTGTGAAAATAGCTACACACACCCCAACAAGATTTGGAGATCTGCTATTGTCACTACTTTTGTGTGATACTCTTATATGATGAATTTAAGGTATTAATTTATGAAAATACATAAAAAGTTGAAATATGGAGATACGAGGTTGGGGTGACACACCAGGGTTAAGGGAGGGTTCAGTGTCTTGTCAAAGGACAGTTGGAGAGGATGTAGTGGACCAGCCTTTCCGCCTGTCAACTCCCCGCCCATGTCTCCCTCTCACCCCTGGTCTGGTGTGGCACTAATGAATGGCCATTGAGGGAGCAGGCATCGATCACAAGCCTACAGGGGCCATGACTGGATTGAATACACCGCTGTGGTTCCTGCTATTAGCTGGGAACTAAGTTACTAAACTATCTACAGAGATAACAGCCTGTCAGTGCCGGGTCCAAAACCCATTCATAATAGTGCATGACATTCAAGAACAGTAGAGTTATCAACAGTATAAATAACCTTTTTTGGCTCTACTCTAGCAGAACAGTACAGAAACAGTGTAATGGATTACAGTAAGAGAGGGGTCAATTTGTTGGTCTAAATCTATTTGCAAAAGCTGTGTTTGAACAGTTTCAGTGAAACACGGCAGAGAAGAATCAGAGCTACAGTGTCTGTAAAAAAGAAAAAGAGAACAGAAAAACAAGCCACAAAGAGGGAAAATACTACACTGTACTCTTTGAGAATTCCTGCCAAGGTCAGCGAGTTCTGCTCAAAGGGGAACCACTCCCCCATTTCATGCCCAGCAGAGATAAAACGGAACCGTCAATGTAACCAGTATTTCTTCAGAACATCTTAAAGCAGTAGGCCGTTTTCTCTCAAGGCACCAGTGGGAGTTCCATATCATAGTGAAACAGGGCAGAGAGAAGCTAAAGCTGGCCTTGGGGTTGAGTGTTGCCAGAGGGCTAGCAACCACCTCCTCATCCGCTAGGATCTGCTGCTGGATGGGTCGATTCTGTTCTATTTTATTCCACCGCCTATCATGCATCAAAATGTCTCCCCCGAGGTGAAACGGGCTCAAGGCAGAAGGCCCTCTGTCTCTCCCATCTCCTTTTAACCGGAAGGCCAAGTCTTTCCATCACGCCACAATGGGAGCAAGCAAAAGCTACGGTCTTCTTCAAGCCACAACCCTCCCCCCACCCGCAGGCTGTCTGCTCACTTGTCTGCTTGTCAGTCAAAGGGAAGCTAGCTGACTTTTTCCTACTCCAATTCAGGTCATACAATTCACCATTGTGTTATTCAGGCACATGAGACGTTTGACATGACAGGTGTCCATGGAAACAGTGGATGTGCAGAGGTTTCCCAGTTCTTTGGGATATGTTTTTATTAATTTTTAAAGAGCTAAGATCGCTTTTCTCCATGTTCCCATCCCTCGCTGGGCGCACAGGGATGAGAGGAGCACAACATGGAGGACAGATGATCGACATGATTCCATAAATGGAAAACACCAGGCTGAATGGCCCGAGGCGGGTTCAGCCATATTGAGGGCCGTGGTGTGGAAATGATCACGCGTCAGGAATTACTGTTGACAAGGCACTTCTACTGTACATACCTCACACTTCAAACACAGAGCATACGTTTCGAATATGGGCCAATTAATCAAAAAAAACTTCAAGACTTATTTAGAGCGGCCTTTCATATTCACGATGATCCTTCATCATCTCGTCTTGTCAGGAAATCCAACTCCCGCCTTGTCAAGCTGTGATCCCAGGAGGAGCGCAGGAGAGGAGAGGGAGGAGAAGCTGAACGTCCTTGACGGGTACTTTGATTCCTCCATTTTCTGCTCTTCATCTCCTCTCCTCGTGTCATATTTTTAGTAGCGTCTAGTACGTCTACCGCTGCAGCTGCTCGTGGTTAACCTACCGGCGATGGATCTTGTCAAGTGCATTGTTCTTCTTTCCCCAGCCTTCTCTCCTTTGAAGCAGCCTTCTGAGGCCTACCGTCTCCGTTTGAGGCCTGGGCACCATCCAAGGAGACAACTCTCCCTCCCTCTCTGTGGTGTCGCGTCGGCTCAGCTCAGCTCTGTTAAATGTGCTCACTACATACAGGCACAGACCTAGTCACAACATCGTGGGTCACAGGTCAAGAAACATCTGTGTTGCGTGACCTCTGTCACAAGTCATCTACTATCTCTTCCAGCGTTTTATTCCATAAAACAGAACAGAAAAATCATCACAAAAAAATAAAAACTGTGGGAGTTCCTTGCAGTTCCAGCTCTTTATAGCGGAGTGTGGAGGAGAAGGAAGCATGCGAGTGACCCCCCTCCTCTCACTCACTCACACACACACACACACACACACACACACACACACACACACACACACACACACACACACACACACACACACACACACACACACACACACACACACACACACACACACACACACACACACACACACACACACACACACACACACACACACACACACACACACACACACACACACACACACACACACACTTCTGCTGCTGGTTTTGCTGCTGCCTCTGGTCTTGGCCAAGCCTGAGTAATGCTCTGGGGCTCCCAAATCATTTCCACTAGCACTCGGGAATGAGCCCCGGCTACAATTGGATTCGTATGGTCTGGATGGCTGACAAGAATCCCTCTGATTCATCTATGTAGCTCTCCCATCAGGCTGAGGCCTCTGGATCTATGTACAATAAAAAGCTCACAGAGCCTCCCACACCACTCTGGGCTTGTTTTACTGAGTAGCACTAAAAGTGCTTGAAGCTTGAGGGAAGCAACTCCTATTGTTGCTACATGACCATAATCCTGTTTGAAGAGCAGCATTACTTTAAACACGAATTTTTTACTTCTACTGAACTACTAAAAACACTGCCATTAACGTATTCCCCCCAAAAATAATGAGGATAAAAAAAACAGCACTGAGAAAAAAGGTCCCAGTGGATACACAACCCAACTGACTGGTAGTCAGAGCTGATGGACACATTTTATCATGGTCTTTCCCAGCATGGTAAGGACCATAACCACTAACTAACTAAGGACTAACTAAGGACCATAACCCCAGCATCCGTATTGGGGGCATACAGAAAATATACTAGTATAAAGCCATGAGGGTCAACCATATAAGGGTTTAAGTGGTTAAGAATGGCATGTTTAAGCGTCAAAAATATATTTACAGCTGACAAACATATACATTAGTGTTTATACTCGTTAAGTCTGTACTCTGGATAAGTGTCAGCTAAATACCGAAAATGTGAAATGGTAACAGGAACCTCATTGCTTTTAGAGTATACAGTATGAACATACAAAGAAATAGTTTCACCCACTCTTTTACAATAGAGTCGATTCTAAATTAAGGTAGAGTCTGCGGTATGTCTGAGATGATCAAAAGAGAAGGGGAGGGGGGAGAGAGAGAGAGAGAGAGAGAGAGAGAGAAATGGAGGATGCTCTTAACTCTGACAGCACAACGACACTCATAAACCTTTACTTTATCTCCTCTCAACAATCAGCCTAATTATGTTGCTTGGAAGAGTCCAATTAATTCTCTATTGTCTGCCACTGGCTAAGTGTTTCTTTGCTCCTCACACCACGCACGCACGCACGCACGCACGCACGCACGCACGCACGCACGCACGCACGCACGCACGCACGCACGCGCACACGCACACACACACACACTCGCCTGGTGGCATCTGCAATTAACACTTCCCAAATTTATCTAGAGCCACTTTCCTCAGCTTCGTACTTCTTGCTCCGTCCAATTACACTTAATCAATTCCACTGAGAGCCGGTGCACGGGCGAAGTCTCTGTCATTTGTCGACAGAGCCGTGACAAACCCCCCACGCGCTGGCGAAAGGCCAGACATGTCAGTGAGTGCACGAGGAGAGCTTGTAAGTAGCATCATGCAAGGAGAGCAGCTTACTTACCCAGCTGCTGTACACAGAAAACTGTGTTTGTTTTTACTGGCCACCCGAACCCACTCCATGGCAACTACTTCACCTCTCAGTTCTCACACACAGGGTCTGAGTGTTAATTGAAGAACCGGCGATAATGTCCAAAATGTAGCAGCACTAGACTGTCAACATGCACTGCTAGACCTCACCACATTTCCTGCCTTGGAAATTATACTAACGCAGCTATAGGGCTGCTACACGGCTGCTTTTCGACGACAAAACATTTATTTATACTTAAAAGATTGCCAACCTACAAGCTTACAACATGTCACATCGGGGTGAGGGGGGTGTATGCCAGTGCTGAATGCATGAACAATGAATAAGAATTAAGAATGTACCACATCCAGTGACAATGCTACTATGCCAAGTGAAACAATATCCATCCATCCATCCATCTTCAGTGTTCCAGACGTCCCTCTCCAGAGCAACATTTAGTGACTTCCTCCTGGGGGATCCCGAGACGTTCCAAGGCCAGTGAGTCGATGTGTTTCCTCCAACTGCGCCTTGGTCTGCCCCGGGGTCTCCTCCCAGTGGGACATGCCTCGAGGACCTCCCTAGGGAGACGCCCGAGAGGCATCCTAACCAGATGCCCGAACCACCTAATCAATATCTTAACCGATTAAGATCTGCGGTCGATTCTACAAATACCTTCTAAATCAGTAGTTTTCACTCACTTTCAAGATTTCTCATAAATGTAAATGCAGATGTAAGCTACAAGCTCGCAGCGCGGAATGCACTAAGTGATATGCTTCTATGTCTGCTATTTTTGAATAGCCTATGCAAAAATCTAAACAGACACAGACATTTTCCGGGTTTTAATTCACTGCCAAAGACGACTTTGGATGACTTTTGTGTGTTTTACTTTTTACGCTAGATGGTGCTCTTTGCTAACCAATGAGTCACCGTTTGACTCTCATTGAAACCAGGAACCAGGAAATCACGTGATCGCAAAAATACAGCTGCCATCTGCTCCCTAGATACTGCACTTTTAGAAACGCCTTCATCTCCGCTTCTGTGTCGTCCCTCTTCCGCATTGGCCAGCATGCTATTTTCAATGGACCCTAACTATTGAACAGATCGTCGCTTTGACCTCGCTAAAGCAGAGAAAGGCTTACTACTATTGTTTGACTACTTAAAAGGTAAGGAAAAACGGAAACTCATTGGCAGTGGTGAATAATCTATTTATTTACTCTGGCAGTGAATGATGTTAACTCATTCATGGGCTGTTCACACTGAGCACTGCGACTACTATAACTATATAAATATTGTTTTTAAAGTCAAGTGGAAGACAGAATTCACACCAACTATAAAATAAATACAATGGTGAACGATGTAGTTATAGTCATTGTTATAGTGCTCAGTGTGAACGGCCCTTAATTCGTCATGCCGACAAACCGTCCTCCCTGAACTTCACCTGTTATCAGTCTGACAATGCCAACAACATCAGTCCTGGATTTGACTGGATCTGCCTCCCCACATGTACACAACACCCTGCTAGAGCTAGACAGCCACCCGCTAACACTAATCCATGTTAGAATCATGCAAGTGAGGCATCAACCCAGGCCTGATAAGATCACTGTGTATCTGCGGCTGAGACCAGGCTGGGAGAGGCCCCTAACGCATGGCCAGAGTGTAGAGTAAAGCGGGTGCCTATGGGCTATAGTTCATAGCGGAGTCAACGCTAGTGTCGCCACTCTCTCACTATATGACTCTGCGCATGGCGAGCTGGAAGCCAGACCAGACAAATGGAAGCCTGATCGGATCCAATGCTCATGTTCTGTACAGCGCTGTAGAGACTCACTCAGAGGCCTGGTAATGACAACAATAACTGATGCTAAACTGAAATGGCATATGAGAGCAGAGGACAAACAGTACTGCAGTACAACAGTAAACGATGAAGTTGTAATGATTTGTATTTGTAAATCTGGTCAACACACACATTTGCGGCCCAGGCATGTATGCACGCACGCACGCACGCACGCACGCACGCACGCACGCACGCACAGTTAGCCTAACCATAACAGACACTGTACATGTTTGTCTAAACCATATGAGAAAAAATCACACCTGTGTGAAGTGAGTGGTGCAACTCCGTGTGGGGGTCCCCGGGGGGCGGGGGGGGCACCCGAAATCACCATATATACAGTTAAAATATGTGCGTGTGTGTTTGTGTGTGTATTAGGTTGCGCACAGGTGGTGAAAAACAACCATGCTGTTTTCGTGTTCAGACGCACCCACCCAGCCAGCCACCCACCCACCCACCCACACACATAGCTCCGTAAGGGAGAAAAAGAGGTTGCTCATCAGCAATGGTTTTCAGTGGAGTGCTAAACCCAAATCCAGTATATACATCAAAAAATAGGAATACAAAAAAATCCAAAAATGTAAAAAATGGCTGTGACAAAGTACTCACATTTCCATTTCTTTATTGGCACACACCAAAAAGGAACGCTTACGCGTTACGGCTATGAGCCTTCATCAGAGAATTCACATCAAGTGAATTCAAGTCAATTTATACAAAGGGTCAGAGTTCACCTACAGCTGAAATCTCAAGTCAACCAACAAGGTCCAAACACAAACTGATTTGAATAATTGGTTATACAGGCATTTTGAGGCATACACACACACCAGTTACACATCCAGGCATAGTTCAGGGTATTAAAGCCAACCTTAACCCTCTTATTTCCCTTGACGCTATTGACGTAATGAATCAAAAAATCCCCCACTACCCTTGACGTAATTGACGTAATTGTTTTATTCCCTATAATCGGGGGCTTAATGTAGCATAATGTAGCAACTTTTGGCTAGTTTGGCTAACGGCCGATGTAATCTACCTAAAATCGACCGAAATCCTCACGCACGCACGCGGCCTTTGTGCATAGCTGCGTAAAATGCGATATTTGGGGCTTGATTAGAGCTTAATTTGACTTAGATATTAAAATAAACGATGATCGCATAGCATCGGGGACAGATCACTGTGTAACACAGTGCAGAAAGCTAGCGGATGTTGTGATCCGTTTAACCGGAAATGACATCGCCAGATTCGCTCTATTCGGTCAAAATTGGCATAATCGCCACCATCAGGACTGGGTCTCTAATACTATAGGATTGCCGCGTGAAAATGAGATATAGTGTGTAATGTGTATATCACAGATTTTTCTATTGGCATTAAAATTATGAATTAAAAATACTAGCCCTTACCCGTTGTGAGATATTGTGGCCGCAGGGGGTACTGCGCCCTGGGTGCGTTTTTAATTCACTAATAAATTCATTATTAATCATTAATGTGTAAAATCAGAAAAAGGGCTTCGTTAAGACCCCCATATTGTGGGAGTGATTGGTACAGGCAGTGAGGAGATACGGCAGTGTTTCTGACAGACATTCAGACATTGACTGAATTATAGTATGATGATGAATAGTGCAGGTAGAAGGCACAATCCACTGTTAATTAGGGTGGCCATAAGAAGGTTAACCCAAAAAGCATTTTAACTTAAGCTATAGTACATGTCTAACCATGCCTACTACCCAACCTTAACCTACCAGCAGCAGTCAGTTTTATCTCAAATTAAACATGCCTTCCCAATCAACTGGTTTGATGTCCAAAATGTAGCCCATTGGCACGCACATACCGGTACATGTTTTGTAGTGTAATCCTATGTTATAGCATTATTCGTTTTGTGTATGAGTATTGAGAATTAGCATTATGTGCCCAATGCTGCAAGTAAGTGTGTGCGTGTGTGTGTGTGTGTGTGTGTGTGTGTGTGTGTGTGTGTGTGTGTGTGTGTGTGTGTGTGAGATACTGTATGTGTGCTGCACCTTGTGTTAGCTAAGAATAGCAGTGTCCTCCTGACCTGCGCAGCAGACTGCCGCAATCCTCCAGTGTAGCTGCATTACTTTCAACCCGACAGCAGTTTAACACACTGAGCCTCTCAACACACACACACACAATGCTCTCTTTCATGCACACACACACACACATATACACACAGTAGCTTTCTCTCACAAACTGTACACAAAATGCACTAGCAGATATGTGCACATATGCACACATCGGCTCTTTGTCTTTCACTTAAGCTCACGCACGTGCGTGTGTATATGCACGCGCGCGCACACACACACACACACACACACACACACACACACACACACACACACACACACACACACACACACACACACACACACACACACACACACACACACACACACACACACACACACACACACACACACACACACACACACAAGCAGAGCTAATGCGAACACAGGTGGCACCTTGGGATAGCTTCCACTTAAAACAGGCTGTTTGAGAGCACATTAACATTTCAAGGTATTATTTCAAAAGCGAGGGGGGAAATTGCTACTGAATATTTCATAGGTGGCGTGTATGTGAGGCACACCTAGACGTCTGCAGGCTACACAGACAGGCAGGGGTCAGTTATAGGGGACTGAGATCTCAGACAGAGATCAGCATCAGAGAAAGCCTATTAGAGGGGCAGTCTGACTAACTACAACCAGCTCATTAATTAAAGTGATAGCGAGGCCAACTGGATTCCCATTAATACTGCAGTAGGAGACTCATGCATCACTGCTTCTGCTCAGATGTGACTGAAGAAGAGTCACAGAAAAATCTGTCTCATCTTGTGTGCGTGTGTGGTGTGTATATATTAATCCTTATAGCTGCATAAGTCCCTCCAGAAAAACACAAGCTAGAATCCTTGATTTTGTGATGAAATATGCAGGATTTGTATCCGATGTTATGCAGTGTAATTGCGAAATATGCGAAAAGTTGCGAAATATTTAGAAGATTGCAATTAATGTGAGTACTGAAGTCCTGTTTTATTTTTTGTATTGGAAAAATCTTAAATGCCATCATGTAAGAACTGTGTTCCAAAAAGAAACAAATCAGCCCTGTAAATAAATTGATGATTACTTTTTTTTCTTACTCGCGACCCATAAAATATGGTCGCCGATGTTTGGGAAACAGTGGACTTACTCGTCCTGCCCAACTATGGCCATCCCAGGCTACTGCCCAACACTTCCTGCTGACAGGTGCCACCCTAGGAGTACGTCCCTGCTCAGCTTCCCTCCCCAGAAAACAGGTCAGTTGTGTTCATATCCCTGCGGTGTACCCTGCTTATACCTTTGGAATCTCAACTCCAGTGCTTCACATTTTGTTTCGTATTTTACAATGTAAACTGATTTTGCATTTACCTGGTTATTATAATTATGAAAAGTACCACCACCAATATGCCATAGAGTTGAGAAACACCATTTTGATTCAGGACACATAGGAACTGAACTGAACTTCTCAACTAGTACTGTGTTGTGATGGTGAACCATTGACTCATACTGGACACACAAGGAATGTCCCTCTAAGAAATATGGCACCACCACTCTCTCTCTCTCTCTAGGCTCCTCCCACCAGGACCCAAGGGACCAATCCTTACATTATGTCAGCCTTCATCTGGCTCGAAGGTGTCAGGCAGTGCCAGGGGTTGTGCGTTGCCTTTCTAAGCACTATCCTCCCTTCAGCAGCCCCAATGCCCCATGGGTACTGTGCTCTCATTCCAAACCCTTCACCCTTTTGTTTTGTCAAAGCGATGCACTTTTCTCACCCATCATTTTGCATACACGCTCCGCTCCAGCTGCACTGCTGAGCCCTGGGGACCACCGTACACGAAGTCACCATGGCTTTATGGACGTGGGATGCTGCCCACCCCCCACGCCCTTCCCATGATCGTCTTCTCTCAAATGGCCTTCATTCTCTCTCGTTGGTCCCTGCAGCCCATCCTTCCTTGTCAGCTTGTCATCGTATAACTGCCTTGTGTGGCCCGAGGGCGGGAAGAGGGGGGGTTGGGGGTGGGGGCTGCTCTGGGGTCTAATGACAGGATCTATACTACATGAAAACACAATTACAGCCCCTCGCCTCAATTACTATACCACCATGTGAATGGGCTTTTAAAAGACAAGGCAATGAATGAACACATGCTGCCCACCTCAGAATGCCCCAGCTAAAATCACACAGCCTTTCCAACAGAACACATTCTGCAACCCACTCTCAATTCAGCGCATAGAAAAAACAACAAAAACAGCTCAATCCATCATCATCATCTCAGAACAAGTTGGAGTTATTGTAATTATGGGGACATGTGCTTGATGAGAGAAGTATTGTCAAAGACACGGATGCATTTGACCTTGAACGGCGATGCTGCTCCACAGCTTAATGAGCTAATATCAACCACTGCTGCCGTAGCCCAAGCCCACACATGCAAGTGTCATTCTGGACTGGAGGCATTTCATTATCTCCCAGACAATGTTGTTTTCATGGCAAAATTTCACTGCCACATTAAGCATCCATTACAAGGCGCTGCAGGAAACAACAATGATGGCACCTGCTGTCTGGGCTCAACACAGCAAACCCCGACAAGCGTTACATCAGAGATGCAAGATCGCAGAGGGAGAGGCAGAGGGAGGCGAGGAGGGGAGAAGGGGCGGAGGGAGAGGCAGAGGCAGGCGAGGAGAGGAGAGGAGAAGGGGCGGAGGGAGAGGAAATACGGCTGTGGGCGTGAGGCTGAAAGAGAAGGCGAGTAGAGGGGAAGGAAGGAAGAGGAACGAGGCCCCACTTCCATGTTTTATCAAATGGGAACAGTGACCCCCAATGGACATGGTGATGTTCACTCCACTTGGTTAAGGGTTAATAATCCACCCCTTTCCATCTCCTGTACTACACCAGGCTGCAGTAACTCTCTCATGCAGCAGGGGTCAGTGTTGCACCACAGTAAAAATCCAAGGCTACAGTGGTGGGCCACTGAGGGAAAGGAAAACCAAGTGGCTGGCTCAAAAGATCACATCTGTTTCAGTAACACCACTAATCCTGTCTAATCTGTCTGAGATAACGTACGACTTTGCCAGCCTCTGTGTCACAGTGGCAATGAAATAATGGGATCCCTGATGGTCTAAATTGGCAGAGGGAGGCTCTTAAACGCAAGCAATGAGGCAGCAACTGTGAGTATGTATACATAATCCTCTGCAGATTATGTGCTATGAGGATTCCCAACTGCACTTTTTGCGCTTCAAACATTATAGGTAACTTCTTTCATATTGTTTGGGAATGTCCAAATGTTTCAAAATTTTGGAGTATGGTTGCCGCTAAACTTTCATTACTTTTACAAGTTAACATTACACCTTCTCCATCTTTATTTGTTTTAATGATGTATCCTAGCTAATTAAACCACACTCGCAAGCGCGTCTTCTTTGCTGGTTTAACAGCGGCAAAAAAGATGGTTGCTACGATGGTTGCTAACCTCGCCAATGGTCTCTAACCTTTTTAGATATTGTTTATCTAGAGATGTTAACGGTGAGGTCACATGGAGCAAAAGATGAAGATATATATATATATATGATGCCATATATATATTATATATATGGCATCAGGTACAGTGACTGGCAAGCATAATAGATTTAGATAATAGATAGATAAAATAATAGAGTTATTCAGATAATTTCAATTATAGAGTTAAACGGTTCCATAACAGGAGGAACAATGAGCCAACTCGTTGGTTTGGTGGCCTTCGGTGTTGCAAATTATAATCCAGAGCCTGACCATGAAAGGCCTTGTAGAGAGTTGTAGAGTGAAAAAAGGAGAGGGCCAAGTATTAGACCCAGGGGGACACCAGGTCATTGAAATGGTTTAAGTGGTTAGAAGACAAGCAGTAGGAACTGAATCCCAGTAATGGCTGGTCTAGTCTAGCCTGACCAAAGTAAATAAGATACTGCACTAGTCCAGTCATGATGACACAAATGCATAAAATCGAAATTCAACACATGTCAGATTTGAGCTAAACTTCTACTTTGAAAGTAGAAGTAGAAGCAAACATACACGGACACCTCCACAGGGTCCCTGTGGAGGTGTCCATGTGTCCGTGTGACATACGACACACAAGTGTCATATGTGTTATTTTGTACACATGCATCTGTATACAAAGTAATACATTCAAGATTCAAACATACTCATATGTGTATGTGGACATTGTCCAGTGAAATATTGGTGCAGCAGACTCCCCTAGACTGTGCTACAAAGTAATGTCTAACATAGATAATAAACAAAAACCAAAAAAGTTTAGCCATAATACATCATCATCATCATGGCAGCCTCGTAAAATGAGGATCTGTTCTCCTCAGCCATTCACTTCTCCTTCTGTACTAGCTGACCTAGCTGGGCTCTCCGTCTGTGTGCCTGCTGGTGACTGTGGAGTCCAAGGTGTATGTCCAACTATTGAATAAAGTACTGTACAGTTGGAGGCCATCGATATTGTCCTTTTCTTTTTGCTGAGGTTTGCGTGATCTGCGCAAAACCCCTTTTGGTGTTTTAAACATTATGTTATAATTTAGCTATTGAAAAATAGCAGATCTACAAGCTCATAGCGCGCCACCGAGTGGCGCGCTACGAGCTTGTAGGTCTGCTATTTTTGAAAAATCGTGAAAATATTTATTTCAGAAAACTGGAGGATTTAGAAGGATTTTTTAAAATTTTGAGGTCAGGCCTAAATGGGTCAAATGATAAGGGACAATATCGGTGGCACCCAACTGTAAATATATGTTACTGAAGTAGGCTACATGAAACCATGTACTGTATAAGCACATTCCCACATATAAATTCACACGCACGCACGCACGCACGCACGCAGACGTTGAAATACACATCAGAAGACACATTCTTCAATTTAAACTGTGACTAAAAAGAATCCCATTAGCCAGGCGCTAATTAAGGCGCAAATGAACTCAAAACAAATTGATACATCACAGAACAGAGAGAGAGAGAGAGAGAGAGAGAGAGAGAGAGAGAGAGAGAGAGAGAGAGAGAGAGAGAGAGAGAGAGAGAGAGAGAATGAAACACTGGCAAACGAGCAGAGAACAATACTATATACCTCAAACAACCCACTTGGCGCTTGCATCAGGATGTTGAGTTCAACCTCTTCTGGTCTCTTGTCTTCTCTATTGTCTTAGCTCTTAACAGGCCTGTCAAAACAGATGGGCGTCTGACAAAAGAGCCTCTCAGAACTAGAGGGAAGGGTTTCTCTTTTCAGACAAGCTCAGACACTTCCATCTCCATTTGCCAACAGCACAACTCTGTGTTCGTAGAGTGCGCTGTGTAACACTGCACTTTTAAAGTGAGAAGCTGCCAGACCAACAGAAACACACGGAAACATGATGCCTGGGAAAAAGAAGGAAAAAAATCACAAGGAAAAAAGAAACACTTCTTCTGTCTTCTTGCTTGGGGCAAGATAAGAATGTATTGTCAAATGTATTGTAGGGAGGCTTAACTTTGTATACAGGAGATTAAAGGTCACAATTTCAAGAGGTTTGCGTGCTTTCATGGTTACACTGGATGGATACACGCATCAGTTAAAGGTCTACAGTGTACAGTACACTGTAAAATCCAGAGTGTTAATTTGACTCAGTGTACAAATGAAACCAAATGGACCATTACGGGTTCAATATATTCCCCAGCCCTTCATCGTCTTCCGTTTGCCCCAGTAGATGAAACTCGGAGGCAGAATGTGAGAACCCAGGTAGTGTGACCTGGTTTCCGTGACACTTCTGTTCTTTGTTTTCCCAAAGTAGCAGAGTGTGAGTGAGGAGCCAGTGTGTTCTGTGCTCGGTGGAGGTTTTTGAGGTCAAAGACGACACCAAATGTTCACTTCCTGAGTACCATGCAGTGCTTCCACTGAGAGGTGAGAGAGCGAGACTGTGTGCGTGCGTGCGTGCGTGCGTGCGTGCGTGCGTGCGTGCGTGCGTGTGTGTGTGCGTGCCCGCTGTATTTGTAGCCCACACATTTAATCATTTATTTATGTTCACATAAGAGATACAATACAAGGACACAAATATTACATGGTGCTGAAAATAATGTACAGTCAGCAAATCCTGGACAAATACACCCTTCAGGGGTACAAGTAACAGTGTCTTAGACATATGTGGTGGCTACCGATAGTAGAAGAGATTGCACAGAATTGTGCAAACCATTTAGCTGCTTTTTTGGCATCCCAAGTTATTGGAAGCCTCTTACAACCAACCAACCTATGTACTGTACATGTCCAAGTAAATTGCACATATAGCAAGTTAATGGAAGGTTTGACACAGGAATGTTCATTCTGTACATTCTCACAGACAGTGTAAAATGTTTAGATATGTCCTTTGTTATGAGATTAACTATTCTGTCATGGCGTGCTATTGTAGGCATAGCAGCCATCCAGAATGTGAGGTCCCTGATTTCGGTGGACGATCAATGTGATGCACATCGAAATAAGACAAGTAGAACCGCAAAAGTCAAAAAGAAAATAGACTGCAGGGTAACTTGTTGCCCTCGTTAGAAAGACCACATTTGTTGGGTCACGGACAGAGACGAAATGTTTTTATAATCGTCATGGGGGCCCGCCCCCTCCCCCGGGGAGGTTTCACACTAAACCCAAACGGTTTAGGTTCTAAACACTTATTTGTAACACTTTTTAAACGTGTCAGTGTTTAGATTATAAACAGAAGAGCATGTTTAAATGCCATGATTGCACTGAGTCATCTGGCTACTCCTTCTCATTGTGAACAAGTAGCCTATTGCAGAGTACAGTACTATGCATTGCATACCCTACCTGGCAGGTGAAAACAAGCCACCAGTTTAGCATTTGAATGCCTGATCTGCATGTGTACAAGCGGACAGGCAACGCGGTCCACCCCACCACCACCCCCCTGCCCCCGGGCCAGGACAAAAGAGGTGTTAAGGTGCGTTCAGACTTGGATGATTAGAGCGGCGCGATTACATACAAAGTCAATGCAAAGATGAGAATTGCGCGAACGGCGAACTGGCGCGGTACAAACGGGACGGATCGAGGCGAATATATATATTCCATAGAGTAATGATATATTCAGGTCTAATTCCTCATGGGGGCTCGAGCCCCGCCGCCCCCACGGAGTCTACGTCACTGGTCACGGACATGGGCGAGGCAAGTATGGGGCTTTTGGGGCGCCCCCCTGTCGAGACGGTCCAAATATTTTATGATTTAATGGCTTACTGGCCTTGTGTGACTGGTTTACAAAATGCTGTACCCCCTCCAACTGTATACATCCCATTCTCAACGGTTTTTATTGTATTTTGACACTTGCTTGACCCAAACAACAACAATAAGAGTCACATACTGTTATGATTAACTCGGTTACTCGGATGAGGAGGTGGAAATAACAACACAGCGACAACTAATAAGTAAACAGGTGTGTGTTTGTTAGAGAAATGTGTTTTTCTTTTCTTGTAAAGCTTGTGCAGGACTTGTGTGTTTTGGAGAAACACACGAGGGGTGATGTTTGTCGAGGCAGAGTGTTTGTGTTGGAGCATGTCAGTGCGGCAGCAGAGTTCTTATTCAGCCTCTTCCAGAGAGAGATGTCTGTGTGCGCGTGTGTACACGTCTCTCTCTCTCTCTCTTTTTTGAGTGGTGCAACCACTCCAAGGAACAGCAATGTCCGTGTTAACCTATGTGACTATGTGTGTGCCTATGTGTTCTATGTGACTATGAGTACCAGTAGGAGCAAAAGTGGCGCTGTTGTGCCAGAAACAGAGAGAAAGAGATAGTGTTGCACTGTTGCCTAGTGCTAATTACAGAGAGAGAGAGAGAGAGAGAGAGAGAGAGAGAGAGAGAGGCAGGGGGAGAGGGGAGAGGGGAGTTGCAACACTCAGTTCACACAGGTGTGATTTTTTCTTTGCGCTGTGCAGGCTGCCTGTCACGGTGCAAGGAGCAGTGTGTGTGTGTGTGTGGTTGTGCGTGCGCACGTGTGTACATGATGCTGCGGTGCTAGGTCCTAAATAAGTCATTAATAGGCAAATTATACCCGAATAAGACCCGAAATTTTGCACTGCCTCGCGATTTCCCTCCCACCCTTCAGCCCCCCCTGGTATAAATACCTTCCCGCGCGCCTGGTCACGGACAATAATTCTGTTCTTCAGACAGAATTGAGAGCACATTGGTTTTCGACTCTGGAGGATATGAGCCCCACCCCTAGGACTAATTAGAAAAACAAACAGGTTTGGTTTAGTCACCACTGCATGTGCTGTGATGTGATTTGCCTATATAATCAGGATTGTGTGGCATACTGTATGTACAGAAAATGAAGGATAAGACCTTAAATCCTAGGGAGAATTGTGCAGTCTACCTGCTGCTATTAGGGCTCTCATTTGTAACACACAGTACCACTATTGTTCTTCATAAAACACTAAACTGCTTTGTTAAAATGACTTCATAAATAAACTGTACTTTAATGGCTTTGCTGTCATACCTTGCTGCTCTGTGAAAAGTTTTTCAGGGGAATACGGCCCAACACACCTGAGCATACCTTCAGCACAGTTTGCTGAACTGCCCCCTGGATGCTACCGTAATATAAACCGTAGAGATACGGTAAATCATAAAGCATGAAGTGTAATGAAATGCCCCTCTCCCTGTTGGTTGCTCCAGTTAAACACCTACCTGGGGCCATATATATCTGTTTCTATAGCGACAGATTTTCCACTAGACATACGTAGAGTTGGAATACAATGTGGCCTAGGAGATCGTTCTGTAAATTACACACAAACACACAACTGTTTACCGCCAGGAAAGGCAGTGAAGTAATGTGCTGAGAAATTGGCAACAAGTAAAATCACCTCGGGTCAAAAAACTAATCACAAATGCTTTCAAAAGATTTTTTTCGTCCTGCCTCGAAAGGAAAATGGGCAACCATTCTCCCTTTAATACAACAAGGAAGCTGAGATGGAGACAGCATACATGTGTTTGTCTTTCATGAGTGTCTTAACCCCTATTTGAAGTAAACACACAGCTTGAGTGGCAAGGTGCAGGTCCCACCTCAGCTCCGAAGCAAAGTTTGTTTAATATAAACTTTTAAACTTGAATGTTTAAACTTGAAACATTTTGTCTTAACCCGTATGCCATCACTATTGCGGCTATTTATACATTCAACAAGAGGGATGAAACCCTCAGTTCTGAGTTACAGAACAGTATTTGGTGAACAAGAAAAGGAAACCCGGTTGCAGCTTGGTTTTACTGACCCCATAAACAACACTGAATTACATATGCTGATCAATGCGTGTCTTGGTCTTGTGATGAAAAGCTCAGTCACTTTAGCCACTTTATATTTATGTATGTATTTACTGCCAGGGTACTTGAATAATCTTGACTCATATACTCTTTTTATATTGATTTATATTTCATTTAATACCAATTTGTACGTGTGATGAAACACTGTCTCAGTCACATTATACTTTTTTCGATATCCATTATAATGAATTATATGATTACAAAATGACTTGTGATCTTAGCCTCTTAAGCTCCTGACCAGGGTCTCCCAGGGCTCTATACTCGGTCTCCTCTTTCTTTACCTATTCAGTATTCAGTATGCCCAAAATAGTCTTAGCCAAAAGCCAATGTCCTTATCTACAAGCTCACAATGCCTAGCTGCCATTTCTATCAAATGTTTTTTCACTGAATGCTCGCCTATGACATACCCAGAAATAGGGATGATATGGTTTATGTGGTTTATAACGAACGTTTTCAAATTATATTATGGTCAGGGAAGTGGATGCCTACACACACACATGCCAGAGGCACACAGACGCGCACAGGTTTCATGAATGAATAGGTGGAAGGCAACTACATTTATTTAACACAGGTATAGTAGTTAGGGCACGCGTGGGTGGAATGGAACGACGTACAATATTGGGTGAGTCTTCAAAGGTTAGTGAAAAACGCCAGCAGTCAAAGGGGGATGAAGATGAATTAATTCTGCACTCAATGTGTTAATGATTCAAAATCCTTTCAAAAGCCCTTATCCTGACCCATGCCCTTTAACACACTAAAGGTAGAGTCTGTCTCTAGCCTTTGCAAGGCAGTGTGATGATATCACTGTAAACTCCACAGCTCTAGTTTCAAAATCATGGCTTTGGAACTGGCTTACGGCCTATTTCACTCCATCATCCTCTCCTCGTCAGTTTCCTTCCTTTCTTTTTACTGTAGTGTGTCCAAGAAGCAAAAAAGAATGCCTCATAAATTATATAAAAAAACATTACCTTTTGTAGGCTCTGTCTAGCAACACAGAAGCAATACTATCCATATAATGTATACTGTACACAAATCCTCATTGTTCCTCAAATTCTCCAATGTAACTGAAGGGACCTTTAAAGGGTAAGACCACTTTTTTAGAGGTTTGGGTTGTTTTCTTACCTTATTATGGGCAAACTAGTCCATTCCATGAGTTATTTTGCTCCGTTGTGTTGTTTATTCGAAATTTGAGAAATAAAAAAAGTCGCTCATTGACTTCCATTGTAACGGGGAAACAGCTCTCAAAGTCACCCTTTTAGCACATGAACCAACACAACAAAAGCTGATTCTGACAGTTTATGACACCAGGAAAACTCATACGGTTTTATTTTTAATGAAAAATGTCAACTTTGTCTTGTTTTGACTAATTTGTGTAGAAAGAAGATCCGGTAGGTATGCCTACGCCGACCAAATCACTGCTGTGAAAAACGATCTGATTGGACCAAAACTGTACACCACTTCCTTATTGGAAACGACGGGGATGTAAACACATGGATTTGATCTTGTCCGCTTGTCACTAAAAACATACACAATGGACGTGTTTGAGGGAGACACTTTAGAAGACACTTTAGAAGAAGTGTGTAAAGTGTCTGTGTCTGGGATTGCTCATATGCGAGGCTGCAGCTGGGTGCATCTCAAACAGCGTGGATACTTCTGTTTACAAACGAAACCTCGCAAGACGACCCGCGAGAGTTGGGAACGCCGTAGCACTGCTTCAGTCTATCTCCGACTAAAATAGTAACTTTATAAATCTATCTTAAAAGACGAAAATAAAACCGTATGAGTTTTCCTGGTGTCATAAACTGTCAGAATCAGCTTTTGTTGCGTTGGTTCATGTGCTAAAAGGGTGACTTTGAGAGCTGTTTCCCCGTTACAATGGAAGTCAATGAGCGACTTTTTTTATTTCTCAAATTTCGAATAAACAACACAACGGAGCGAAATAACTCATGGAATGGACTAGTTTGCCCATAATAAGGTAAGAAAACAACCCAAACCTCTAAAAAAGTGGTCTTACCCTTTAAGGCCTTGTTTACGCCAGGATCTGTGTGGTGTCTGTAATTCTGTTTGCCTTTAGAGCATAGAATTGCTATGGATTTCGGAGATACTGTATGCGGCGTATATCAGGAAACAGAAGAAGACGTAATTGCATTCTATTCAGTATTCAGTTGCTTGACTTGACTGTGCTGATAATAACACTTTATTTATAGAAGGCTTTTCTGGGTACTCAACTGCAAATACAAAATATATAATTTCAGTACATCTGCAAAAAAATTGCATTGAACACTAGAGGGAATATTGCGTACATTAAATGGAATTATGGACATCACACGGCATAGTGGAAACGAGGCTTTTTACATTTGTACACTGTCGTAGTTCAATTAAACACAATCTTAAAGATGTTTTTGCTTTTCTGCCAAGTGAAGATAGACAGGAAAGATAGAGAGAGACATGCAGCAAAGGTCGTTATTAAGCGCCTGGACCACTTGGCCAGCGGGCGCCCAAATTAAACACAATCTTTTACTGTGTTTTTGGTCGTTAGTGTTACCGTGTACTCCAGACCCACGACCTTCTCTGCGAACCTCAGTTACATTTTATTTACATTTAGCTTTGATGCTCTTATCCAGAATTATTTCCAACTGACATAGCACTAACCTCACTTCCTAGGTCATCCTCATTATAAACCACCAGCTCTGTCCACAACACAGGAGCAGTAATCTGTCCTGTGCTGTTCAGTCTGGTCCACTCCCCAGACAGTACAGACCTGACTCACACACACATCATCACAACCCCAGAGCTCTGCTAATTTAATGTTCTCTGTTTTAATTGTCCCCCGAGTGCTTTGCTCTGAACTGGCTCTGTTGTATCTCAATGACAACGGCTTGTTAAAGGTGATGGGGTAGGTGTGTGTGTGTGTGTGTGTGTGTGTGTGTGTGTGTGTGTGTGTGTGTGTGTGTGTGTGTGTGTGTGGACCTGTGATGGCCTAGCCAGCCACCTTCTTCAGCCTGACATTAATCACAGAGCAGCCTCCCATGCAATATTCACCTGGATGAGCACAGTGGGTGCACATGGGTGTCTGGCTTTCTCTACTGTATTATCCTCTCTCTCTCTCTCTTTCCATTCTCTCCCTGTAAGCCTCAGTTTGTGTCAGTGTTTCCCTGTCTCTGTCTGGCTAAAGCCTAATTTATACTTTGTAGCACCACGATGTCGCTCGGTGAAAAGAAAAGATTTTCAGAACCTTTCCCTCTGAATCCTGCCTCTCTGCCATTCCATATTCTCCCCTCCTTTTACTCTTCCCTCTCTCTCCCTCCCCCTCCCTCTCCTTCACTTTCTCCTCTCGTCTCCCTCGCTTTCTCTATGTAGTTAGGAGGCTGCCACCGTATCCTTGGGGAGTTGGAGGATAATGGGGCTGGGAGAAGAGAGATAGGAGAGTCCAACATTCCTGGCAAAGACAGGAGGTCAAAGATAGCAGTTGGTGACATTGTTAAGAATATTTCTTAGGCATTTCTTTGCATTATTTGACTGCATAGTGGACAAGGGGAGACCTAAGACACAGGTCATGATAAATATAAGTCATATAAAGTTTATTCTGCGCTTACAGTATGTGCTCTTTGGGTTTAAACGAAAACCCCAGTAAAGACTAACATTTTCATATCCTCAGCCCTACATTAGCAGACAAATGAGCTCATCAAATAAACTCATTTTCCGGCACTTGCTCTGTTTGCTGGGTGCTCCCATGGGGATTACGTATTTCTGAGCAGCTACTGTAGTAGTGAATGAGATGAAATGAGATACAATTGTATTGATCCCCGGAGGGAAATGCAGATGTCATTATTTGCAGCAACAGCAGTGAGAATGAAACACATATGAAGTAACAGGTACAAACCAAAAATAAATATTGAGCTTCTGGCCCTGGAT
Source organism: Electrona antarctica (assembly GCF_951216825.1). Taxonomy (NCBI): domain Eukaryota; kingdom Metazoa; phylum Chordata; class Actinopteri; order Myctophiformes; family Myctophidae; genus Electrona; species Electrona antarctica. The sequence goes on from NC_136793.1 coordinate 38,748,247, forward strand.
CTCTGAATGATTGTGTACTGTATGCAGTCTCTTAATACATATAAATGTAGAATAAATTTTTATAATCTTTTGGAGATTTTCACCTATGATGACGTGCCCAAAATGGGCACAACCAGTTTGAAAGTTGTTAAGTCTGTCTGTGGGTTTTTATGAATAAATAATAATAATGAAAAGTATTTGCAAGAACTTGTGTCTGAATAATAACTACATTGGATCCATTGGATGTTTTTTTTTTTCTCTCATTTCTGATTTTGGGTTTCCGTCCGACATCGATAATATGTATGACTGCATGGCAAGTAGGCTACAGCTTATGTACAGAGCGTCCTGTAGTTTAAGAGCAGTAAACTGGCACACTCAGCCAACAATTACCCAGCACAGTGTTTTCTCTGAGTTTCAAGCAGGCGCTAATTAAATCACCCATCAACGCAGAACTTCCCAAGCATTGTGTGCTCAAACTGTCATGGAGGATGTGGTGTTTCTGATGTGGGTGTAAGCAATATTCAGCTGGCAATGTGCAAGATTGACTTATGACAGCCATATCTAAACTGCAAACAATCTTAAGTCCCTCGTACGCTTTATGTGGGGAAGCATATACTGTAGAGTGGATAGGGCGCACAGACCGATAATAAAATAGTGATATAAAATGCAATAAATGCAAGTGTTCTTGTGGTGGGTTGTTCATTTTCATTAGGCCCACCTTTAGTTGTTTAGTGTCAGCACTCAGCAGTACTAGACAGTTCTGCTGCTTTGCGAACCTATCCGTTGTGCTGCTGATAAACATTAAAGTTACTGCCATCGAACTAGAGGGCAGTAAGAGGGCAGGGGCTCAGGAGGATGTGTTGTGCATGCTAGGGTCATGTTGTCCATCATTGCTGTCGGGTGGAAATAATGTGGATAATTATGTCCAAAGTAAAAAATAGCAGATCTACAAGACTCAAAATGTTGAACTACTTCTACTTTTGTGTTACACTGTAGTGTAGTATGAGGAAGTAGGGGGGTGCAGTACTTAGTTTAGACTAGTCATTTGGTCAGACCAGTCATTAGTCCTACAACTACAACCTATCTCAAACCCTCACCCTAACGGCCTAACCCTAACCTCCCACGGGGTAGCACACCTAAACCTAACCTTAACCCATGTCTAACCAATGACTAGTCTAAACTAAGTATGCACCCCGAAGTGGGGCAATCATTTCTGAAAAGATAAGGTTTCTGCCCAATAGCAACCTCTCGGTGTGTGTGTGTGTGTGTGTGTGTGTGTGTGTGTGTGTGTGTGTGTGCACGCACGCACGCACGCACGCACGCACGCACGCACGCGAGTGAGACACACACACACACACACACACACACACACACACACACACACACACACACACACACACACACACACACACACACACACACACACACACACACACACACACACACACACACACACACACACACACACACACACACACACACACACACACACACACACACACACACACACACACACCTTATTGTGTATGCCAGTGTTGTGCCTGTTAGCATGCTATGCTTATATCTGTATCTGTGTGCGTGTCCTTTCAGTGCTTGTGTTTAACCTGAGTCAGCAAACTGTATTATTCATGACCCTACTGGATGCACACTGAAGGTCAAGGCTACGCTAGCACTCGCTAAAGGTCCTGGATTCTGTCTCTGCGCTCTGCTATCTTATATTTGTAAATGTCATCTTTGGGGAAGAAAATGTAACTGATGCAATGGCTATGCTTGGCATAGCGGTTAGTGGTAACACAGTGCTAATGTAATGTGATTGTCTCTGGACCTACACATTCCCAGAGAAGGCCTCCAACTCCTTTTTCCACATACTAAACCATCTATCTTCTGCGACTCTGGTCTAACCACCTTCCAGGCTCTCTTGAGAAACCTCATGTACAGTTTTAAATGTAGACTTGATGGGTCACGTAATCACGTGATTAAGGTGTTGTCCAATCCCAGGTTTAGCGCTGTGAGATACAGCTCTCTTATGTGGAAACACTGGTATGGGTGCCTTTTATAGTTTATTTTATGAGAGTTTTTTAGATTTTTATGAACTCCTGTATTTATGAATTGTTTTGTATGTTTTTAAATTGTTTGTATGTCTTCTTTTGGCTACGGCTGTCAATAAAGTTTGATACATATATATATATATATATATATTTTTTGTTTTTAAGATAATTGTGATTATCTTAAATAATTGTGATTAGGCAATTATGTAATAATTGTTAAAGGCCTACTGACAGCACACACATACATTACACACACACATTATCGTACAGTACACACATACACACACGCTCTCAAGGCCCCCCTCCTAGAGTCATGACAGGGGTTGTAATTGGATCTAGTCAGTGACCCCACGCACACACCCCTGGGTGAGAGACATGCTAGGCTACCACCACAACACATTGCTCCTCTCCTTGGCCACGACAGGTCTCTCTCAGCACACACCCCAGGGAGCCCTGCACATCACATCACCTCACCATCACACACTGTTAGACCTGTACACCAGGGGCAGCGGGGACTGAGAATGAGAGAAGGGGAGAATGTGAAAAGAGGGAGAAATTAGAGAAGGGGAGAATGTGAAAAGACAGAGAAAAGTATGAGAGAGACAGACACAGAGATAGAGGGTGCCTTTATCCAAAGTGCTCCCAAAGTTACAATGTGCATTACATTCTCATTCGCACACTGAGGCAACCATGCAAGGCACCAACCTGCTCATGGGAGCAGTTAGGGGTTCTGTCAGTGTCTTTCTCAAGGAAGGAGAAGAGAAATGAACTTTCGGCTCACATGTAGACTCTACCTCCTGCCTGATCCACTTGCACTGCCGGCCGAAAAGAATGAGAGGTTGGAAGAGACAGAGGGAAAAGGGGCAAGCAAAGCCAGAGCAGGGAACAAGGAGAAAATGCCTTATGGGTATTTTGGCCACTGGGGAAAACTTCCATCTAAGTGCACTTCTCTGCCCAGTTGAGTGGAGGGGGCCGTAAAAGTCCAGAGGTCATGTCAAATAAATAACGTTCCGTAAAAAACAATTTGACCTCTGCCAGAAGGTTGGAAAGGCTGTTGAGTGCATTGCTCGTGAAAAAGGCAAAAAGCAAACCAAAAACCAACCAACTGACATAAAAAAGCGCTGGAATTTCAAATCCCCACAACACAGCTCAATATGACAGAGGCTCTCACAGGCCTTTAATCAGACTTTATGTGCTATCAAAGCATGGAGGGAATCCACACATACATAAACAGCTGCTTTAACGGCCAGATCGCTTCTTTGTATGGTCCTCCCAACACAATTACTATGAGCATGCATACGTACATCCATGTGTGTTTGTGTTTGAGTATGTAAGCATGAATACAGGTTTTTAGTTGTGTGTTTGTGTGTGTGTGTGTGTGTGTGTGTGACGTGTGTGCGTGTGTGCGACGTGTGTGTGTGTGTGTGTGTGTGTGTGCGCGCACACGTGTGTATGTTGCTAGTTTGCTACCCTGCCCTGCAGATACACTAAGGTCTGAAGATAAGATAAAAACACATGTGGGGGAAAAAAGAAAAACGAGTTTATGTTTATGTGTGTGCACTTAGGTGTGTGTGTGTGTGTGTGTGTGTGTGTGTGTGTGTGTGTGTGTGTGTGTGTGTGTGTGTGTGTGTGTGTGTGTGTGTGTGTGTGTGTGTGTGTGTGTGTGTGTGTGTGTGTGTGCGTGCGTGCGCGTGCGTGCGTGCGTGCGCGTGCGTGCGTGTGTGTGTAACATGTGCGCACGTTACAGCACAGGAAACTATCTTGAGAGCACAGTGTGAATGATAGACAGCCCTGTGATATGTGATAGAGTCTCTCTGCTGCTGCCGAGGACATTTTTACTGGCAGATAAAAACAGAGGAGCGACAGAGGGCCACTCGTCAAACCCCCAGCCCATCTGGAACCAGGCAGTGCTTCACACGCACTGGACATCAACTGGAAGAGATGCTTAAAGGCAGTGTGTGACAAGGGTCTGGACAGAGAAGGAGAAACAGAGGACAGGATAGACATGGGAGAGATCGAGCACAGTCGGATATAGTGGTAGACGGTCCAGGTAGAGGACTGTATGACAGAAAGAGATATAGAAAGAGGGTGGTGGGTAGGTAGTACCTACGGACAGGGAGACAAATACATGGAGACAGATGGCATTGAGTGTGCAGAGTGTTAGTCATTTTAAGCACATCAACTGGAGAAGCTTTCACTATCACCAGGCAAACGGCACAATGCAATTTTGGCCTGAGAGTGAGGGCTATTGAAAATCAGTAGGGTTTAGCCTTGTTCAGTGCATTATGCAAACGTTTCATCTATCAATTAAATTTGGAGACGGTGTGCGCAATTGAAAAATGTGGCCTATGGACAGCACCAGAGTACAGGAAAGGCCATTGGGTCACCCATCATCTGGGATGCATGGAGCTGCACAAACAATCCATAATCCAGCCAGTAGTTTTCAAGATACTGTATCTTGGTTGGTAGTAATGTGTGACACTGGAAAATGTAGCCTTATGGTGGTGCGGAAAGGCCAGGGAGTTGTTGAAATCAGTAGGGGCCATCTTCTGGGGTTCAAGATAGCAAAACAGATTTCATGGCAATATACTGTATCCAGTAGTTTTGTATTTGTTTGGACCAAAGTGGTGACCAACCAATCATCCTTAGGGCAGGGATACATAACCAGTAAGACGCCCTGAGGGTGACAGCCTTGACCGCGCATCCGCCTGAGTGACAGCCGCATCCGCCTGGGTGACAGCAGACTGCTGGGCGAGCGCTGGCGCTTTGGCATGGGGGTCAGATCAACATATGGAATGTCAGAACAGGTCAGCTCCATACAGTATATGGAGATCTAAGGGTAGCAGCAGGGGCAGTGTCTTGAGTGTACAGGGTTTGATGAGGGCCCAGGTAGGGCCGGGCCTTAAGTTTCGGGCCTGTTGAGAACGGCCAGTTTTCGCCATCTACCAGGCGAGGCTGCATTAATAACTTTTGGGCGGGCCCGTCTCGAGTTTGAATGGACAGGTATCAGTCAAAAGGGAGACATCGAAGAGGAAGGACGGGTGGGGAAGGACCAACATGGCATGTCAGAACAGGTCAGCTCCATATGGAGATGGAGGCGTGATGTCAGGAGGCGTGACCATATATGGAGGCGTGATGTCATGAGGCGTGACCATATATGGAGGTGTGACGTGACACACGGAAATGCAGGTAAATTCATAGCAATAAAATAAGCCTGTAAGATTGAATTGCATAGAAAACTTTTAAAATAACTGCCTTTTTCACGGAAATACGTATTAATTGTTAGCCAGGTAGCAGTATTTCTTGACACAGCCACAGGGCACTACTTTTATTAAATTTACCAAGACCTCTTCAAACCAAACAAATCGATATTTTGCAACTTATTAAGGCTACGAGGCAAAAAATGTGTTCAAAGTCTTCTTGTGCTAGTTTTGCAAGTCTTTGAATAGGGGATGTTTTTATTTTTGAGTGGTGTAAACCACTCCTACAACTGGCTTTTGTGTGCAGAAAAAAATGAGCATGGTTGCTATGTTCAAAATAATTTCTGACGTAATTAAATCACACCCGGGTGAACTGGATGACCGTAGCAACCATGGTCATTTTCTCTGCACAGAAAAAGCCAGTTGTGAAATCACATCCGGGTGTGATTTCATTACGTCAGATCAGAGCTGATCAGGCTACATAATACCTTACCTTATTTCATTACGTTAGACATTACGTCAGACCACAGCTGATCATGCTATATAAAACCTTACACCACTCAGTTCACACGGGTGTGATTTTTGTATTACTCCTCCAGATTCTGTCCAAAAATCTCACAAATCGTTACACAGTATCTCTAAGTCGGATCTGTCCGATATTTCATATTCCATCCTAATTGGCTATAATTGGCTTTCACAGTTTGCAAGATTGCCCCGTTTTGAAGAAAAGCCTCAAATCATGAACGCAGCATGCAATTTACGTGAAATCTTTCACACATTTTCTTACTAGGCTGAGGAATATATCCCACCCTTTTCACATTGGCCTGTTATAGCACCACCAACAGGTTGATTTTTGCAAAACACATTTTTGGAACAAAATGCCTCAAATCCTCCAATTGCCATCAAAGGCGTATGAAGAAATGGCACCCTTTTCACATTGGCCTATTATAGCGCCACCAGGAGGCCACAACCTGACCTGCCCTGGTGGAGACCTGTGCCCAGAAGGGCACTTTTTCTAGTTTGTTGCTGTTGTTGTTAGTCATGGATTCCAGTTCCCACCTGATGTCGTGTGTGAGTTCTGATTGGTCCAGATCTTGCTGAATAACTGCTAGCTTGCATAATGTCTTGAGACTAGGACTTAAGTCAAGCATGTACAGGTCATCAGGTGTGTTTGGTCCTCCAAAGAGGATGATACGATCACCCACCATGCAACAGCGCATCATGTACATCTTAGACGGGCCTTTCCCTTTGGGCTCAACCTTCTTCCAGGAGAAGGTCTCTGGACTGAATTTCCACAGATCATTGAAGGCAAGGCTGTTTATGCCACCAAATATGTACAGCTCTCCATTGTAGGTAAAGGCTGAATGATCATAGCGGCTTTCTAGAACAAGCTGTGCAGAAGGTGTGCTCAGCCAGAGGTCGGTCTCTGTGTCAAACACTCTGATGTTGTAGTCCCAAATACACTCTGATGTTGTAGTCCCAAATACAAACATCTTTGTTCCAATGATGGTGGCAGAGTAACCAGGAGGTGCAGGAGGTGCAGTTCCTCTGGTGTTAATTGAAGTCCAGAACATTGTGCTGGTGTCCAACTTGTACATGTCATTAGTCCATCCAGTCAGCTGGGTGCGTCCTCCATGGATAAACATGACCTTCCTCAACACACAGGCTGAGTGGTTCCCCCTCGCAGCTGGAACGGTTCCAGAAACCTTGGGCCGGAACCATCCGTGGGTGTCCACATCAAATCCATAAAGAATGTTGCAGTGCTTCAACATATCATATTTATAACCTCCCCAGATATAGATATCTTCCATCAGAACAGCTGTGTGGGAGTGGCCATTGGACGGAACCTCAAGGATACATTCTGCTCTAAATGTTGTCACTGGCGTCAACTTCCTCCAGCGTAAAGGCACTGTGTTGAAGACGTGAACATCAATCTGATCATCTCTGTCCTTCCTGGACCCTCCAAATGAGTAGACTTTGTCTCCCACGGCAACAGCAGCTTGACCGGCGTTATGAGGCCCTCTGTTCAGATGCAGCGTCCAGCAGAACATTTCTCACAACAGATCCTCCAGGGTTTAAATTAGCTTCTTCCAGTCTCGTTGTGTAACAGAATGGTGTCCTATTGTGTGCTCTAACACTTATATTGGTTCAGTGGCACAAACGTCACGCAAGGTTTGACCAATCCACAAAGCTGATGGGTTGGGCTGGCCAATCAAGGAAGTTGATGCCTGTTGATGTCCCTAATATGGTCAATTGATCACCATAGCAACCCCAACCAGACAGACTCTACACATCAGACAGACAGGCTCTACACAGCAGAGCTTGAATTACTCTCTTTCTATCTGCAAAGTATATTGTTTAATAAAAATCCACTGTAGACATGCTATGAGCTACTTTGTGTCAAGTTCATTCCTTACAGGTGATTCTTTTTTATTTTTGAGTGGTGTAAACCACTCCTACAACTGGCTTTGTTGTGCAGAAAAAATGAGCATGGTTGCTATGTTCACCCTGTTATTACAGTACATTGAAATCACACCCGGGTGAACAGGGTGAACATAGCAACCATGCTCATTTTTTCTGCACAGAAAAAAAAACCCTGTTCACCCGGGTGTGATTTCATTACGTCAGACATGATTTCATTACGTCAGACAGGCTATATAAGACCTTACACCACTCAGTTCACACGGGTGTGATTTTTAATGAGCACACTGCCTCCTTACCTCCTTTCTTCAAGCTATACCAAGAGTACTTTGAAGAGCATACCAACAATGGGATGGTGACTCTTATAAGAGCTTACAGGGCCAGAATAAAGCACTTCCTGTCTTACTGTCCTGTACGTTTCCAATACCTCGCAATTTCATCTGAATTTCTATGTATTTACAAACATGTATAGATGACAATTAAGAGACCAACCAACTTATTTTACTTTTAACATTCCCTAGTATCATCATTATGATCATTCTGAAGGACAGAACCAATGTTGGAACTTTTCTTTTTAACTGAAACTACAGTACTATAGTGTTTAAATTGAGCAAACAGCACAATGTCATAATTATAAACTTTAAGGACTGAAAGGCTGACAGCTAAATTGTACCTATAAAATGAATTGAAAGGGAACTGGGTAGCGCACATGGACTGGTGGTTGCTGGGCCAAAGAGGCTGGCCTGGACCGGGCACCTATGATAATGTAGCCTGACAGCGTGTTGCAGGCTGGAGTCCCGATCCTGACGACCTTTGCTGTATGTCACTCTCCATCTCTCTCTCCCCCCATTTCCTGCCAGCCTACTGTCCTACCGCCCGGGCTCTCTACCCATTCTGCCAGCATACTGTCCTACCGCCCGGGCTCTCTACCCATTCTGCCAGCCTACTGTCCTACCGCCCGGGCTCTCTACCCATTCAGCCAGCCTACTGTCCTACCGCCCGGGCTCTCTACCCATTCAGCATACTGTCCTACCGCCCGGGCTCTCTACCCATTCAGCCTACTGTCCTACCGCCCGGGCTCTCTACCCATTCAGCCTACTGTCCTACCGCCCGGGCTCTCTACCCATTCAGCCAGCCTACTGTCCTACCGCCCGGGCTCTCTACCCATTCAGCCTACTGTCCTACCACCCGGGCTCTCTACCCATTCTGCCAGCCTACTGTCCTACCGCCCGGGCTCTCTACCCATTCTGTCAGCCTACTGTCCTACCGCCCGGGCTCTCTACCCATTCTGCCAGCCTATACTGTCCTACCGCCCGGGCTCTCTACCCATTCTGTCAGCCTACTGTCCTACCGCCCGGGCTCTCTACCCATTCTGCCAGCCTACTGTCCTACCGCCCAGGCTCTCTACCCATTCTGCCAGCCTACTGTCCTACCGCCCGGGCTCTCTACCCATTCAGCCAGCCTACTGTCCTACCGCCCGGGCTCTCTACCCATTCAGCATACTGTCCTACCGCCCGGGCTCTCTACCCATTCAGCCTACTGTCCTACCGCCCGGGCTCTCTACCCATTCAGCCTACTGTCCTACCGCCCGGGCTCTCTACCCATTCAGCCAGCCTACTGTCCTACCGCCCGGGCTCTCTACCCATTCAGCCTACTGTCCTACCACCCGGGCTCTCTACCCATTCTGCCAGCCTACTGTCCTACCGCCCGGGCTCTCTACCCATTCTGTCAGCCTACTGTCCTACCGCCCGGGCTCTCTACCCATTCTGCCAGCCTATACTGTCCTACCGCCCGGGCTCTCTACCCATTCTGTCAGCCTACTGTCCTACCGCCCGGGCTCTCTACCCATTCTGCCAGCCTACTGTCCTACCGCCCAGGCTCTCTACCCATTCTGCCAGCCTACTGTCCTACCGCCCGGGCTCTCTACCCATCCTGCCAGCCTACTGTCCTACCTTCCGGGCTCTCTACCCATTCTGCCAGCCTACTGTCCTACCGCCCGGGCTCTCTACCCATTCTGCCATGGCCACCCTTAAGTGTTTGTAACAGTGGTGCCAGATTTTGAAAGAGAAACAAGTGACCAGTTCTACGAAAACAAGCCCAAAAGAAGCGACTAGGCTCACACACATAGGGGTCCCCAACAATTAGTTAACTCATTTACTGCCATTTACACCCCCATCTGGTGTCTGAATTGTGTACTCCAGGACCGCCACACATTGATTTTCTACAGGGAACACCTTTATTTTGAAAGCTGGTTTACTCGGAAACAGAGAGTCAGGAAGTGAATAATCGCTATGAAATTTTCCCACCAAAGTGTAAGGAGCACCAATATGTTCAAATCAACAATATAACATGAAATGGTGAAAGTAGCTTTACAAATGCATGCAAATTGTACTTGAGTGTGAGGGTGCTTGAGTCTATGTGTGTGTCCTACACCAGTTGGCCTCAAACCTTTTCATGTCAAGGACCCCAAATTGACACTTAGCCCCGCAGACCACTCATTTGAAAAGATATGCCAGGGCTCTAGCAGTGGTTCTCATCATTTTAATTTCAAGGACGCCCAGTTTGACATGCATTAGGCTACTGACGCACATTTAATGCCATTTATATCTGGGAGCTCAATATATTATTATTTTTTATTTATTTATATTGTATTGTATTTATATTGTAAAATATGGAACCCATTTGTATACTCCCCGGATCCCACTTTGAGAACCACTGTCCTGTCTGTTCGTGTGTAAACACAACGGTATCCAAGTTCCCCGACGGGGAAGCATTGTAACCAGTGACAGACGTTGTTGTTAGCATCAGTCATTAGCATGCTCTGTAGCATCAAACAGCCCTCAAATACTTCTATATTTCTCAACCAAAGCGGTCGCGTTGCACAATGCACAAGCCCAAAGTCACTTGTAACAAATAAGCAGACTTGGCAACACTGTAGGGCACATCCTGCAGGTGGAATAAGCAGCACATAAATGCTTGCAAAGTAAATGATTTGCAAAAAAAAGACGTGAAGGCCAGCCTCGCTTTCAGCCATGCTGACTTCCTTAGGAAATCTTATCTCTGTTTTGGACAGCGAATCAGTAGAGCTCCAGGCAAACATATCCTCATTATTTACTTGGCTTCCTGACTAACTCACACACAAACACACTTCTCATCGATAGCACTGAGAGGATCTTGGCCTCGGGACAGGAGCAGTAAAAACATCCGCCCATTTAAAACTAACTGTTAATACTGTACGTGGATCTCTCTCTCTCTCACACACACACACACACACACACACACACACACACACACACACACACACACACACACACACACACACACACACACACACACACACACACACACACACACACACACACACACACACACACACACACAATAGAGTCCTGTTCTGTAGTGTGCTTCAGGCGGAGGATATTGGCAGCGGTCTGTAGAGAAGGAGTGAGATGACATATAACAGAGTAATATACGGGCTGTAGCCATGGTGAATGGAACCAGCAGCACAGCTGTTTGCGTTGTTTTGGTATGGTGGTGCAGTAATGGGACATTTAGGTGGAATAGGTTAGTCGACTCGTGGCAGAGGGTGCACTCGAAAATCTTCCGTGTTAATTTAACTCTCAGAATTTACAAATGCAACCACATCTGTAAGGATTTGACTTTGACTCCGTGTACTGCACAATAGCGTAGCAGCCATTCAACAGGCACCCCCAGATAATATTTGATATCTCACATTCTGCAGCTGAATGTTACTTTTGGTCCAATAGATAATTACATCACATATTCAGCTCATTGTACAGTGTTGCTATTCCGATTTTGAGCAATAATAAAACTCACCACTAATCGTGTTCCCGGGGAATAGTCGGGAACCAAAAAACGTAGCTGACACTATGGGTGAAATGCAAGAGCCTGGCACCGAACATTATAATTGTCAATCAATGGCTGACACTATTTAAAAATCAATAAAATAAAATAAAATCCACAGCGGATGTCAGTGAACTCTGCAACTAAAACATGGCCCTGACACCAGACCATAATAAAACCCTTCCACTGACCCCAGACAAAGCCACACGATTGCACTCGAGGTGCAAAACAAAACAGCCACAAATATAGCTTCCTGTCTATCTCCCAGGAGCCCTAAACAGCCAACTTTAGGACTTCCTTGATTGGCTGCGCCGCACCATGAAAGAGAAAATTGTGTTTTCCAGTTAGAAATGCATCGTTTTTGTCGTACCACACAGAATAAACTCGCCTTTAGAAACACAAAGCAGGCCTTTTGGCCACTGACCATTTTGTTTTTCTTGGAGTAGGTCTTCTTCAGCAGCCTCTCATTGATCTTCTCCTGGTCGCACTGGGCGTGGTTCAGGAACCTGTTCTCCAGGGTGTCCATGACAGCCGGCATCACGTTCTCCTCCTCTCCCACCTCTGGAAGCTGCTCCTCCTCCTCCTTCTCCCTCTGTCGCTTTGCCGCCTTCTTCTCCTTCCAGCGCTCCTTCTTCTCCTGCGTCTTCACCACTCCCATCTTCTTCTGCGTAGTGATAGAGAGAAAGGAGAGATGGGGCGGGGGGAAAGAGAAGAAGAGTGATCCGATTAGAATTAGTGCTGTGACAGTATGGAATATTCATTACCGCGGCGAGAACGCAACGTGCCCCGGCGGTTTGGAGGTTAACCACACCACAAGCCCATAGCATGAATATGGGATGGAAGAAAGTTCAATGATGAATGACAAAGACATTTCATATCACACACTATATTCACTACTGCAACTTTCACCAGCCAAAACAAAAAAAGAAATTGTTGTAATGATTATTGCGGTAATGCGGTTATATTGTCCCGGACCTAATTAGAAGGATTTATCTTATTCATTGAAGAACCGGCTAACATTCATTATAAGACATAAATTAGAGAAAGTGTGACATGCACATGTGTGGAGGGGTTGTTACACGAAACCATAAGTGTTCATAAATCCATTTGAAACTCAAAGTGTACAAATGGAACCAAATAGACCCTTATGATCCATCCCTCAGAATGTTTCTGTGTGCAGTTATACTGATGTTAGTAAACAGTGAAAGTAGTGCAACCCCTGCCCTGTCTGCTGTCGGCTTATACAGAGCAAAGCAAACACTTCCTAGTATCCAGTACCACGGAGACGCACAGTGAATCCTATCTCTCTCCCTCTCTCTCTTTCTCAAGTCCTCTTTAGTTCCAACAGCAGCAGAACAATGCCATACTGGAGCCCATAATCCCTTTACGACTGCAATATAATGAGCTTATGATGATGTGAACTGCCGCTTTAACACACGCTGGAGAAAATGCACTCACTATATACTTTTACACAGTATGACGGAGCAATTTCCCCCTTACACTAATCATTCCGTTCACGCTTCAGCGAGAAGTAGTGTGTAACTGCTGTTTATTTATTGGAATTCAAACATCATTTGTAACTGCCCTGGTACACTGCTTTATTGGGCAGGTTATTTTTCCGGCCCAGTACTGCTTAGTCAGGCAAAAGAAACCCTCGGCTTTGACACTGCACTTAGCCCATGGCTTAGTGCCTTCTTAGCCCTGGGCTAAGAGAGATTTTGGCCCATGGCTCAGGGATTATTCACACAACAATATGTTGAAGTGGGCTTGCACAGTTTAGCCCTGGGATTGCTCTGGAGCAGGTTTAACTTTTCAGGGTTAGCCAATCACTGGAAACATGGTTGCCTAAATGGCTAGTATGGAAGGGGGTTGAATTGATACTTCAATGTAAAATTGAAACAGAAATGTAATAAATGCATGGTAATGTGGGGAGTTCAAAGATGCACTTTGAACTCCAGATGTTCTACTTTTGATGCTGTATTAGAACCCCTATCTGTGGATTTATGCGTCTACAGGCTGTCTCTTTCACTCTAATTGTCTATATAGAAATTAACTTTTGTCCATTTGTCTCCAGCTGCCCATTGTTTTGCTCTTCTGTTGAGTTTGTGACATGCTGTTGGCAAACAAAGTCAACAGAGATCACAGCGAGTCTGGTGTGTGACACCGCAGCTCAGAGCCGTGCAGAGGGCACGGCCCACGGCTGTTAGTTCTCCATTCAAACATCTGTTCACTGCCAGCCAGCGCTGGGCCCACAGCACACTGCCATCTGAATAATCAACTAATTGGCTCTATTGTAGGGGGGGTAGCGTATGACTAACAATAATACTGATACACTTGTCTGACAAACTGTGTTTACCTTGGTGGGAAATAAATAATGTGTTCCACTCAAGAGTGTGGTTTTGCCTCGTCACTGCATCATGACCAAAGCATTCCAGGTAGGGCTGGGCGATATGACAAAATCTCATATCACGATATAGCATATTTTTTACGATACCGATTTTTTTAAATCTAAAAAATAGATTTTTGTTCAGGCAGTACTGTACTGTACTGTACTGTACTGTACTGTACTGTACTGTACTGTACTGTACTGTACTGTACTGTACTGTACTGTACTGTACTGCACTGTACAAGCTCTCCTCCCTGGCCTCTGTCTGTGTGTTAGGCTGCACAACAGTGACACTTGGTGGTGACAATAATTATGCTATTTCTGTGCTCGGATACAGAGACACAGGGACACACACAAGTCACACATAGCTGTCTATAGTGGTTGCACCACTCAAAAAACAGGAAAAGAACAATATCAAACTTATGCCAATTACAATATGTAAAATCACAATATCCAGTCTAAATATATGAATAAAATACTGATGCCCTGCCCATGCACAGACAGGCCTAAAGCAAGTACAAAATAAAAAAATATATAATAATAATTATTATTATTATTATTATGAAAATTAAAAAGAAAAAATAAAGAAATAAGACTTTCCCATTCAGACACAGAAGTACAGGCCTGTGTCTGCATTAAATTGTCTTAAGGAAAAAATAAATACCTCATGTCACTCACTGCCACACAGTTGTTTACTTGTTTCAGTTCTAGTTCTGTTGTAGTTGTAGTGTAGTTTGTTAAAAACGTTGGGAAGCTTAACAATGTGTAATTGACTACAGGCGATAGAGTGAGAGACAATGCGACCGCGTCGTCAACTCTCCATAATGCCCAGCTGTGCGTATGGGACAGTGGATGTTTTTCTTTTCCTTTTTTTTTTGATGATCACAACTTAAGTTAGCGTCTTGTGTTGTTGTTGGAAGCTGTTGCTGAATTAAGGACTTTTCAAATGGAATAATTTATTTGGAACAATAAAACAAGACAGGTAAGAGGAAAGACGTAGAAGAAGTTTGCACCCGACGGACAAGCTCAATTGTTCAACTGTGTAAAACATGCGTGGCTCACGCAGTTTATCAATTTGACCCAACATGAAACCTGCATTTATAACAGTGAATGGCCGGTTACTTTAGTGTTACTCTGCTCTGAATCTCGTCCGCCATCATCTCCCTTCATGTTTGTTATTAAATAACAGCACAGCGTGGCTGGGCGCTGTGACGTAAAATACTGCCGTAACGCTTGTTTTGCGACACAACGATATAAACGATAGAGAACATTTTTCACAATAGACATTTTCTATCGTCTATACGATATATATCGTCATATCGCCCAGCCCTAATTCCAGGCTAACCTTGCCCCAGAATGTGCCACTCATGTAATCATTTACATGATATATCAATATCTACCAGTGAAAAATATTGATATAATCTTTCAATTTCACAATAACCATGTACATAAAAAAATAATTACACTTATTTTTAATTCACAATGGCCCCCAACACTCTGGAAATGTACTGACAATATATTTAGTTATATATTTTACAGTAAAATGACAATTTGTTTTTGCATTCCAAAATATAATTGGGCGCTAGGACCATGCGTTTCTTTGAGCGGTAGACAAACGCTGTAATGACAGCCGTGCTACTAGAGGCGTAGCCAAAAAGACTATTAAAATGAATATTACATTGGTATTTTCATCACAGATCTAACCATGCCATTTTGTCTGATTTAAAGTAGCTATAAGCAATAATATGTCAACATTTTTTATTTATTTTTGGTATTCAGACAGCCAGCAATGAGTAAAACGCTCCTAAAAGAATGTCTCTGTGACACATCTAGAGGCCACAATCTGCATTCAAAAATGTTCCGAGAAGCTTTGTCATTGGTTTGGAAAAAAAACAAAGCTTCTAGGAAAATCTTTGAATGCAGATTGCGGCCCCTAGATGTGTCACAGAGACTATTTTTTTGGGGAGCATTCTACCCATTGCTGGCTGTCTAAATACCAAAACATTTTTAATGTTGACATATTATTGCTTATAGCAGCTTTTATCCAAAGCAAAACAGCACACAACTAGAAAAAGTGCCCTGCTGTGCACAGGTCTCCACCAGGAGGATAGGAGTGTGTGTGATGTTTGGCAAAATGTTTAGGAGTGATATAAACATGTTTGTTTTTTGCAACAATTTTCTTCATTGTGTTGAGGAAATGCAGAGTCAGATCACTCATTGCATCTCTGAGGATAGAATTCTGGATGAGCAGGACATGTGCAGCATTTTGTACAAAACGGGCCACTCCTGAAGACTTTGGAAGGCAATCTTAGCCAATCAGTGTAGAATCTGAGAAATCAAACAGACTCGTCTTGATCACATGACTACAGAGATCATGTATACCGATTTGCATGAGATTTGGATGAAATCTGTGCGACTAATATAAACAATGTGTTTTGCAGAAATCGGCCTCATGGTGGCGCTATAACCGGCAGATGTGGAGGGATGCAGGGAAAATGTTTTTCCATGCCTCTAGGGAGTGCGCATACAAAGTTGTACACAGAACGATGCAGTTATAGGTAAAAACCGGAATTGCCCTGTTATAGCGCCACCATGAGGCTGGTTTGGAAAATAAATTGTGTCATGTCGTCCTCAGCCTAGTGGAAATGTGCGTGTATAATTTCACGGAAATTGCACAGTGTTTGTGATTTGTGGCATTTTGTTCGAAACGGACCAATCATGTGAGCTTTGGAAGCGAATCTTAGCCAATCAGGAAGGAAGATGGGAAATGGTGCAGATCCGTGTTGATCACATGACTATGGAGATAGTGTATACCGAATTGTGTGATGTATGGATAAAATGTGTACGAGTAATCTACAGAAATGTGTTTTGCCTAAATCGGCCTCATGGTGGCGCTATAACAGGCCGTTGAGGAATATTTGGGGCAGAGGTTCGTTGTTGGCATCCAGGGAGTGTGTGTGCAAAGTTTGGCATGGATCGGGCCAACGGTGCCGGAGATTAGCTGGTAACAGACGGACGGAAGGAAGGAAGGACGGACGGACGCACACACACACACACACACACACACACACGGACGGAGTGCAAAACATACTCTCTCCCCATGCCTTCGGCCTGGTGGAGACAACCAGCAGGTTAATGTCCTTCTAACCTGACAGTAAAAAGTCAAGTAGTATCTTTACTTTTGTTGTTTTCTGTATCCAGCCAATGGCAACTGGGATTTATTTATATTTGATGAAAGGTTAGAAGTCTTTCAGGATTATAGTAGTTTCTCAAGAGAGACACATTGGCTCCTGCAATTTCCAAATGCTTTGCCTACCTGTCTGAAATTCATAAGCTCTGAAAATGTAAAGACAGTTAGCCAGTCATTTTCCCACCTCCATATCCCCTGTGCTGCCATTTAAAGCACTTCTACTCGAAAACGAATTAGTCAAAGCCTAGCCCTAGCTATAAGTTATTTTAAAAATAGATGTGTGTGATACTGTGTCATATGGTTTGTCAATTTTCTTCCAGTCAGAACTTTTGACAGCTTCCCCTTCTCAAATTTGTATGGGTTGAATTTCAGACCTAGCTGTTTCCGCTACCACCGCACTCTTCTTCTGGTACATACCAACAATAATAACAATCGAAGAACAAGCAGTACATTATTCTTTTATTCCTCCATATGCCTTAATGACAAACGTTTTGGCTATCCAGCGTTCATCAGTGTGTGGATTTCAAAGTGTTTGCTTCCATTTAACCCATTCCGTGCTTTTCTCAAGATATCTCGTGGAAAGTTATTAATTCCATTTCAGCCATCCACGAGAAACACGAGATTTGATTAAAAACACGTGCACGGGGTTATTCGTGGTATTTATGCTCAGAATGGCATATAATGCCATGTTTATAGCCTATTCAAACATTAATCCGAGCCACGCTGATCATGCTGCTGCTCTGGGGGCGATGGTCCGTCCGTTCCCTATGTCTACACTACAGATCCGGACTACATCACTTCCGGCTCGGGTGGAAGTGACCCTTCTTCTCTGCTTATTTTGCGGATTTCTCTGGCACTAGCGCCAGGATCTCACCTAGAGGGCTGGGCAGTAATGTGTTAATATACCTTAGAGTTGTTGTGTGAAAATAATAAAAAGTCACCCCATTCTGTGTTGCCTAGAACTGTAGGTCTGAAAAAAATCAGTAACATTATGAAGTACATCTCAGTGACATCACAAAGATGTCCCCTTTAAGCTTGTTGACTGACTGTCTCTGGAGTATTCCAAGATTGTGGAAGAGATCGTCTGGCTTTAGAGACTAGTGGCCAGCACTAGTGGCACTCTCTGCCCAGTGATACATGGACATTTTCACAAGGGGCCTGATAGTGCTAGAAGGGGTACTTGTCATGCTATTAATTACCTCACTGAGCCACCATTGAAGCACAGGGCGACGAACAAAGCAACCACAAACCTGACAACAAAATCAATCAAAAGTACAGCCAGCTAGCCGCCCCCTCACTTCTGCCTTTACATTTCAGGCATTTAGCAGACACTCGTCTGTGATAACTAACTCCAACACAAATGAGTAGGGATTCAGTGTCATGCTCAAGGGCATTGAGACAGGATGCTGGATATAGCAATTACAGGGAATTGAACCTGGCACCTTTATGGATGGGATATGTCCACTCTTCCCTGCTTCACCCTAAAGGCGATCAGAACCTTCATATGAATATTCATATCAATTTGGAGACTGGCAGTTGATGGAGTAATTTAATTAACATGCAGCAAGACTCCTCGTAGTTCATTATTATTAAACAAATCCAGTGTAAGCAGTGAGATCAATTAAAAAATACTGACTGCCTGAAGTATGGAATCATTATTAGAAGAGAACTCTGAAATGCACACATAATAGTGACTATTAGTGAGCCTTCTTCAGCCATGATATACATCTGCAAAGAAGTATAAATATTTGCACAGTGAATGTACACTAAACCCAGTGATCTCTGTAAAAAATATAGAAATTGCTATATTTGCAAAGGGGAGGATATTGGGGTCATATTGGATGTTATTAAGACATGAGTCTAATAACTGTGTGGCCTCCTTGTCCAATCTGTAATATTGATAGTAACTTACAGTTTGTGAATAAAGCCACACAAAATACAATGCAGTGTTCACTATACAGGCTGGCTGTATAAAATGTGTAGCTGAACGGTAAACAACTGAAAGTATTAAAAAAGGGAATACATTAGGTGACAGGGTCCTTTGTGTGGGCTGTGTGTACAAGTGGCTAGCTTGAACCTGCAATGGATAATTAAAGGACCAAGCAGTCCTGAAAGACTTTATTGTTTTTGTATTTTTTTTTCTTCTGCCAAAAATAGCAGTTCTGGCTGAACCGTGCAGTCGGTTTTCGCGAAATTTGGAGATATGGTAGAGGGCCATGCCAAACGGTGAAGATGCAAAGCCCACAACCATTGGCCAAAGGGTGGCGCTATATTGAAAATGTAAACTTTGACCACGCATAGCTCATGAACCGTTTGACTGTCGGCAATGAAACCTCGACACACATATGCGTCTCCTCATGCCGAACAAGTGTCGTGCTCTTACTTTTGACCTCTGACCTCTAGATCACCCGCCATTTTGAATTATATGACAATCAATTAAAATGCATCTCCTCCCAGGATCTTTGATCAAAATGCACGGAAACTACACGTGAACCTTGGACCTATACGGACATGGGAAAGTATAGTAAGTTTTTTTAAGTGAAAAAAATGAAGGTTTTATGAGCCAATGAAAATTTCCGTTTTGTGAAATGTTGTCTTTACTTTGTTCTGTTGTAGTGCCTGTGGCTTTGCTGACCTCTGCTGGTCTAAAGTGCCTCACCTGTCAATCACCTGAGAGATCTGGCTGCCACACCCTGTGTCAGCTGTTCTTGATTAGTTGCAGGCTATATAAGAGGAGCTGTGGCCAGCAGCTCATTGTCTCTATTAAGAAGGTCATTGGGAGGTGTAAAAAAAAAAAAAATGTGATGAGGTGTATCACTGGGACTAAGTGGGGAGCTGATAGGCTGTCAGTTAAAACTTTATATGTTGGGTTGATTCGATCAGTGTTAGATTATGGATGCATTGCTTATGGGTCAGCAGCCAAAACACACTTAGGAAAGCTTAATGTAGTTCAAGCACTACCACTTCGAATATGCTGTGGGGCTGTCAGGACATCTCCCACATGTGCGTTGCAGGTGGAGACAAGGGAAATGCCATTAGAGATTAGGAGAAGACACCTTATGGCAAATTATTGGACACACATTAAGGGGCACGAGAATATTCACCCAGTGAAGGGAGTTCAGCAGCCATGCTGGGAATATGGAAGGGCCCAGAATAGTAGCTTTGGGTGGGTGGCGAATGAGCTAGCTCAAGCAATGGGTGTGAATGTAGACAAGTACAGTCCAACAGTAGTGATCCCTGAAGTAGCACCATGGGTGTATGCAACACCAAAAGTGGATTTTTATATATTAGAAGCTAAAAGGAGGGAAAGGGGTGAAGTGGATTTGGTTGGTGTGTTTAACAATTATGTGGAAAGAGAGTATAATGATCATATACAGATCTACACAGATGGATCAGTAGATTCAGAGACGGGTAGAACAGGGACAGCCTTTGTAGTTCCTAGGTTAAACTGAGCAATATATAGACGGGCACCAGATAAACTAGGGGTATACACAGTAGAAATGTATGCAATACTAATGGCTTTACAGTGGGTGGAGGAGGCAAGACCAGAAAAGGTGGTGGTGTGCTCAGACTCGAGCTCGGTACTAAAAAGCTTGATGTCATTCAGATCAAAGTGCAGAGAAGACTTAATGTATCGACTATCGAGTGCTTCACGTGCACTATAGCCTGATCCAAAAGGGAGTGGAAATGCAATTCATGTGGGTACCAGCACATGTGGGGATTGAGGGAAATGAAACTGTGGATGTGTTAGCCAAGGAAGCACTGCTAAGTGAGGAAATAGAGGTGGAGATTTATATAAGTAAAGCAGAGGCTAAATCAGTGATATGGAAGAAGGTGATGGAAGAATGGCAGCAAAGATGGGATGGAGATGGAAAAGGAAGGCATTATTACAATATCCAAAGTAAAGTGGGTGGAAGTAGAAAGAACAGTAATGGATGTAGAAGAGAGGAAGTAATAATAACACGGCTAAAGTTGGGACACAGTGCGTTAAATAAAACATTGAAGGTGATGGGCAAACATCCTACAGGCCTATGTGAACACTGCCAGGAGGAGGAGTCGGTGGAGCATGCCATTATGGACTGTAGACAGTATCAGAGAGAAAGAGAGAGTATGGTGGAAGAGCTGAGGGGGGTGGGAGTGGAAGAAATCACTTTTAACTAGAAAAAGTGCCCTTCTGGGCACAGGTCTCCACCAGGAGGATAGGACTGTGTGAGATGTTTGGCAAAATGTTTAGGATTAATATAAACATGTTTTTGAAGCATTGTTCCAAAAATGTGTTTTGCAAAAATCAACCTGTTGGTGGCGCTATAACAGGCCAATGTGAAAAGGGTGGGATATATTCCTCAGCCTAGTAAGAAAATGTGTGAAAGATTTCACGTAAATTGAATGCTGCGTTCATGATTTGAGGCTTTTGTTCAAAACGGGGCAATCTTGCAAACTGTGAAAGCCAATTATAGCCAATTAGGATGGAATATGAAATATCGGACAGATCCGACTTGAGCACATGACCATAGAGATACTGTGTAACGATTTGTGAGATTTTTGGACAGAATCTGGAGGAGTAATATCAAAAAATGTGTTTTACAAAAGTCGGCCTCCTGGTGGCGCTATAAAAGGCAGATGCGGAAAATGCAGGTCAAAGGTTTGTCCTTGGCCTCTAGGGAGTGTGCATGCAACGTATCACGCAGATCGGTGCAGTTTTAGGTAAACAATGTGAAAAGCTGCCTCATGGTGGCGCTATAACAGGCCGTTCTGGAAAATGTGGGGCAGAGGTTCATCGTTGGCATCCAGGGAGTGTGTGTGCAAAGTTTGGCATTGATCGGGCCAACGGTGCCGGAGATTAGCTGATAACGGACGGACGGAAGGACGGCCGGACGGAAGGAAGGACACACACACACACACACGGACGGAGTGCAAAACATACTCTCTCCCCATGCCTTCGGCCTGGTGGAGACAATAAGTTAATTGGTGCAGCAGAGGATAACACGGGGAGAGGCACGGTGATCAGATTTATTAAAGAAACTGGTTTATGGGATAGACTGTAAGTAAGAAAGGTGAGAGTAACAGAAGGGGGCGGTAATGCAACTATTTGGATGCCAACCGCCATAAAACCCCACGAAGAAGAAGAAGAAGAAGCTCATTGTCTCCCAAACACCCAAACTGAACAGTTGTGTTCCCCTTTTGTTGCTGTTATGAGTTAAGTTTCAGATGGGCTGGTCGTAAGTATTCTTTTGGGTGTCCAACTGTCCATCAGTCCCTGTTTTGCAATGCAGGATTTTAAATAAATGTGTAATATCTTTGTAAACTTTTGATCTGACTTTGGGTCCTTTTATGTTAGCCCTTGGTTGAGCCAAGTTTAAAGGACTGTAACAATGCTAGAAACTGATTTGTTTAGTGGGAAACATGTATAAAGAACTTGATCCGGATCAAATCAGGTTCTTTACTCATGAGTTGATAGATTATTTGATGTTGTACAACAGTGATTTTGAAACAAAGACTGATTTGTTTTTCATGAATGTTCAAAGCTGTTTATTTTCTCTGAAGTTTAATAATAATTTTTAATCCCTGTTTCAGACTCATTTCATTGGTTTTCATTCATTGAGCTCCTCATCCGAATCTGGTATATTTTCTGGTTTATACGCAGTCAATTCATAAATCTTTATACCCACCTTATCATTAGTTATCCTTGCGCAACTTGCTACAAAAACACTGAATGATTTTGCTTGTTAGCTCGCTAGGTAGAGCTCTTGCCTTTGCAACACAAGGTCATGGGTTCAAATCTGGGCACCGCCAACTCTGTGTATGAGTCTTCAAGAACCCTTACCTGCCCCCCACTATAAAAAAACGACCCTGTCACAATTCCATGGTCTTTTTCTCAAGTTTAGTCTTCCATGTTTCTTGTGCATATTATTCTTATTGCTTATTGCCTTCCTGCTTGGTCCTGCCTTATCGCTGCTTGCAGTGATTTGTTTCTAGTTAGTATTGAATCTGATTCCCTGCTCCTCACACCAAACACCCTACATAAATGCAACCCAGCTAGGAACGAGATCACATTCACAAAGGATTAGGCCCCTAAACGGAGGCAAAGTCAAATGAACAGGAAAAACACACCAGAACTATTAGCCAAAAGAGAAAGGAAGGGGATTTGGTTCATTTAATCCTTGTGCTAGCCAATTATGTGACATTGATCACTGTGAAATGTGCGCTTTCTCTTGCTCACAGAATGATTAGGCTTCTTGGCACACAATTGTGCTCCTTTTCCCTTTCCCAGCCAATAGCCCTCTGATTATATGCTTTCATTGCTTTGCGAGAGAGAGGGAGAGAGCAGGGTAAATGGAAGCATATGTTCTAAGTTAATTAAAGGTGTGTTTGATATTGCTGACAGGAGCATTAGATGTGGAGGGCTCCTCAAGTGTTAGCTCTGCATCACCAATGCAACACTATAAACTCTAGCTTGCACCGCCCGACTAAATCAATGCAAATTTAATTCATACGTGTCTATGATTTACATACCAGACAAGCGCTTGTTAATGTCCACAAAAACCATCACCAATTGAGTGTAAATTCATGCGGCCGAATGCATAATAGAGCTAAACATTTCTGAAGTGCTGTTGCAAATCTCTCCCTTGGATGATATTGCAGTGTTTCTCTTGTGGGCTGGCAGGCAGCCCTGGCAGCACCACTGATGGATGTCTGTCAGAGTAAGGAGGCAGACAAGACAGAGTATTTAATGACGAAGAGTGTAGGCCTGACAACACACACTTGTAGAGGGAGAGATTAAGTGCAGCTATGAACAGACAGGTGTTAGGAGCCGGCAGTGGTGGTGGTGTATGTGTAAGTGCGTGCATGCACGCCCGCTCACCTCAAAATCCACCTGTTGTTGGCGCCATAACAGGCCAATGTGAAAAGGGTGGGATATATTCCTCAGCCTAGTAGGAAAGTCTGTGAAAGATGTCACGTAAATTGCACACTGCGTTCATGATTTGAGGCTTTTTGTTCAAAACGGGCCAATCCTGCAAACTTTGAAAGCCAATGTTAGCCAATTAGGATGGAATATGAAATATCGGACAGATCCGGCTTGAACACATGACTATAGAGATACTGTGTAACGATTTGCGGGCAGAGGTTCATTGATGGCATCCAGGGAGTGTGTGTGCAAAATTTGCATCGACCGGGTTAACGGTGCCGGAGATTAGCTGTACACGGACGGACAGACGGACGAACGGACGGACGGAGACACACACACACACACACACACACACACGGACGGACGGACGGACGGAGTGCAAAACATACTCTCTCCCCATGCCTTCGGCCTGGTGGAGACAATGAATCAAGTCAGACTTGGAGTTCTGAATAACATTCCTAAGAGGCTGTCATTATTTTGGAAAACAATTTATGGCTCATTCATTGTATGTTGTATTATGATATACTGTGGTTTGTTACCTTGTAAACCAGATGTTCCCATTTGGAGACAATACAATTTAAAACTGGAAGACCACAGTTTAAAGGGGAGGATGCATCAACAGCCAAATGCACCACTGATAGACCAAAGAATGTCTGAATCATTCCATCCTTTCTTGTTGTCTCCAGAGGGATGAATGGTTTTCAGACAACAGATAGATCATCAAAAAGGCATATGGATGTCAGTTGGAGAATCATTTCCCATCTCACCACTGTCCTTCCTGTTCAAAAACAAACTAGTTTTAATGTAGCTTATAAAATGTTTTACCTTTACTTTCTACCATTTTCTCCACTTTTCACCATTTTCTCCACTTTTCTTCTCTTCGTGTTTCTCTCTTACTTGACAACTAAGAAGACAGGAGATTACATATCTCTGCTGTCGGGAAGAAACCACCTAACTCCAAAATGTTCATTTCAGAAAATGAAAAATATAAAATTTTCAGCAAATTGAGAAAACCTTATATTTTTAAAACAAAGCAATACTGCCTCATCAAAGTTGGTGTTGTGACTTTATATATTGTCAATTACTTGCATGAGAGGGGGAGAGGTGGTGGAGTTAGTTGCTTTAGCAGACAGTTTGAGGGTCCAATGGAGTTAAGAGGTTTTGTCCAAAGCGTTTTTTACTACTTTCTATTTAAATATTTTCGAAACAACACACAGATGCAAAGGGTGTTCAATAGCACTGATTCATGCAAAAAAAAAAAAAAAACTCAAAAATAGAGTTAGGAGGTTTCCTCCCAACAGCAACGAGGTCCTACGTGCTATCACACTGACCTTTGTACTCAAGTAGTACTTTAGTATTGGTTTATTGTATACGTCGTCAAGATAAGTGCTTCTGTTTCAGCTTAAAGTAATAATGTACAATTTTCTCTCTTATCCACATACTTAGAGCCTCTCCTGATGTCTTTATTGGCCATTAGGGTCATTAGCAGAAGAAAAGGAAAGATGAAGCCATTTCAGACTGCTGGCAATTTGATAATCTTTGCAAAGTGTCGCCATGCAGGCACCTCAGGGAATCATTAAAACAGGATTCAGGATTTGCCAACGTCCCAAAAAGACTTCCATACAGACACAAGCTACACACTTCTTGAACAGCATTTAAATTACCTCAAAAGCCGAAGTTATGACAAAACACAGATTAAAATTCATTTTTTAATCAAGAGATGGTCTTTTTTTCTTCCATTCAAACGTCAAGTCAGGAAGGAGTACAGGTGGGTGAACAGACAGAGCTTTTATTGTTCAAGGTTTATAAGAGTAAAACTTATTTTTGTTTGGCTTCCTTCAGACAATGCAGCAGTGTAGATAATAACAAAATAATTATAAAATCAAGAGTGCAAGAAAGTGCAAATAAAGCAAATAAAATGAGCATTACACCATTGTTGGACACTATTGTACATTTACTGCCTTCCACTGCGTTTCTGATCACATTAATTTGTATGGATGCCTCTGTGTTTCTCTACTGGTCTCACAATGGGACCTGTATTTTTACAGTGACCACAATATTATGTACTCTTGTGGGTCACATAGGTTCAAATAAGGGCTTTTTCCACCTGTTTAACACAGTTCATATTTGATACCCTGTGCAGCATTCTTTTCAGAGTTTTGAGGGGAATAATATAGTCATGTTCACCACCAGTTGTGTGTGTGTGTGTGTGTGTGTGTGTGTGTGTGTGTGTGTGTGTGTGTGTGTGTGTGTGTGTGTGTGTGTGTGTGTGTGTGTGTGTGTGTGTGTGTGTGTGTGTGTGTGTGTGTGTGTGTGTGTGTGTGTGTGTGTGTGTTTCTGTTTTCACCACCACAGTGTGTGCGGTTCTGGTACTACTGACTGTTTGAAGGCTACCCTTTGGCCTGTGGGCTGTTTGGTTCATGTAGAAGGTTCCC
The DNA here is from genome assembly GCF_951216825.1 of Electrona antarctica. Classification (NCBI taxonomy): domain Eukaryota; kingdom Metazoa; phylum Chordata; class Actinopteri; order Myctophiformes; family Myctophidae; genus Electrona; species Electrona antarctica. Next base: position 38,774,677 of record NC_136793.1, read on the forward strand.
CTGCAAAGCTCTTTGTGTCTGATAAATAATTGCTGTCTATGAGAAGAGAAGAGAGAGCTGGGGAAATGTGATAGTGAGCACTAAACACCCCCATCTCTCTCTCTCTCCCTCTTTTTTCTAGCCTCTTAATCTTTATCTCTCTCCTTTTTATCTCCGACTTTCTCCTTTTTATTATCTCCCTCCTCCATCTTGCTCTGTCTTCCCACCCTGTCTCTATCTCATCATCCGTTCAAACACCGTCACTTGGGTTATGAATACATCATCAAGAACAACCCCCTCCCTCCTCCCCTTCCTCCACAGCAAACCCCCCGCTGCGAGGGCTTCAACATTTGCTGACATTCCTGTGTGCAGAATGCATAACTCTTCCTCTGGGAGTTGAAACATGCTTCCTGCAGTAGATCTTGATGCTTCACTACAACCAAACCCTGTGAAGCCATGTGTACATTCTGACGGTGCTGTGTGTGCATAACTGTGTGTGTGTGTGTGTGTGTGTGTGTGTGTGTGTGTGTGTGTGTAGGATTTTATGCAACCTGCACAGTAGATGCACATGCACACAGACACAGATATAATCAGACACTTACAAACGCAGATGAATATAACTCACGCACACACACACGCACGCGCGCACACACACACACACACACACACACACACACACACACACACACACACACACACACACACACACACACACACACACACACACACACACACACACACACACACACACACACACACACACACACACACACACACACACACACACACACACACACACACACACACACACGTACTGTACACACACTTTCCCTCTCTCTCTGCTCCCCATGCAATCTGGAACAGCAACAAAGCTCCCCCATACTGTTGCCAAGGTAACGCGGCCGGGTCAGACCAGTCGAGCGGTCTCTTCCTCCCATCCGAGCTCTTACTCTCTCCGCTTGTCTCTATCCTCCATCGTTTTGTTACCTCACCCTTCTCTCATGCCTCTCGCAGTCATGTTTATCTCTTGTCGTATTGTTTGCCACCTCTCTTTGTGAGTGAGGCGTACAGTATCTGTCCAGACTGAGTGGGGAAGGTAAAGTGGTTTTCCATTTCAGGCTGGTCCAATTAAAACCTTGTGAAAATGACTTAAATCCTATTAATACTGAACCCAAAGATGAAGGAAGGCAGCTGGGAAATGAAAGGAGAGTTGACATCAGGTATCTTTTTGTTAATGTGATCCTCCCTCTTTCTCTCTCTCTCTTTCTTCCTGTCTTCTACCGTTCCTTCTTCCTGTTTCATCTTGTATTTTCCTTTGTCCTCTTCCTCTACAGTCTCATCTCGGTCTTCGCTCTGTGAGTATGTATGTGTGCGTGTGTAACGCCCGGGATTCGAACCCAGGTCTCCCGCATGGAAAGCCAACCACTAGGCTAAAGGGAATTCCCTCTGTCTCTGGGGAGATATTAGACTTTTACTCTGCTACAATTGTGTGCCAGTGTGTGCATCTTTAGTGGACACACCAGGCCTAATTTCTGCCATAGCATGGGCATGTGTACATATATTCCTGTACTGTATGTGCATGTGTGTCAATCCAGGGACGTAGGAGATGGGGGGTCACAGGGGTCAAGTACCCCATGGGCTGATATGGGCCGCCCTTATGGGCCCATGAACGGGAAAAAGTTAAAAGTATGTTAAAAGCCTCAAACGAGGCAGCCCCAGTCCTCTGAGTGTCAAAAAAGGACCCTGCGGCCTCCCCAGTCCTCCACAGTGGAGCCGGCTTGCTGAAGTTGCTCTGCAACCGGCTTAAACTCTATGAGAACGGCCGGCCCCCCACACCTTCCCCACCCACCCCACCCTCGCTGTGTGTTCTGTTTGTTGTGGTGTCAAAAAGAGAGAGGAGAGCTCAGAGCAATAATGCCGGCGAAAATACAATGCTAGGGTTTCTACTAGTAGTGCACACATTATGGTCGGACTATTATTTCTCCCTGTAAATAAAAACGTCTGGGTTTCCGAGGCTATGGTCGGACCGAATCAGGTAAGATCTTTAAAGAAAGTATAATGTTGTACTGTGTAAGTGTGTAGTAGGATGTGGCACCCACAGCTATCTATTTTCCAGTATGTTCTTTCTTATCAAGCCATGGATGGGCTTATTGCTGACGTTGTTGTTGTCACCCATACTTTGAACCCAGAGACTCTTCTCAGTTACAGTAGCAGACAGTGTTCCCACTAATTAAATGATAAAAAAAACGACTCTAGAACCGCGAAAAATCATGCATGGGACCCCACGCACGCGGGCTGCTGGAGAATCGTCCCCTGTAGGTTGTAAGCCAGAGATACAGTTGGAGGCCATCGATATTGTCCCTTTCTTTTTGCTGAGGTTTGCGTGATCTGCGCAAAAGGACAGTTAACCCATTTTGGGCGGGAACCCCTTTTGGTGTTTTAAACATTATAATTTAGCTATTGAAAAATAGCAGATCTACAAGCTCATAGCGCGCCACCGAGTGGCGCGCTACGAGCTTTGTAGGTCTGCTATTTTTGAAAAATCGTGAAAATATTTATTTCAGAAAACTGGAGGATTTAGAAGGATTTTTTAAAATGTTGAGGTCAGGCCTAAATGGGTCAAATATTAATGGACAATATCGGTGGCACCCAACTGTATAATGAAAATGGGAGCCTGGGCGTGTTAAAGTTGTATGACCGTGTTGCACAATATTAGCGAAAATAGCCGATAAGTGAGTTTGTACATCTACCATATAATTTTCGCTACATGCCCAAAATAGTGATGCCAGATATAAAGTGGTTAAGTCTGTCTGTGACATTTATACATATTTAACCAGAAACATAAATAGAGCTTGTGACTAAATATAGCCAACTACATTTCCTGAAAAGTAACAGTTTTGGACATACAAGGTTTCTGCCTGTCAGCGACGACATAAATGAGTCTCTGTATTCATTAAACACCTGTACTGTTCGTCCGTGTCTCCGTGCACATAGTCACATACATGCCTCTGTGCCTGTGTGGGCACGTGCGTGTGAGTGTCAGTCTTTATTTAGCAATCTTGTGTGAGGACTGGCTGGGCTCCTGGCGTGACACCATCTGGCTGGCTGACTGCTTTAGGCAGAGATATGAGGGGAATGTAGTGACAATGTGCTGGTGTACACCAACAATAAACCCGGGCCTTAAATCTAGCTAATGACTCTGACAAGGGCTCAGGAAACTAAACAACATGGGGCAGACACTAGAGCCTGACTAATATATCGGTCTGCCAGATATATTGGCCTGGCCAATACATTGGCCGTTATTTGACTTTGGACGAAATTGGTATTCGACAATGACGCAGCCGTTGTGTCCTGATTTTTAACAACTTTCAACCTGTGTGTGTACAAGCGAACATTTTCAGGACTTTTTAAAATCCTTCAAAAACCTTTCAAACAAAGCAGATCTACAAGCTTGTAACTCGTCAAAACATTGCGACACATTGTGAGCTTGTAGAGTGGCTATTTTTGAAAATGTTTGAAAAGGCATAAGTGGTTAAAGAAAATAAAGTTCAGTTTATGTGCATTTTCCTTGTTTGATTTTTAAGTGTACTTAAAGTTAAATGTTTGTTTCATATATATTTTTACATGCTTGATTGCAATAACTTTTTTGACAAAATATCAGCCTAGAGGGCTATAGTAAGTAATTAAGTACGGTAAGTAAGCCTTGCCGAGCCATGAGGCCCATAGGGCAGGAGCCTATCTCCTAATTCTGTGGCGTGAGGGCACAACACTAGTATGTCGCAGGGACTTACCCCCAATCCAACCCTTGAGGGCTATAGTGTGTACCAAAATCTCCTGGAGGGGGTGTCAACATATGTGTCACGTGGTAGCGGCCGCCATACTTGTTGGCTTGTCTGGTTTGTTTACATTGAGCGACTATCCAGTGTGCTTGTATACGTTCTTTTTTTAAACTGACCTCACAATGGTGCAGACTTGCTCAGTAAATAAGTGCCACAGCAGGTCACGTCGAGGGAATGAGCCAGAAAACGGAATTAGATTTTCAGCTTTCCAGCATGGAGACAGCATCAAGGAACCCAGATTGACGAGTTTACAAAAAGACGTAGAATGGCTTGGATCGGCGCACGGGTGCAGAGACATAACGTTCAACAAAGTATCTAAGCACAGCCGTGTTTGTTCACAGCATTTTCCTTGTCCTTGTAATGTATTTGGGCCCGACGTTCTTTCTATCCATCCTGGTGTTGGTTCACTATGTTGTCGCCAAGAACAAGCTCAATATTTACAAAAACATACCACTCTATTCTGAGTGATGTGGGCTAGAATTTAATGCCCACGAGAGGGCCGTCCCTAGCTTTTCAGACGCCGCCCTCCTCTTGGTGACGTACACGTTTTCACACGCTATAGGCTATAGGACTCTCCAAAATTGGGATCGGCATCAGACTCAAAAACCTGTCTGACTGATGCCAGTGGTGGTGAAAGAGAGTGAACAGTCCTGATATTGTTTTAGGCCAAAACAAGGTCTGGAACAGGGTCTGTCAGTATGTAGGCTATGTATGGATGTAGGCTATATCTGTCCCCTCCAAAGTAGACCAATCACAGTTAATGCTGCATTGCCACTGCATGCAGGATATCATAAAACAGAAGCCCCTCTGGTCAAGAAAGTTAAACTTAAAAATAGTGTGATAGTATTTGGGACATACAAATCTATGTGTACAGTAGGCCGAATTATTCCTCCCAGCAAACCAGTTACAGCAACATTGTATTTGTGAAGCACATTTGCTGTTATGTATTGGTTTATAAAGACTACTATTCAATTTGGCCAAATTAGTAGTAGACCAAAACTACACACAAGCAGCCAGACTGAATAGTGTGGCTTCACCACTGTACAACACTGCATTGTGATATTTGTGGCTTCACAAATTGCACACACACAGTAACTTACTATCAATAGCTAAAGAAAGATTGTAAACGGATACCACACTGTGATTAAAACCATAATCAACCTGGGTCCTCAGGCAAGCTAGAGTTCGGCACCATTCAATTTCAGTCAGCATGCATGGACAGAAGGTGTCTAATTGTCTATCATTTTAGTTGACCACTAGACCTACATTCATGAAAATCATAGAAGATGACTGCAAAATGACAGCAGCAGACCATCTGCCTGTCTGACAGAGACCTTCTTTCCACAGGTAAGTATAGCCTGTCAACCTCCCACCAAGTGTCAGAGGAAGCTTCAATGTTCATTTTCAACATCACAATTCCATTTCCATATGACACTTTAAACATCTGTGGAAATGTAGCAGTTTTTTTTTCTATTGGACCTATAAGAATACAAAAACAAAATGCAACATCAACACAAGGGAGAAAGTACTTAAGTAAGTAAGAGTAGCCTATACTGTGCACACTACTGCCAGACATTAAAACCCTAGGTTGTCATTGACTGTGCCAGAGAATCTTGTGCACAGTAAAATCCTCAGTGTGAAATTAACAACCCATTAAGACCCGTAATGCTTGATGTGTATTTAGTTGTGCATCATATCTTGCAGATCTACAAGCTCACAACGCTTCGCGCTGCAACCTCCTTGTGAGCTTGTAAATATGCTATTTTCCATGCAAGCAACCGGCACGCAACGTGCCTCATTTAGACCCGGCTAAATGAGGTGTAAGACCTCAGGATTTTACAGCGCGAATTGGCTGAGCTGCTGACAGGCTAGCTTTGCACTGAGGCCAATATGGACTGTGAACCTCTCATCGCCACACTGTCACATTGTCTTGGCCCACGCACCGCAGCCCAAAAAGTACACACTAGTATCATTAAACAAGTCTCTCGCTCTCTTCCACTTGCTCTCTTCTGTTTTTCCTCTCACCCTCTGGAGATAGGAAGTGTTGCCTTGGCAACGCCGGCTCTGTTCCCATTGGTCGAAGCAGACCAACACAAAAAAACAACATCCCATCTTCTTCCTCGTGTCCGGCCATCTTCTACAGTAGGCCTATATCACGTCTTTCCAGTGGTTGGCAGAGGCGAGTGCAACACCCCTCTAATGTGTGATGTTATTTACAAAATCATTCTGGCAGATTTCCCCGCCAACTCTTCCAACCTGTCTTATTTGGGAAAGCTATGTTAAGAGCTTAACTTGCTGGTGTCAAGTGAATTTTCCTTTCTTATTCACTATCTCAAAAGCCTCTTCTGGGCATTTCCTGAAGCAATATTGAATCAAATGTATTTTTGGAGCACCCTCCTTCAAGGCTTCAGACAGCTTTTCCCCACAAGAGAAAAACTGGCATTCTTCCCTGCCAACAGTTAGTCTGTTTCACAAAATAAAGCTGTTTATAACATGGCAGAGGCATCAATAAAAGTTTAAGCGATTGACAATTGAATTGTGTATTTGGCATTGAATATTCAAACATAATAAATACAATATACATTTCAGTGTTTCCTGTTAGGCTCTGTAAACAGAAAATAGAATAAAAATAAAACAAGCCATATTTAAATTGTACTTTTAATTCTGTTTTAAATTGCGGAAATATCTTGTAGATCTGCGATATAGGTAATTATGTAACACTTGTGTGTGAGGCCTATGTACTTGTAATTTAAAGGTTGCTAGTTTGAATAAGACCAACTAACAATCTTAATACAATCTAGCAACTATAGACCCTGGGGTGCTTAGTAGTCAGCAGTTTGGTGATGAGTATGGGTGTTTCTAAAAAATAACATGTCCGCTCATTCACTTTTCCTGGACTGCAAATAAATAAATAAATCACACTTGTGTGAAGTGAGGGGCACTCTTATCATCATTCATCAAACCATCACATTCTGTGCTACAAACACAAACACATGCTAAAACACACGCTCAAACACACCTACACACAAAGCTGTGTGTAATAATAAGATTATAAAATAATCACGTTCAATGTTTGTGTTTCACTCAAATTCACTGTCAATGGCATTCAATGTTTGTGTTAGGACAAGGTTTGTGTTTTTACACAAACCCTCAAAGCTGGACATAGGAGGGGCTAGTGCTCCTCAAAAAATAAAAAATAAAAAAGGATAAAAAACGTATATAAAAAGCCAATTCTTAGCCTCTTCAAGAGGCCATGTTTAAAATATTTTGCTAAGCAGCTCACAGCTTGACAGTCATTTCTCCATGAGAGAAAATAAAAGCAAATGCAAGTCTTGAAAGTGAATTTCCAATTGTGCTGACTAACGTATAACAGCAGTGGTGGTGTGTTGACATGCGCATACAGCTATACTGCTGTGAGGTGAAATGGGTGTGAGGAGGGTTGACTCTGTTCACACAATAGGAGACTGACAGTGTCAGTCAGTAGCCTATACTTTCTTCTTTTTTGGGGGGCTGAAGATTGCAAATACACTATAATGTCTCACCTTAAACCAGGGGATGGTTCCAAAATGAGCTTTGTTTGGTGAGTATGTGGCGCTGCTGTGGTGCTGCTCTGCGGCGACATGGGCATAAGGGCTACGCTTGCATGCGGGCCCTTTGTCTAAGACAAATTTCTTCCTCGGGAGACAAATAATAAAGAACCTTGAAACCCTGTGTAGAACAATCATTCTGAGCTGATCAGATCAATTGTCACTGCTTCTCGGAAAATGTTGCATCAACAAACCAATTCTTTCAAGATGTTAAACAACGGATGTGTAATGCAGTGTTTTGTCTTTTTTCCCCTCCCTACTCTGACAACCAGTTAGAGATGTAGCCATCTGTTTGGAATATATTTTCCAACCCTCAAAATCAAATTGCTTTGTAAAACAATTATAGAGGCTGGCAAACTCTGCAATCCACACAGTGTGAGCACAGGAATGTTCAGATTTGCAAAGTGTCAAGTACTATTAGCCACGCTGTGTAACATGAGTAATTATAGATGGCAGGGTGACCTACTGTGTTGAGAAGAAACATCCTGTAGCCACAAGACCACATGTTGGATTCCAATAACAGTGACTATGCCCATCAATAACCAAGTACAGACAATAATAGTCATTTCCCTTAGCTGCAGTCATCACAAATTGCCCTTGATACCTCCGTTGGAGAAATTCCTAAGATGCGATTACCATAAACCGAGACGAGAGGATACACATGTCAACAGGTATACAAATAAACATCCTGTTTGCCTTTCAGTAATCAGACTCCTACGGAATAAACCTCAGTCATTTAGTTTGACAGAGAGAATGACAGCTCTAACTCTCACTATGTACTAACTGAGTCTGACCCCAGGAAGTGATGCATTCACACTGTTGGCTTAACTGGATGTTTGTGTCTATGGCCTAAGGCACTGGTTTTCAAGGTAGGGTCTGGTGACCCCCCAGGGGCCCTTCACAAAATATGTACACAAATACATATCAATTATGTAACCTAAAAATGTTTTCGAACTACAGGCCGAAGTGCTATGGTGGTGAGTGTGTGCGTGCGTGCATGTGTTACCAACTTGTTAAGTGTCAGTTACTTTACTCTCATTCACACTTACTTAAATGACCAACCGCGTAATGTGTTTCCCCACATGAATGACAGACAGTCAACAGTTAATAAGTGTCAATTCCATTCATCAACCGAGCAAAGGACACACCAGTCAAGGAGACCATGGTCAGAACAGGGTGCCTTGTCAACAGATCCTTGAATAGAAAGTAGCAGAGTAGTCCTTGAAGAACAACACTGACATAGGAAAGACAATACTATTTACCCATAAGGACTGTGTGTGTGTGTGTGTGTGTGTGTGTGTGTGTGTGTGTGTGTGTGTGTGTGTGTGTGTGTGTGTGTGTGTGTGTGTGTGTTGGCTAACGTACCCAGTGTCCCTTGAGAACTGAACTCTCACCTTGGAGTTCACACACACACACACGCGCACACACGCACGCACGCACGCACGCACGCACGCACGCACGCACGCACGCACGCATCGGTGACATGGGTGTGGGTTGGGTGTAGGGTTGTTATTTGTTTTTTTCTCTGAATAATGTACTGTTAAACTTATATGCTGAGTATCTCAAACGCTGTGCTGTGAGAAGGATGGGCACTTATAAGCTTTTAAGCTTCAGCCCATGCCTTTTGATCACCTTCACGGGGCGGTTTCTTTTTTTTTGCTCATGTAAACTTTCTACTTGATTCTGTTCTGTGAAGATGTTCAAATAAACTAAACTAAAAACATGCACACGCACACACAATCACCTCTTTCTCGCTTGTTTCGCTGCTGTCTCTCTCTTTCTCACTGATTGATGCATGCGCGCACACACACACACACACGCACACGCACACACGCACACACACACTATCAATATCACAAAGTATCTCTTTCTCTCTATCTTTAATTCTTTATATTTCATTTCAGTCCCTCCCTTCCTTTTCTGTACTTTTCCCATTTAGGCACAACTATATCTCACACAACTATATCTCACACAACTATATCTCACACAAATACAAACACAAACAGCTGACTTACTCACAGACCGTACTATTACACAACTATATCTCACACAAATACAAACACAAACAGCTGACTTACTCACATACCGTACTATTACACACACATAAGGATAACATCAATATTCTCTCAATTTACAACTCCACTCCGTCCTCACTTATTATGCTGGCAATTCTCCCAGACCTGGCTGCACTGTATCCTCCTCCTCTCCATCACATGATGTGTCTGCAACTCTGCATAATACAGTATAATGCCTGATTTACGCTCTGTTGTATGACAGTGTAGCGGATAGAAGATAGCTGATCTACAGTACACAATGTGTCATGGATGAAAGCTTATAGATTGCTTATTTTCGACATGTGACACCCTTGTATATAAATTGAATTTAAGAGAGAGAAAGGCAAGTGTGTGTGTGTGTGTGTGTGTGTGTGTGTGTGTGTGTGTGTGTGTGTGTGTGTGTGTGTGTGTGTGTGTGTGTGTGTGTGTGTGTGTGAGTGAGTGAGAGGAGGGGGGTCACCGAGAGAGAGAGAGAGAGAGAGAGAGAGAGGAGAGAGAGAGAGAGAGAGAGAGAGAGAGAGAGAAATTATAAGGTATAATGATTTAGGGTGTATTCCCAGGTAACAAAATGATTCATCAAGCAGTTGATATGATGAGAAGAGTAGGCTACTTTAAAGTCATACTTTGGAACTATAATTTACAATGAACATGAAAATCCTGAATTCTGCTAAACAAACTACATTATATCCTCTAGTGTAGGCTACCAATATAATTTTTGGCAAAAAAAAAAAGTTGAAACTAGGAAAAGGTGCCCCAACCAGGATAGGAGTGTTTTTTGAAAATTGTCAAGTGGCATTTCTTCCTCAGCCTAGTGGGAATATGTGTGCAGTTTCACAGCAATCGGTCATGATTTGAGGCATTTTGTACAAAATGGGCCACTCCTGAAAACTTTGGAAGTCAATCTTAGCCAATCAGGATGGAATATGAGAAATCAAACATGACTATAGATATCATGTACCGATTAGCGTGACATTTTGATACAATCTGAAGGAGTAATATAAAAAAATGTGTTTTACATGTAAGTCGGCCTCCTGGTGGAGCGATAAAGAGCAGATGTGAAAAATAAAGGGCAAAGGTTTGTCCTTGTCCTTGTGCGTGCAAATTTTCACGGAAATCACATGATGTGTTCATGATTTGTGGCATTTTATTCAAAACGGAGCAGTCCTGCGAACTTTGAAAGGCAATCTGAAAGACCTGTTTAGTTTAATGACTATAGAGAAAGAGACTGTGTACCAATTTGCGTGATGTTTGAACAAAATCTGTAGGTGTACTGTCAAAAAAGGTGTTTTGTAAACATCTGACTCCTGGTGGCGCTATAACAGGCCCATGTGAAAACTTTGGGGCAGAAGTTCAGCTCTGGCATCCAGGGAGTGTGTGTGTGCAGAGTTTGACTGTGATCAAGCCAATGGTGCCAGAGATTAGCTGTCCACACACAGACACACACACACACACACACACACACGGACGGACAGACCGACGGACGGAGTGAAAAACTCCCCATGCCTTCGGCCTGGTGGAGACAATAAATCAACGTCAGTTAAATAAATCTGTAAGCACAGTCAGATCCTTAAATACAACACAAATATGCACACATTGCACAGCCCTTAGTCGTATACACTGGTGCATGCGTAGATTGCGTACACACCATCACATCTATGCAAAGTAAACAGACACAAACACACACCTACACAAATATTCCACACGTCTGAATGCGGAAAAACAAACGGACGCACGCGCGCACAGCGCCGCACACACACACACCACTCTGCTGCCTCCTCTTCCCTCCTGTTCCCAGCACGGAGCCTTGACCAGGACTGCTCGTTTGAAAAACCAGAGGTCAAACCATAAAGCAATTATACCAGCAAGTCATCAACTAAGGCCTGACAGCAATACAATTATCTCCAGGCAGGACTGGTCTGGTCCACGGCAGGGTAGCAGCTTCTCTACAGAGAGGGTTATGTTTACAGATACAACCCACACACGCTGAACACTGCATGTCCCACTGCATGCTCACTGAGCTAACATTGTTCTATTTTCATCCACCCTCAAGAGGAACTGAAGTAACATTTTCCCACTGAAACCACAAACTATAATGTTTCTACTTTAACCTGTATGTGTTTGTGATTAATAAACCCTCTTGTTTCTGCTTGTAATGATAAACTGCAAAAAAGAAAAAATGCAATAATGTTTGTTTTGTTTTGTTTTGTTTGTTTAATAAATATTGTGTGCTACTGTATGTGCCTCACAAGCCCTATATGCACTATGGATGGCAATCTTAAAAAATATAAAACTTGATGTTATTATCCAGAGTCATTACAGTAACTGAACATGCAGGTCAGGATGTTGCTCAAGCACACACATGGCTGTGTAGGGATTGGACCTGTGACCTGCTTTTTACAGGGTGGTCTTTGTAACCAGCTGAGTTTGCTTTAATCCTCTGTTTAACGGATAGAGAAGCAACAGGGGCAGAGAAATCAATCTATTATGGATAACAAAGGCCTGGGAACTTTGCCACTTCAGAGACAGATAGATAGGGAAGGTGTCAGGATAGAGAGAGATAGAGAGATATAGGGCGGTTGAGGACAGAGATGTAAGAAATAGGGAGACTGCCAGGCGAGAGAAAGAGCGAGAGATAGGGGGACTGTCAGAGCACACAGAGAAAGAGATAGAGAAAGACGTATAGGGGCTGTCAAAACAGTGGTAAAGAGGGAAAGAGAGAGCTAAAGAGCTAAAGAAATTGAGACTGTCAGCAAGGAGAGATCATGGCTGACAATAGTGGTGGCTGACAGCTTACTTCTGACAGATGTAAATAATTACAGGGGACGATGTGAGAAAGTGAGAGACGTGAAAGCAGAAAGACAATGAAAGGTAGGGAGAGGAGCTGAGTTCATGCATTAGTATCCAATCCTCTACGACTGTTTTGTCAAACTTAACTGCTCACGTCACAGAGTCTATGTTTGTTTGGTAGCACTTTAACACATTGTCTGCTGCTGATGTATATATTTTTTGAGGGGCTCTAGCCAATAAGGGACCACCATTCTTGATGATGATGTACAATGATTAGAGCACCCCTCACTTCACACGGCTGTGATTTTTAATAGCCATCTACTGACGTATATATACGTTTTATATCGTTTTATATGGATATGAAACGGTTTCGCTAAAACTCTGTCCACATGAAATGTGCTTGCGCATGCGTAGACTACTGTTTTAATTATGATCTTCTCTCGCTGTTTTCTCGGAAACTATGTCGCTGTCCATGGTGTTGATCCGCTTTGGTATGGGGGGGTCAGATCAACATACGGAATGAGTTCTGTACTGGCCATATATGGAGCGTGTCTTGAGTATTCAGGCTTTGATGAGGTCATAAGATCAACATATGGAATGTCAGAACAAGTCAACTCCATATAGGTTGTCGAAGTCCCGGCCCCTTTCATGCCGACGAGAGACCCAGAAGTGAATTCCCCGTTAATTTTCCCCATAGGCTTTTCAAAAAGTATTTATTTAAAGACGTTTACGCCACGGACAAAGCCAACTCGAGTTGTGACAAATCATGACAACAAACACAATATTTTGGGCCAAACAAATAATTACAAAGAAGAAAAAGGAAAAAAAAGTGTTGTAACCTGCCATTTTTTCTTCTTTCTAATTATTTGTTTGGCCCAATTTTTGTCATGATTTGTCACAACTCGAGTTGGCTTTGTACGAGGCTTAAAAGGTCTTTAAAATTTTTGAAATGTCTATGGGGAAAATGAATGGGGAATTATTTCCTGGGTCCTCGTAGGGGGCGGGACAGCGACGCTCTATATCAGGGGTGCCCAAAAGGTAGATCGTGATCTACCAGTAGATCACAAAGGCTGTGCAGGTAGACCACATGACATTCCCCTAAAACATAATATGTAAACAAAAATCACAAAGCTCCTCCTCTTTTTGGCATCTGTCACTTGAATTGAGGTGACTTGATTGAGAGCCTGTCAGCTCCCTTTACAGCTTTAGTTGTCATATAAGAAGATGGCCATATATGGTGGTGTGACGTGTCACGGGGCATGATCATGTATGGAGGTGTGATGTCACGAGGCGTGACCATATATGGAGGCGTGATGTCATGAGGCGTGACCATATAATACACTCAACAACATTCGACGAATCAGACCCTTCCTCACCCAGGAGTCAGCCCAGCTCCTTATCCAGACATCAGTCATGTCAAAACTTGACTACTGTAACTCCCTCCTTACTGGCCTACCGGCATGTTGTAACTCCCTCCTTACTGGCCTACCGGCATGCACACTTAAGCCTCTCCAATTGATCCAAAATGCTGCAGCTCGCCTGGTTTTTTACCAGCCAGAATTCTCACATGTCACTCCCCTTCTCCGCTCCCTCCATTGGCTCCCGGCCGCTGCCCGCACAGTATAAAACTCTGATGCTGGCATTCAAAGCAACCAAAGGTATGGCACCGCCATATCTTGCAAGTCTGCTCGCACGCTACAAACCCTCCCGAGCGCTCAGATCAGCCAACGCAGGGAAGCTGGAAGTACCATCGCTAAAAACGCCGGGACAACGCTCCACACGTCCCACCACGTCATTCCAAACTCTTCTCCCTTCTGGCTCCAAAACTATGGAATGCAGTCTGAAAACGCACCTCTTCAGACTCCATCTTAGCCCATAGCACTTGCCGTAATACTTGCCCTAGCCTCAACCTCCTACAGGCGTATGCATAGGCTCAACTTATGTAACTTAAATAGCACCTTATGTAAGACATAGCACTCTATAGTGTATAGTTTCTTTAGATATATATTCCACTGTTAGGTTCTTAAAGGGATTTGTATTGTTGACCTATTTCTAAAATATTAGCACAACTTTCGTTCAACTTTGACCCCTCTATCACATGGAATAATTCTTTGGGCGTAGTGATATGGACACAAAAAACGTTCTGTGTGATAGAGGGGTCAAAAATTAACAAAAGTTGCGCTAATATTTTATAAATAGGTCAACAATACAAATGACGTTAGTTTTGTGAATTAATGTACTTTTACTGCGTGGCCCCCTGTGTCCCCCACAAAATGACTGGAACTACTTAATATTTCAGCAAAACCAGAGCAGAACTCATACAGCTTAAGTTAAAAAAATCTGAATTATCCCTTTAAGCTTACGTAGGATTCATGGTGACTATTATGTTTTGATGTATTACCATGTTTTTTGTTCTTGCTTACTGTAAATCGCTCTGCATTAAGAGCGTCTGCTAATGGTTTGCTTCCTGCCTAGGGTCCTCCTACGTCTCACTAGACTGCTTGTCTGTGCGATGTGCATGCATCCGTCCTTGCCCACACTTACTTACCCTTACTCTGGTGTTATTTGAGTCAAGGGGGCCTTCTCTGGGTCTGTGTCACTGTCTTTGTTGTTGTTGTCGTATAATAATATATAATATAACAATATCCGTGACTGAAATGCATAACAATCCCCTTTCACTTTCTGCACTTTTCAAGCTGGCATCAGGGCCAAATATCAAGATGTTCTGATGGGTCTGAGAAATATGAAGAACTACAATAAAGGAATGTTGCTGCTAAGGCTGGGCCGGTTATTTCGTATTCATGGAGATAATTGCCATTATTAACGTTGTTGCTGAGTTGTTGGTATATTGATTAGATTACCTTGGTGACATCAATCGACATTGATCGGTCGGCAGCAAAAAATCCATGACTGTCACAAACCTAGTTGCTACATTTAGAATATATGTTCCAGTCTTCATGGCAAATAAAGGGCCAATAATTTAAAGGAAATGTTGGGCTCAATAACTGTCCAACTTCCCACTCCTTTGACCCCTGTAGGATCCAGCCTGTCACTCAACAGGCCATGAAAAAAGTACAATGTGTAGGACCGTGACCCATCAGGCCGTAGCTGATGGTTTAAAAGCTGCTGTAGTCCGAGGCCAATAAGGAGTTGGACCAGTGTTAAAAGTAATCACCCAACCAGCACGCCTGCCTGCTCAGGCGTCTGTCCACATCCACCTCTGTGCCCTCAAGCATGGCAGCAACAGGACAAGAGGTACTGTAGTAACACGACTCCAGACATAAGACAATGACAAGTACTGTACCTAAGAGGATTGCTGGCAGTAGACAAGTCTATCAACAAAAAAAAGGAACTGTTAAAACCTGTTCAACTGAGTGTGAAGAGATGTGACGGGAGATTTACAGTACAGTGGTGAAGGAAGGGGTGGGGGTGGGTGCAGTTGACAAGGTCTGAATGGGAGCCTGACATAAAGGCTAAGTTAACTGTAAATCGTGCAGCAGGTATGACAGGAGTTTATGTGAACCGAGTGTTTGAATTACTTGCCTCAGGGTTCAGAATCAGGTCTCATCAAACCCCACATTTGCAAGCAAGACTACCTGCCTGCCTGTGTGTGCGTGCGTGTGTGCGTGCGCAAATATGTTTGTGTGTATGTACACATAAGTGACCGAAGGCAGCAACTAGATGCTCGTTGAACATTTATTTTCAGGACCAAGCAGTCCTAAAAGGACTCATTGCATGTTCTCCCCGTGTCCCCTAGGGTAGGTACCATCACAAAAAAACATGCAGTAATCCTGGTCTCTAAAACTACCTCTGCCTGATGGAGGGGAAAGGAACTGGTCAAAAAAAAAACGCATTCATTTGTGTGGAGTCTGGACCCTGCTAATGCATGGTTGGCTGCGGGAGTACAGCGTTGACAGAAAACCCCTTCAGTCAATCAGCGTAACAAAAAAAGTGACATCATCTCCAGTCTCAAACCAGCTATATTCAAAGAGGAGACGCTGTGAAGAGAGGGGCATTTATGGCTTGACTCTGTCTTATCGCTGCTTTCAGCTATATCTTTGAGGGGCGCTAGCCCCTCCTATATACAACTTTGACCCCACACGTCTCAATATTTGCCATTGACAATGAAAGGAGAAATTAGGTCAAATGTCCGCCAAATATGACGTACATTTGTGGCAACAGGCATTCTAATTGGCCAGTATGAGATGATGCATGATGATGTACGATGATAAGAGCGCCCCTCACTTCACACGGGTGTGATTTTTAAGGGGCACTAGCCCCTTCTATAAACAGCTTTTGTCCCCACACGTCTCAAGATTTGCCATTGACAATGAACGGAGAAATTACATCAGAATTCCGCTAAATATCAAAACATTAAACGCCATTGACATTGAAGGGAAAAATTACGTCATATGTAAACGAGCAAATCAGCCAACCAATCACAGGCAACAGGCATTCTGATTGGCCAGTATGAGATGATGCATGATGATGTAAGATAATAAGAGATGATAATTCCGCTAAAATTAAACATCAAAACATTAAACGCCATTGACATTGAAGGGAAAACTTACGTCATATGTAAACGAGCAAATCGACTAACCAATCACATGCTGGTGAGAGCGCTTGGCCAATAAGGGACCACCTTATGTACCTTATGTAGCAATATCAAATGTCTGCTAACATAAATTGATGTACGATGACAAGAGCACCACTCATTTCACACGGGTGTGATTTTTATTAATGTATTTTGTTTTCATTAATGCACAGTATGGAGTCAGCCTAAATGCATCAATTATTTCTACATTACTTTACAGGAGGGCCCTCCTATGCCCAGCTTTGTGTGTACCACAAACGTGGTGATTTGATTGGCTGAGCACGGAATGTTATGTATGATGATGCATGGTGATAAGTGCCCCTCACTTCACACAGGTGTGATTTTCAAGTTGTAGGGGACATATTCCCTCCGTCCCCACCAAGATCAGCACCCATGTTGACAGGAGAGATGATCAGAGGAGCAGAGTTTCTACCACCATTATTAAGACAGGGACTGAAGTATGGATATAGTCTCTCAGTGAAGGTGCAGCCAGTGAAAGAGTAGAGGTGAAATCTGGCCTCCACATCATAAAAGGAGACCAGACCCTCCTCATAATCCACAAACACTCCCACTGTCTGGACCTTCTCTCTTACAGGGAGGAGGACATCAGTGTCAGCAAGAGCCTTGTACACATTTCCATTCCTCAACACTATAGTCCAGCAACCATTTTTGGGGTCAGTTTTGATTGATCCCTTCCTGTTGAAAGACTCTCTGGCCACTCCTAGATCCCACTTAGTCTTCCTTCTAACCTGAACCTCATAGTAAAACCTTCCTGAGGAGAAGTTTTGTTTTCCTAAGACACAGACACATAGATCAAATCTCTCTGTGTTGTTTGGGAGATTCTTCTGTGTTTCCATCACTCACTTGTTTTCCATCGTCAGACAGGATGAGTCTGCGCTGTGCTGTATCAGGGTCCAGGGTCACATTCACTGCATAATTATTGATCATGCTCAGCTCAACACCACACAGATTCTTCATCTCCTGTCTTCTCCAGCTGAGCCACAGCTGTCCTCACAGTCTCCACATATGAAGACTGATGGACATTGACATTTTTCCAGTCCTTGGTGGGTGGAGGGGTGTTGATGGATGTGACGTTCTGGAGGAGGTGGAGGTGGTCAGAGTGTGAGAGCTGCTTCAATTCAGAGCTTCTCTTCTCCAGCCGAGTAATTTCCTTTTGCAGACCTTTGATGAAGCCTTCAGCCTGTTTCTCTGTTGTTTTCTGCTTCTCTGCAATCACACCAATGAGCTCAGCCTGGCTTCTCTGAATGCAGCTGATCAGAGCAGTGAAGACCTGCACACTGCCTGCTATCAGTGTGTCTACTGAGTGTTTGACCTCCTGAATCTTCACTTGTCTCTCCTGGATCATCTGCTGGAGTTCAGCCTCTGTCTTTGCTTCATATTCTTCTTTCCACTCATGATTCCTGAACAGATGAACCATTGCAGAAACAAAACTATTGACCAGTGACGTCTGTCTTATACAATCCAGGAATGCTTATGATGTGATCACAGCAGTATATTAAGTTGTAAGGGTTTATCTTTCTATGTGTGATCAAATGGTCTGTGTCTCTCTCCTCTCTTTGACTAATGCTCCTCACACTCTGTGTAATCAGCTGTAAGTCCAGCTGACTGAAATCTGACCTCATCAAACATGACGTCAGTCTTGACCAAATATGGAGTTCCACACTGACAAAGGTCCCCCAAAAAGCCTCTTGGTCATTTTTGAGGGGCGCTAGCACCTCCCATGGCCAGCTTTGTGTGTCTATGTGTACCACGGAATGTGATGATTTCATTGGCTGAGCACGGAATGTGATGATGTATAATGATGTATGATGATAAGAGCGCCCCAAACTTCACACGGGTGTGATTTTTTTAAACATTGTATCGTGGTTAAAAGATAATAACATGAGTTGACGAATTAATTCATGAAGAAGTATATTATTTTTTTATTGGATGATGACAAGAACTCTTCACATGGGTGTGATTTTTATATATTACTTGATAGTCATCAATGTTTCTATAGCTCATTGTGCATAGCTTTTTTCTTTTATGACTTGACCCCGTCTTATCGCTGATTGCAGCTATAATTATTATTATTATTATTATTATTATTATTTGCTTTCATATGAAAGTAGTGGATCAGAGCTACAAAATGTGATATCACTTATATAGATTGACCCAATAGTATTTTTGATCAGGGATCTCCATACATTATTGGGCAAAAAGTGACAAAGACTGACAGATAAAGAGATCTCCATATGCCCATATACGGAGGTTCTGGACAACCGAATCTCTACTATGTGCCCATATATGTATATGGGCGATCCGAGAGGAAAAAGACGAGATACACACAGATACACACACTCACTCACTCATCACTCACATATTCCTTGAATTATAATAATATGATGATGGATGTAGCCTATACATGGAAGCAGCCTAATCTGGAACAACACAAGTTGGGAGCGCATGACGCTCCTGGTTATGTATAGTATCCCTTAACTTGTACCTGTTGTACCCATTGTCAGAGTGCCTGCCTGCCTGCCTGCCTGCCTGCCTGCCTGCCTGCCTGCCTGCCTGCCTGCCTGCATACACACACACAAATATTATAAAGTGTGTGTTTGTGTATTAGTATTTAAATTAGTGTGTTCGACATGTGTTTGGTACAAGTGTGCGCGTCTATATCCGTCGGTTTGTGCTTGTCGTGCAGCCATGAGCGTAGTATGTATGCGTGTGACTAATGTCCCTATCACAGTTCTGCATTCACTCCACTCGGCAGGATCAACAGCAGCGGTGGCAGCGAGTCTCTCGTCTCCCTGCCGGGACGGTAATGAGGAGTGATCCATCGGCCCCCTGTGGATGGAAGACATGTTTATACAGCTCCCGGCTCCAAGGCAGCGAGCGGAGGGTGGAGAGGAAAAACAGATTACTGAAGCACTCTGGTCAAATGTCAACACAAAAGCCAGTGAGGCAGGAAAAAGAGAAACACATCAAACGCCCCGGCAACAAGAGTGACAGCAGACGCTAGCTAAGGTTAGCAACGCTGCTAAAAACTACATTTGTTAATGGAGGAATTTCTTGTTTCAGCACCCCTCTCTCTCTGTGTGTGTGTGTGCGTGCGTGCGTGCGTGCGTGCGTGCGTGCGTGCGTGCGTGCGTGCGTCAGGAATAAAAAAATCCTACAATGATTTTTTGCTATATTCTGTATATGCTCATACAGTATATAGAATACTTTGCCTCATGTTTAATGACCTTCTAAACAACAGAGCCATGAACATGTGGGTGAATTCAAACATCTGTTAAGACATTAGACAGCCCCCTCATGCCTCTGCATGGGCACGGAGTGGCTTTGCAGGCAGAGAGGTTCACTACAGCCATCCCTGCCTGTGAAAATAAAAAGGGGGACCTGAGGGATGTGATTCCTCCCCTGCTACCTTCCTTGCTCCGTCGCTGTGCGGATGATGAAGTCATCCTAGTCAGTAGGACCTCCCGCACAGCGGGCTGCAACGGGGAAGGCCTTTTAGCTGGAGGCGAAGAGAATGTAATTGGCTAACAGAGGTGAGTGGGAAGACACAACGTAGCGCCCTGCTGATTGGATAACCTAGGGACGGCTGTACTGTATATAACGGCCACCCTGGCTCTCAGTGACGAGTTCAAGGTAAATGAAAAAAGATGGCAGCTTGTAAAGGAGGGGATCACCCACTGGGGGTCATTTACAGTGTGCAGGTTCAGGTTATTAGTTAGCACCCTTTGTCCAATTTACAATAAGAGAGCTGCATGGGTTCAGCATGACAGGACGTGTGGTTTTGGTGGGGGGTTGAGCCTGGAACAGACTCCAACAGCTAGGCCACCATGCGACACGGCACGCCAACGGTCAGTGCTGTACCGCCTTGTTTGTACTACAGTGACACAATGGTCATTAAAAATAAATCTGGGAAAGATGAGGGTGAAGAGTGCAGTACTGTAGCTAGCAGAGAAGAACGGTAAGGACAAGAGAGAGATGACTGGAGAAAGTAATAAAGGTAGAAGCAAAAGAGTGGCAGGAAATTGGATGTGGTGAAATTTGGGTAAGTCACTCTATTCAAAGGTGAATATATTCCAGGGTGGATTCTCACGCTCAAACTAAACTTTTTTTTTCAAAATGAGTTTATAGCACAGGCAGACTCTTCACATACTAGAGCATGTCTGAAATAAATGTCAGAGCTGAAATCGACATGTAAATATGAAATAAATGCTTAAACATGTAGCTAGGTATAATGTTTGACCACAGAAGTGAACCTTTCAAGCCTGTTTTCTCAACTCGCTGTTTTCTGCAAGACATTACTCTATAAGCCATATCTCCAAAACTGGTGGGTCAAACTGAACAACCAATATGTCAATTTGAAGCTATGATTCCCTGCTTTCATATGACGTGAAAAAACGAAAATTAAAAAAAAACCAATGGCAGTCCCTCAGTCAAATTTAGTCACAAATGGTCTCCGGTGGGCGCCGGGGTCAGACGGCAAATCTCTGAAACGGCCTATGGTTACTGGTGCTAAATCCTGTGAGAGTGTGTTGCTGGGACAGAGAAAGGTCGATAATGAAGTCAATTTTCTCTTGATTTGTCTCTCTGAAAAAAGGGGGGAAAAACATTTCGGTATGAAAATATCAGTATTAAAATATCTCCAATATTTAGTTCAGTGACCATGGAGCTAAAGAATGATTCAGAAGCACGTTCACTATTCCATTGGAATGAATGGACTCCAACCTGCTTCCCATCTCCTAAAAAGGCGTTTGCCCAATTAACGCAGATACAGGAAGTAAACCGAAGACGACATGTCTTGCTATTTTCCGTCTTGGATCCAGCTCAAGAACGCACGTGGGTGAAACCAGCCCTCAACTGCTTCTGACATACATAGTAGGGGTTGGCCCATGCATCCAGCAAGCTCAAACCAGTAGTCACTTTGAGTGGCACAGCACAAAGCCTCGGGTGAATGTATGTACTGTAGGTCGGACATTACTAACCCTAGCCCAAAACTCTAACCTCAGTCTTAACCGGCCATGTATGTCGGACTCTGTTGCCTCAGTCTTAACCGGCCATGTATGTCAGACTCTGTTGCCTCAGTCTTAACCGGCCATGGTCTAAAACTTTACTTAATTGACAAAAAAAAGTCACATGTTACTCCCCATTTCCTGTCACTTTCTACAACATTCAAACTATTCAAAACCAGCAGAAAATGGACATTGCAATATTAAGAAATAGTCATTCAGAATACAGTTCTGATACAGTTCTCCATTCAGAAGGCCCAGTAAATTCTGAATAAAGATGGTACAAACCTAACAGCACTCACCCGGGGCATCGCCACCATGTGCTGACATATTTCCCATAATTACTTGCGCAAGCAGAGCATGCAAGAAATACTTTTCGTCCAGTGCTTCGATGCATATGTCGCATTACCTTCATGTTCTTCAACAGATCTCAAAATAGTGTCAGACGATAAAGATAAAGACACACTACTATTCGATCTGGATTGCACAAAAAGGAAAGTATCACAAACAGGAGGTTTACAAACTATACTTAATATAGCAATTGGTGCACAAGTGATGTTGTGTCCAAAAACTAGGTACGTAGAAAATAGCTAAACCTAATAATTCAATATTTCAAACGTTCTTTCACAGAGAAGCTGATATTTGACAGTTTGTAGCGGTCGACAGTACTTGCGCGCTCTGCTTGCGCACTAGTAGGCCATTTATGGCCTACTTGTGTGCAACAAGCAAGTAGGCACTCGACAGAGTGCAGTTCTAGTTAGCACTGCCGTGCCTGGCCTGAAAAACAGCCCAGCCCACACAGTCGATATATATCCTAAGCCTCACGCTGCCAAAGTTTTGTTCAATCTTTCCACAAAATATTATTCAGAGAAGTTAAAAAGTTGTGAATCGCTTTGTGCTGCACTTGGGTTGACGATCTATTGGTGTTTAGACAGTGGAAAGTTGGCAGCCACAGTGCATCGGGGTCTGCCAATACAAGCTCAGGTTGACCTTGGCTGACCCGGATTTAGAGAAGCCACCATAAAGAGTAATATTACAGAGGCATATGCCTACTAAAGCTCGAAAAACCATTAAATGGAGCAAAAAGTCCACACTTCACTGCTGCTGGGGTCCTGTGTGCGTGTTTACCAAGGTTGTGCCGACTGACAATGATATAGTGTATTGACCAGACCAATGTAAACTAAGCCCACCAGCCCTTTACATTATTTTGTGTTTAATAAATTCTTTCAAAATTCTAATTACCATGCTGTGGTAATCATTTAAAATAGAAATAAAGTGTAATCCTATATTAAAATTGGCTAATGGGAGGGTGAGCGGCTGAGCGGGCAGACGGACCACGGCCACGTCAGTGACGTCACTCTGACTCAGACATAACCATAAACAAACCCGATACGCCCATATACAGTATAGGCAAGACCACACCACGTCACCATGACTCACACATAACAATAAACAAACCCAATACGCCCATACCTGTATATAGGAATGTCACTATATGACTCACACATAACCATAAGCAAACCCGATATGCCCATATATAGGCATATCACTATGACTCACACATAACCATAAGCAAACCCGATATGCCCGTATATCTAGGCATATAGAGGTCCGGTTGTCCAGAGCCACAGATCCAACTGCTATGCCCATATATGGTCAGGTGCATATACGGGACCGACCGTCTTCGCCGAGCTCGCCACATGCATCGGCAAGGATGCGAGGAAGAGTAGTGGCCACTGGCGATCATTCTCAAGTCTGCACATTGTATGAATTGTGTGAATAGTCTGGCTATCAAAACTGTGAAGTTACAGTTATAAAGAGCCAAACGCAACAAAGAAGGCAGAGTATATAATACATTTAGCCTACATGCAATTCTACACGCTGTAGGTTACTTCCCATAGAAGAAAACAGCAGTATTGTTGTTTGATGTGGCGACTACACAATGGACAGACATGATCGAGATGCACCAACCCTCATAGGTGTTATAGAACCAATGTTTCACCAGAAAAGCTTGTTTCATCAGGGATTGTGTCACAAACCCATCTTGCACCCGTCTCTCTTGTAATGGATGGCTGGAGCAGACCACAGGCGATTGCATCGCGTTGGTGATCTCACACAATGACAGGTGTTTACCAGGTGGATACCAGCTGGCAGAGCCACTGTTACATTGTTTAGCTGTAGCTATACACTCTCCTCTACCTCCCTCTCTCTACTGTATCTCTCTCCCTCTTCATCTCTTACGGTCTCTCTCTCCCACAACCTAGATGACAGCAGAATATTGTCTTTTAAAAGCTCCATTCCCTTCAAGTCCAGGGACTTAATATTCAAAGGGCAGTATAAAAGCGTCACTGCCATTCCTGCCCCTCCATTTTTCAGCCGAGTAGCAGCTCATTTTATTCCCATTACAGTCCGCTGGAGTGAGAGGCAATCCACTAGAGACTCCGTGGGAGGACACCATCCTGGATATACTGTAATGACCTGCTCTTCCCATGACAGACACCTGTAGAGGACGAGAAGAGTGTTGGGATTCTCATGGACTTCATAATGACCCTCTACTCCCACCGCTGACACCTGTAAAGCCAAACCCTGACAGAGCACCTGTCAGGGTGCTCTGTCAGAGCACAGAACACCCCTTTCTCAAGGGCAAGGTCTATGCTGCCAAGAGCAATTAGCTACAGTATATATATAGCTCATTCAGAAAGAGGTGGGCATTTGTCTGTCAATTTCTCCTTTCCCCACCAAGATTTTACCAGCTGGTGTGAAGGTTTCAAAACAGAGTTGCTGGTGTTAAGCCCCATGCAGCTCACTCTCTCTCTCTCTCTCTCTGACAGTCTCTTTCTCTCTCACTACACGCACGCACACGTCACACACTCACTCACCCACACACACAGTGATTGCTCCGGTCCATGCACAGATTGCACACAGAGTGATTACTCCAAAGAAAATGTCCCAGCCCATCTAGGGATTCAAACTGGTCAGTTGACTGGTAACCAGAAAACAGAACAACTCATCCTGACACTGGAAGCAGCTGACATTACACTGACATTTAGCCTACCTCCAGTCAAAGCACACATCTACTGTAAATGTAACCACATTTTTGGAGTGATACGCACAATGACTTTCATCAATACCACTTTGTGGCAGACAGCCAGAGTGAGTGAGTGTGTGTGTGTGTGTGTGTGTGTGCGTGCGTGCGTGCGTGCGTGCGTGCGTGCGTGCGTGCGTGCGTGCGTGCGTGCGTGCGTGCGTGCGTGCGTGCGTGCGTAGATGATTCTAGGAAAATATTTGAGGGTTCATTGGACAAAACAGGCTTGCTAGTATTTACATGAATACCATTGCAGGGTTCCCACTACAATCATCATACAACAATCAAAAACATCTCGTCATCTGTGCAGGACAGTGAATGCACTCCCTCCTCCTTCAATAAAACATCTTGTCTTCTGTGCAGGACAGTGAATGCACTCCCTCCTCCTTCAATAAAACATCTTGTCTTCTGTGCAGGACAGTGAATGCACTCCCTCCTCCTTCAATAAAACATCTTGTCTTCTGTGCAGGACAGTGAATGCACTCCCTCCTCCTTCAATAAAAACATCTTGTCACCTGTGCAGGACAGTGAATGCACTCCCTCCTCCTTCAATAAAACATCTTGTCACCTGTGCAGGACAGTGAATGCACTCCCTCCTCCTTCAATAAAACATCTTGTCACCTGTGCAGGACAGTGAATGCACTCCCTCCTCCTTCAATAAAACATCTTGTCACCTGTGCAGGACAGTGAATGCACTCCCTCCTCCTTCAATAAAACATCTCGTCATCTGTGCAGGACAGTGAATGCACTCCCTCCTCCTTCAATAAAAACATCTTGTCATCTGTGCAGGACAGTGAATGCACTCCCTCCTTCAATAAAAAAAAGACATTCTCAGAAATAGCATCAGTATTGACTCCACTCACACTACACCCGCAATTGTGTTTTTCTTTAACACTGAACCAAATTTAAATTGCAGAACAATATGGACTTGCACTATAATCTCCCTCAGTTAGTCTGTGGAGCCGCTGTAACAGAGCCCAGGTAACAGAGCAGGATAAGAGAGCCATGCTCGGCTGGACATCTCAGCTGAATAATGAGACCTGATCCCGGAAGAGGATCAATGCTGATGTGACAGCAGAGGGTAAAGGTCAACACGACCCCAGTAACATCAGTGAGCACTAGAGAGAAACAGCTTTGTATGTGTGTGTGTGTGTGTGTGTGTGTGTGTGTGTGTGTGTGTGTGTGTGTGTGTGTGTGTGTGTGTGTGTGTGTGTGTGTGTGTGTGTGTGTCTGTCTGTAAATACCTGCTCATCTGCATGTGCATACGTATTACGCATGCGCGTTCGAGTGTGGGCATCCACTGGTATGCTATAGTATTCTTGTCGTTTGTCACCCAGTCGAACGGGTAATTACTGTTTCGAAACATTGACTCATTACAATATGGAGACAAATGGCTTGTCTGTTCTGTCTGCATCATTGACAGCATAATAACAGGCCATCTGCCCCCCAAGGCACTAAGTGCTATACATTTATCATATCGTACAGCAAGAGCTTATGTACAGTAATTACGTGACACCAGCACCATATCATTTTACTAACAAATGAAGTCAATGGGTGATCTCTCTATTAGAGTAATTCTCTATACTGTGGTACTCTCACTAGGGCAGAGCCATACTGATGATAAGTCATCATAATCATATAGAGATCTCGTTCTTTTCTTTTTATGAATGTTTATACAGTATTTATAAAAACAAGAATTAGACACAGCGTTTGTTTGTTTGTGAGGTGGTTAATAAACAAAGAATAACCAAAGAATTAAATGGGGCGATGAATTCTATTTAGAATTATTATTATTATTAATTATTATTAGAATTTTATCAAATTAAATTTCATACATCTTTTGGATACCTAGTTTTGGCAGTCATGGATACTGCAAAACAACAGAATAGATTGTTTAGGAAACAGCCTGTAACACTTTTACTTTCAATGAAAATGATTGATGGGGAAAATACAGTTGTCAAAACCCACAAAAGCCACATGTCATTTCCAAGTGTCCTTACGAAAGGAGAGAGACTCAAGGGCACTAGGGTATTTCAGTGGTAAAGTACCTTCCCACCAATGTGGAGTGCATCCAACTTGTTGTCAACAGGGCTGGGCTTCTCGCTGTCAGGCGAACATGTCACAATTATTACATAATTGTCCAATCTCAATTATTTGAGATAATCAAATAATTGCCATTATTTTTCCATAAATCGATTCCACGTTGAAAAATGCTCAAATAAGCTTGTAGATCAGCTATGATTAGAGTATAACATTATTAAATAGGACAGTAATTTCTTTGTATATTTAAGTTATTTGTCATATCTGCCCTGAGCAATTTCTAATTACAGAGCCTAAAAGGCAAAGCCAATTTTTCAATTAAGTCGTTAATCGCAATTATTTATGTGACAATGAATCGTCAACTTAAATGTGTAGCTCTAACCAGTAGGATACAACAGCAGTGGCAACACAGAGACGTGTGGGGAGGAATTCATTGGCATAACAATAATTGGGGAGAAAAAGGGGTAAAATAATTGTAATAATTGGCAACTCTAAATTTAAGTAAGTAGGTAGACTGCATCAAACTTAATGAACCTGACATTTTACAAGAACAAAAAAGGATGGGAGGTTGTCAAACGTAAGTCTGTGTAATATAAATGGAATAGTGGTTAAGCTGCTCACCTCAGGAACGGCTTGTATCCCCGTAAGACCAGATCATTCACAAGCTTCAAAAAGATATACTGCCTGACAAAGTATTAGCTGGACAGCACATTCACATTAAACACAAAACATACAAAAAAAATTATAATAGGCCCAAATTAAAACAATATAAAAAAGATCATGATCTAGATCATCAGCTATACTTCTAACTACAGTCACAATGGAAATGGCCAGAAAGAACATGTGCGGTTGAAGAGTGTTTGACAGCTTGTAGCCAGTCAGTCTCAGCTGCTAACCGCCGCTAAAGTAGTTTTTGGCTGCCCATGGCCAGTCTACTTATAGAATTGTCCCAGTGCCATCACTCAACATGAATGTGGTGCTTGTCCTTAACACTAAGGTCCCTTTGTCAGAGCAGCACAGGGATGTAAAATAAGAGACTGACGTTATATGCTGCCTGTCGGCACTCAGGAGAGGTGAGGACACCGTTACATAGGAAATCAATGCAGACAATCGGCAACACGCCATGCGTGAAAATACATGTCTAGTGTGAGTTTCAAAAAAAGAAAAAAAAGAAATGCAATCCTCAGGCAGCAAAAATGCAGCCATGCCGTGCAGTGCTATGTCAGAGTGCACGTGTACTGTATGTGTGTGGCTGTGTGCATGTTACATACGTGTTCTTGCCTTCATGTGTGTTGCATGGCTGTGTGCCTTCAATTCCTTGTTGCCTGCCAATCTGTCAATCACAAGTTCACAACCAATGCACAGAGATTCCGACACGGCTTTCTGTGTGGGCTGCAAGCAATCTGTCTGTCAATAGCTCTTGCTTTGCTCTCACTATACGATATATACAATATGGCATCCAATCCCACAGTCACAGAGAGAGACTTGCTGAGAGAGATGGCATCTTTCTGAGGATCCCTTTATATGCGCACGCACGCACACATACACACGCACACACGCACGCACACGCACACGCACACGCACACACACACACACACACACACACACACACACACACACACACACACACACACACACACACACACACACACAGCACCGGGAAGCCTATCTATCTCTGTGGGTATTTGCGATTTGCCAGTGGAGTGATAAGACGGGGCCCTGGGGGTATGAACTCTGTGCTCCAGGCATACATGATGATCGTACAAAGCGCTGATGAGCGCTGTCTGTCTAGCAGGAGGCTTTATCTAGGACAAAACGGCGGCCTTGTTATAAAATGCCCGACACCAGTGCTTTGAAAGTAACTGTACAGAAAGACAGAACGAGAGAAGGAAATTGGGGTGGGGGTCGATGAACAACGAGAGATAGAGACAGAGAGAAAGAGAAGAGAGAGAGAGAGAGCGAGCTCTGGCTGAATATAATTACTTGGTTCAACCGGTTGCTGAATATGTTAAGTAGTACTTATCTCTTCCGTGGGCCAGCGCATGTGATTCTACTGTCATGGAAACTTAATAGAGAGATAGAGAGCTTGGTAATCACACCACTGTAGGCTGAATGTGTGGTATTGTACTTTACATCATTGACACACAAAATATGCTAGGAAGCAAAAGATACTGTATGGGTACTTAAAATAGACAGCATTATAATGTTAATTTACTACTTTATAAGCAGAGGACAGATGGTCACATTTACTGCAAAGAAGAAAAACATAAAGGGATGGTATAACATTTGAGAGTGTGTGTGTGTGTGTGTGTGTGTGTGTGTGTGTGTGTGTGTGTGTGTGTGTGTGTGTGTGTGTGTGTGCGTGCGTGCGTGCGTGCGTGCGTGCGTGTTTTTAACATCCATTTCTAAGCATAATACAGTAGTTCTTGCATTTACAGTAGCCTGCAACAGACATAAGCGTTTTGGTTTGACAAATGTGGTTAATGTATTTGTATTTGCAAGTGCACTGTATGTGACTTGTACAGATATGCAGAACAATG
The DNA here is from genome assembly GCF_951216825.1 of Electrona antarctica. Lineage (NCBI taxonomy): Eukaryota > Metazoa > Chordata > Actinopteri > Myctophiformes > Myctophidae > Electrona > Electrona antarctica. The sequence goes on from NC_136793.1 coordinate 38,804,206, forward strand.
CATAGTACATACCTGTCTGTGTGTGTGTGTGTGTGTGTGTGTGTGTGTGTGTGTGTGTGTGTGTGTGTGTGTGTGTGTGTGTGTGTGTGTGTGTGTGTGTGTGTGTGTGTGTGTGTGTGTGTGTGTCTGTGTGTGTGTGTACCGAGCAACAGGGCAGTTGTCGGGTTAATGAGCTCAGTAATAGGCCAACAGACTGCCATTCACCCCTTATTAATCAGAATCTCCTCTGTTTGTCCACACAGCTCAATGGGCCCCTAAACAGCCAATCACAGCCAGTGTAAACAGACACACAGCCAATAAGAGCATGTCTAAACAAAGTGCTGACGCCGGGGGGATCATGACTGGCATGTTTTGCCTTCACTGTACGTACTGTACAAAACCAGTGCCTTTAATGGTCACGTTTGATGTGACGAGGGCACTTCAAAAGCTGACATGGTCTGACATCCGGATGGGACGATATGAATTGTGGCAAAAATAATTGCGATTAACGCTATTATCGCGATAATCAAAATATGCTTAAAACTTAAAATGACACCTTTGTTAATTACTTGAATGCCCAGCATCCTTTTTCTGGGGACACATTGTGAGCTTGTAGATCGGCTATTTGTGGCGCATTGATTTGTGTGAAATAGGAGCGTACCGTCCGTTTTATCAAGTGGTACTGACTGAATTTGCAGCTCAACAAAAGCTAATTCATCCTATGACGGAGGACAATTTCACAATCTCTATGATATGATAATGTTTTTGCATTTAACGATAATAACAATTATCATCCCAATTCCATCCCTAATCCTGACACAGTGGCAACATATGGACAACTGGTCCACCTGTCCTTACACATGCACAGTACTGTATACATTAAGGACACAAGCAAAATACAGAATACAGCATAATATAGATCACTGACTCCAACAATTTGTATATATTTGAGAGTCAATCCCTATTAGCTTTCAGACGATGTTGGAAACGGTATAATGTGTGGCATTACGACAACATGAAACCCGTAGAAAATAATAATCTCAGTAAAACAACATCTGAGAACCTTGACAGACATTGCATTATCCTCTGCATTGGTGTACACAGGAAGTCAACAGCGCTGTTCTTAAAAAAACAGCGGCAACACGACTGCATCACTTTTTACCGCTGATTACATCATTGAAGTCGGGAGGGAGATTACAACGTTGTTTATTCCCTTCCACGGCAACGCTACAAATGAGAAGCTTGCGAGCTTCCAGCTGTGTACCTAATATGACAGTCTGTTATGTGGAGCTCATCTCCTTTTTCAGCCTGCCTCTTACATGTTTCAACATCTTAACTGCATACAGCTGGCAAAATGCAGCAGTCAAAGTAGTAGGAATGGGAGGGTGGGAGATAGCTGTGGGTGTGAAAAAGGCCTGCCATAACGGGAATTAATCGACGATCTTCCCAGAGCAATTCACAATGAGACAAGCATGTTAGAGAGGTTTAGTGCCTCGTTTAAGGGCAATATGCCAGCATGAGTTCTGTAGTGGGGATTCATCACTGCTCATAATGTCCACAAAGTTGCAGAAATGCGTTTTCTGAATTGAAGTTACTAATCTCTCAAGGCTATTTGTGAATTTGCAATGAAAATCTGATAGCAGGTTCACAATTTAGTTGATTTGTAGTTCTTCTATTTGTCAGGCCCTTGAGCAGGATCAAGCAAATTAAATAATCCTGTTCCGGTTCGCAGCAGAGTATACGGCGGCTGGGATGAGGATCAGCGTCTCCAGATCTGAGGCCATGGTTCTCAGCAGGAAACCGGTGGATTGTGCAGTCCGGGTAGGGAATGAGGCATTACCCCAGGTGAAGGAGTTCAAGTATCTCGGGGTCTTGTTCACGAGTGAGGGGAGGACGGAGAAGGAGATCAGCTGGAGAATCGGAGCGGCAGGGGCGGTATTGTAGTCGTACCGAACTGTTGTGATGAAAAGAGAGTTGAGCCAGAAGGCAAAGCTCTCTGTTTACCGAGCAATCTTCGTTCCTACTCTCACCTATGGTCATGAAGTGTGGGTCATGATCGAAAGAATAAGGTCGCGAATACAAGCAGCCGAAATTAGTTTTCTTCGACGGGTGGCTGGCATCTCCCTTAGAGATAGGGTGAGAAGTTCAGTCACACGAGAGAGACTCGGAGTAGAACCGCTGCTCCTTCGCCTGGAAAGGAGCCTTTGGTTCGGGCATCTGGTTAGGATGCCTCTCGGGCGTCTCCCTAGGGAGGTCCTCGACACACGTCCCACTGGGAGGAGACCCCGGGGCAGACCAAGGCACAGTTGGAGGAAATACATCGACTCACTGGCCTTGGAACGTCTCGGAATCCCCCAGGAGGAAGTCACTAATGTTGCTCTGGAGAGGGAAGTCTGGAGCACTCTGGTGGAGCTGTTGCCCCCGCGACCTGACTACGGATAAGCGGTTGAAGATGGATGGATGTTTTCCTGTTATTCAGGTATGGAAAAAAAGCTTGTTCCCAGAGGTAAATTAAATAAAATCCCATAATGGTTCCTTTGGTTTCATTTCTATACAGTATGTTCAGAGATACAGACCTTAAGGATCCATTTGGAACAAGCTATTTAAAACCCTGAGAGTCCCTAAAACCAACTTTGAGAACAACTGGATTAGATCAATTCTACATTGTATAATATTCAGGAATGCATCTTCTGCTGTGTGGACAGACAGATGATAGAAGCAGGATACTGGAATGGCCTCTGTGTGCATACTTTTAACAATAGCAGGCAAAAAAAGGAAAGTGGCCAGCCAACAATGCAATGACTCAGAGAACGAAACAAGCAACCAAAGTTCCTCACACTGCTGCATCTCGTGGCTCACACACTGAATGGTACACTCAAGCCGAGGTACCAGCTGACCAAAATAAAAATAAACAACACATGGACTTCATGCAAATCCTCCTTTTGAAGAGTTTCTCTAGATGGTGTCCCTCGTCTCCGGCAGCCAGAGTGTGCTCGGCTTGCGGTGCTTTGCCTCGTCTAAGCTCCTCCGTGTCGGTGAGTTGTAGACAGCTTTCAAAATGGGCTGTATTCCTGTCAGCCTGTCAGAGGCACCTCTCACTGGCCAGGCTCCAGCTGTTTGTTTGTTGTATATCACTCCCCAACCATGCATGACATTTCAGTCTTCTTTTATTTCACACCCTCTTTGAAGTCTGTGTGCAAGTGCATTATGAAAAGTACACAAAGTGACACATACATTTCAACATTACTCTGCATAACATAAATTGTGACCATCTTGTCCAATTTGACAGATTGGATAGTAATTATATTAGTCCAAATCAAATCCTTGTCCTGTAAATGTTACTGCAGTGCACTACCTCTGTCAGGCAACTGCCATATATAAAATACAAACAACTTGAGACAGTGAGGCAGAAACGTGTCTACTGTTTAGCAACCACTAAAATGTTGACCTGCATCTCATTCACTATCTCTAACCATAGCACTGTCTCTGACCAATCTCCAATCATGTGCAACACAAAACAGTGATGTATTGTCATTTATTGACATGTGGCGTTCAAAGCAAGACAGATTTGAAAAATGTTTTTTAAGGGATTTAGAGATCAAAAGTGAAAAAAGCACTGCAATCTACAAGGTAATCCACAACAGTATATTGTGTATCGATATACCAATGCTCGAGGCAAATTCAGATACTGTACTTGGCAGTACAACAAGACATTCTCAGTCATTACAAATCCAATTGATTTTCACACAGTGGTTATGTCCCTCTTATCTCATACTGGTGGGTATGACATCAGAACAAAATGGACGCTGTGTGAATTGGTCAATGCCATCTCAGCTTAGTATGTCTGCTAGAGGAGTGGTTTTCAACAGATTTTGACCCAAACCATCCTGACAGCAATCTGGGGACCACCACTATTATGTTGAGTGGGCTGACCTGCACCCTCCCGCATCTCGCGGGACAGTCCTAAAATTGTCTGTCCCGCATACCGCACAAACAGAACAAAGTCCCACAAATCAAAAATATGGAAAAAATGTAGCATGTGAGCTTACCATAATCAACCCATGTGCTAGACAGCTAGAGTATAGAGAAAATACTATAAGAGGACTGTCAATTCTGAAGTGAGACAAATAAGCACCCACCAAGGGGAACACCATGGACTGAACTGATGCACCCACCAAGAGGAACACCATGGACTGAACTGATGCACCCACCAAGAGAAACACCATGGACTGAACTGATGCACCCACCAAGGGGAACACCATGGACTGAACTGATGCACCCACCAAGGGGAACACCATGGACTGAACTGATGCACCCACCAAGGGGAACACCATGGACTGAACTGATGCACCCACCAAGAGGAACACCATGGACTGAACTGATGCACCCACCAAGGGGAACACCATGGACTGAACTGATGCACCCACCAAGAGGAACACCATGGACTGAACTGATGCACCCACCAAGGGGAACACCATGGACTGAACTGATGCACCCACCAAGGGGAACACCATGGACTGAACTGATGCACCCACCAAGGGGAACACCATGGACTGAACTGATGCACCCACCAAGAGGAACACCATGGACTGAACTGATGCACCCACCAAGGGGAACACCATGGACTGAACTGATGCACCCACCAAGAGGAACACCATGGACTGAACTGATGCACCCACCAAGGGGAACACCATGGACTGAACTGATGCACCCACCAAGAGAAACACCATGGACTGAACTGAAGTGAACCAGACCTACATGACGTAATCTTTTTTTATGATTACTGTTTACAATTAACATTCCACTGTAAATCCAACAGGACTCTATTTAAAGATCTCTCACCCAATCAAATCTGGAAGGCAGAGTGAGTCAAGAAGTGTGCACGTGCAAATGTGTGTGTGTGTGTGTGTGTGTGTGTGTGTGTGTGTGTGTGTGTGTGTGTGTGTGTGTGTGTGTGTGTGTGTGTGTGTGTGTGTGTGTGTGTGTGTGTGTGTGTGTGTGTGTGTGCACGCGCAAATATGTGTGTGTGTGTGTGTGTGTGTGCGTGCGTGTGTGTGTGCATGCCACAAAACAACAGCTGTGGCTCTCTAATCACATGGCAGTCAGCTTTGTGTCGGTTGAGGTTTTGAACTCAACTTTCTATTCCTCTCTCTTACCTCAGCCTTTGTGGCAGTGAAGGGCTGAGAGTACAGTACTCTCCAAGTGTCTTTGAGCAAGGAACTGAATATCTGCCTGCTCAGGTTTTAATAAAATCAGGATTGTTAGATTTATTTTCTCTTTTTTAACCAAGTAATTATAGTACTTTGGAAACGGCACCTCAGACACAAACGTCTTTAAGGGTGACTGAGGATTTTTAGCATCTGTAATCTGGTGGACACATGTTATGTAGACTGGTATAGATTTTAAAGTGCCTTTGCGAGCTCTTGAGAGTGAGACAAAGAACCTCAAAATCCTCAAAATGTAATGAGAGGATTCAGGTTACAAATCGGCTAAATCACCCTTGAATATAAGTGATCTTTGATCTATTTAAGATAATCACTGCTTTTGTCTTTTTCGAAGAATTATTATCGAAAAAACAAATAAAACTAAATGAATAATACAAAAGTAAGTTTTGATCATTTAAGGACTGCTTTTTCTCCTGGAGTTGGTAAATGTCTTAATTCTATTCATCATCCTATTGATGATTCAATGGCAGCGTGAGTGAATTCTCATACAGAGTAGGGGTTGCTCAACATCCATTCATGCACAGAAAGGCTATAGACAGAAGATTGAACTGCACATAGAAGACAGCGTAGAGCCTTCCCTTGATGACAATGACAGGTTCTGCTGTGCACAAACAGGCTTGGTCAATTTTGAGTGGATGCACTTAGCCAGTGCAGACCTTGTCAGATGAGTCACTACACAGTATCGCACAGCAGAAACACAGACATCAATGTCCTACGGTAATTAAGGTAGCAAAACATGTTTATGCCGTGTATGATAAGCTTGCAGTTCTTGCCCTAGCAGGTACAGTTATGGAAAACAATACTATAAAGTTGTATATCTGCCGCATTTAGTAGCTACAGTAACTGTCTATCACGCTGTCTTCAATGCATGTGTTCTGGATGAATGGCTATCTGATCTAGACCACATTTGATGTGGGCTGTTAGGGCTGTCGAGAGATACAGTATACTGAGAGCTAACTTGATTTCTATGTAACAGAAGAAGGCTGAGGTTAAAGCGTCTCCCTTTGAAGTGCTGAGATGTAAATTTGACACAGCAAGCTCCACATGTAATGGCTGTTAAAAGATACTTAAAACAAAAAATGAATAGACAAAAGGTTAAAAGCAAGCGCACTTCTCTGTCTTACTGAATGACTACTCTGGTATGGAAGTTCAAACACCATTTCAGATCAGACTCCAGAGATTATGTCGGTATTTCCTCCCTTTTAACTAACTAGAAGTTCGGGCCATTAATCTATAGTGATACTGATATATATGGGCTATCAGGTTTGTTTTTGGTTATGTCAGAGTCATAGTGAAGGGGCTGAATGCAAGGAATTACCAACATGGCATCATGACATAGACTTTTCAATGGCAGGGCTGATATTATGAAGGTGTTATAGAGTCTGCCTGTACAGAGTATACAGTTGGGTGCCACCGATATTGTCCCTTATCATTTGACCCATTTAGGCCTGACCTCAAAATTTAAAAAAATCCTTCTAAATCCTCCAGTTTTCTGAAATAAATATTTTCACGATTTTTCAAAAATAGCAGACCTACAAGCTCGTAGCGCGCCACTCGGTGGCGCGCTATGAGCTTGTAGATCTGCTATTTTTCAATAGCTAAATTATAACATAATGTTTAAAACACCAAAAGGGGTTCCCGCCCAAAATGGGTTAACTGTCCTTTTGCGCAGATCACGCAAACCTCAGCAAAAAGAAAAGGACAATATCGATGGCCTCCAACTGTACACTCTAGCCACTCTATACACTTCTAGCCAGTCTAGCCAGACTGGCTAGAAGCAGCCACCACATGCACACTCACACACACATGCACGGGCGCACGCACGCATCTGTCATCTCTCCCTCTATCTGTCACATTGTATGTTTGTACATGGATCTCCTCACTGGCCAGTACGAATACATTGAGGACTCTTGCAGGAGCACTCATCCAATGTCACTTTGACTATCATGCATGCACCTCATGGTACCACACTGACACCACCACAAAGGCCTTTAGAAACAAGGCTTCAGAAATCCCCAAAACAAACTGGTCAGGCCACTGCATGGCCTTCCATCTAGAACCCATTTAACACCTGCTCATTTTGTTAGGGTAGGATGGCTCAGGGTAGAAGACAGAGTGTACAGCTACTTGCAATGGGCCTGGTCTACAAGATACACGACTACACTACACCTCATTGATACCATGTACCTGACAAACTACTTCAAAAACGGTAATCAAGTCAACAATCACACTAGAGGGAGCTCCACAAATCACATTCAACCCAGATTTGGTACGAACAAGGATTTCAATTCGTTCTCCTGCTATGCCACCAAAATGTGGAATGCCCTACCAACAGCCATACAGAAGTGTGAATCCCTACTCTCTTTCAAAACCGCTCTAAAAGAACACTTACAGGTGGCTGCAATTCGGAACTGGCCCGAGTTAGTTTGTACACTAGATGGCTAACCTATGATCCACAATTCAAGTCCCAATGAAGCCAGGAACAAGTACAGTAAACGTGGTGGCTAAAACTCGCCTGCCATCCATTTCCATGTTAGACACTTTTCTATCTCTATCTCTCTTCCTGTGTTGTTCCACTGTAGCATCGACCGTCATTGCCATTTCAATGGGCTCCAACTACTGAACCGATGGGTACAATATTTACAAGCATTTTATTTTAATGTCCCCAGCGATCGCGCAATGAGAGAAGATTAATATTATTTTTTTATATTTATTTTTATTGGGTTTTTCTTCAACATAACATAACATAACATAACACGGTGGGAGAGGGGAAAAAGAGGGAACACCAGGCAACAGACAAAACCTATAACGAAAAAACAAAAAACAAGCCAAAAAAACCCCAAAAACAAATAACAGATTCACACGCACGCACACACACACACACACACACACACACACACCATGCCATTTTGGTCACACCGTAACTTCACCACTTGACGTCCAATTAATGTAGTTTATAATTTTAGCACTTGGGTCCATAGTACCAGAAGGTAGGAGGGGGAGTCATTCAGGGATGACCGGGAAAGAAATTCCCTCTGCAAAGGCAAGGAAAGGGTCCCATACTGTGTGGAATTTTGCGACAGAGCCCCTCATTATGTATCTAATCCTTTCCAGCTGCAGATTATTAAAAAAGATATCTCTCAGCCATTGTGTATGGGAGGGCGGGATGGGTGATTTCCATCTCATAAGTATTAGGCGTCTTGCCAGTAGTGTTACAAAGGCTATAAGGTCTGCTTGGGATCTAGACAGTGGCAGTTGAGAAATGCCAAACAGCGCTGTAATGGCGTTAGGCACTATACTGTAAGTGTCCCAGTTAATACTGTAAGCGTCTCAAAGATTTCAGTCCAGAATGTGCTCAGAGACGAACATGACCAAAACATGTGTGCGTGTGTTACCGGTGTCTGATGGCCTTTTTCACAGTTAGGATCAATGTTATCGTATATCCTTGACAGCTTAGCTTTCGTCCAGTGGGTTCGATGTACGACTTTACACTGGAGTAGGCCATGTCTAGCACAAGCTGATGAAGTGTGAACACGACTGAGAATATCCTGCCAAAGATTGTCTGAGATTTCCATCTCCAAATCCTCCACCCAACGCTCCTTCACACTATTCGTAGATACAGAGGATAGGGACTACATTAGGTTATAAAAATATGAAATTATACGTTTTCTCACCGGTGCCTGAACCAGAAAGTTATCTATGGGTCTTTTTTCGGGTTTGTCAGGCACTGTTACGCACTGTTACAAAACTCCGGATTTGTAGATAGCGAAAGAAATTTTGTCTGGGGAGATCGAACAAATTTGAAAGCTCTTGGAACGAGCCAAAAACGTTATTAATGTATAAATCTTTGAATTGTTTGATTCCCAGATTGGCCCATACGGCAAATGCCCCGTCTGATATGGAAGGAGGAAAGACACGGTTTTCTATTAGTGGGGCCAGGGTAGTCATTCAAGTTTTATGATGAATGACTACTTACTTAAAAAGTAAGTAATGCATGGCACTACGCATTATTTTGATTAAATATTCTTGTCAGTGAATTGAGTACACGAGGACCCTAATGGAAACAAGCCAATATACGGCTTTCTTGGATTCATCCTTTTAGCAGACTTTATATTGTACTGTACTTCCCTGTGCTTGTCCATGCAAACTGTTAACACATTCATGCCAGGTATTAATTAATTCTTCGCTACTGCCATGGTCTTTTCAGTTCATACCCTTATTTTGAAGGCCAAAAGGTCCCGGGCCATGATCCGGAAGTAAACAGCTGTGTAAAGTGCTAGTACTGCACGATCGTAATTTCTTTCACCCGAAAAAGAAATGTTGTACCTGCGATCATTGGTTCATTAGTTATGGGCCAATAATTAATTATCAATTAATCTTTGTGGTGTGCACATCAGGCGGTAACAACAGCCGTAAAAACATCCAGGAGAAACACTATATACTATGCCTTTTTTCTCCACTGTCAGCACTAGCGGCACTCAGTGTTCTCAACACAATCCATCTATGTGAGAAGTGTGGCGACAGCTCCGCCTCTCAAAGGACGCCTCAGTCAGGATGAGACAATGGTGTTAGAGAATCATATCCTCCCCTACAATAGTTCACAAAAGAGGCCGACATTAATTGAGGAGCGGCACATTCCACCCCCTAGTAATTACGCCCCTCGTCTCTCGGCCCTCCTGTGCTGCCTCAGTTCAAAGCAGCCTGAGAGGAGGCGGAAGTCCTTCTGTTGCTAAAAGCAGGGCAATATCCTGACAGTGGTCTGGCCTGGGCTGGGAAAAGGCTGCAATATTTATGATGTGATAGAGACAGGATGGGAGAGCAGTGAGTGAGAGGGACACGTTCACACTACCTTGGAGGCAGCAAAGTAAAAAAAATTGACAACTTGGTGGAGGAGAGAATGAGGCCGGGTGGTGTTGTACTATGTGTGTGCACGCACACACACACTCATTCCCTCCCTTGAAGAGGGAGGGAATGAGGCCGGGCTGGTGCAGCGATTGGTGGCAAGGTCTACTGTACGTCTAGAGAAATCAGCTTCAGCTGGTTAATGAGGACTGTGTGTGATTGACATGCCAGGATGGAGCTCTACGCTCCAGCAGAGATAGAAAAGGTTCACCAAGTCAACCTCTGAGCCATGGAATCAACCCACCGGTATTATTTTAAATGTGAGAATCCGTTGCTGCCATCAGTGCCTCATAGATAGTATCGGTATTACAATGGAAGTGTTGCTTGCTTAAAATGTAACCTACTTTGGCTAAGAATCGGATAATGTGTGCATGAACTAAACAAATTTATAATGGGGGCAGACAGAAGTACAGGGCACTGCCAAGCACACTCAGCCAGGCATCCAGTGAAGAACAGCGACTAACACATTTACTTTACATTACTTACATTACTTTATTTGTTTATTTCGACGGGACATTGCATATTAACACTCCGAGCGGCATAAACTAAGGATTAATCACAGGACGGAACATTAATGATATCATAACCGAGCGCACCGCTCCACAGGCTGGGAGCATCGATTGAGCAACATTCGATGTCATTTCGGGTTGGGACGTCATCCAAAGTGGTCCCCCACCAATTTAGTGGATGAGAGGAAAAATCTTCAAACGTGAATAACTTTTGATCTAAATCAATCCGTCCAATTCTAACCAAATATCATGTTTTTTTATGGCCCATCGCGGTCCCGTCGCTTGTCGCGTTAGAAGTAATCATACTTCCCGTTGTTGTTGATCCCCTCGGGGGTGTTTTGGCTACATCTAGCTACTTCAAGCTACTTCCAAAATGGTGCGGAGCAACCTTGAAATAGGCCCTGAAGAAACAAATCGCTGGGTGTCCTGATTACAAATAGCGTCCTGGTTACAAATACCCCCGGGCGGTCTATGTGTTAATGGACATCACATACAAATACAACATAAATATAATCTAACAATATAATTAAGCAATTATATGTCTGTCTGTCTGTCTGTCTGTCTGTCTGTCCGTCTGTCTGTCTGTCCTAGCCCCCCCTCGAGGCTGACATCGACCATCATGTTATGCAGGGCACCACAAAGCCCTTTTTCCAAATTAACAAACTGAACGCTGTTTATTTGCGTTTATTTGAATTTTCCCACAGTTACAGTCCCACAGTCCCTTACTGTGCATGCGTGGTTGCCACAGCTTCACCCTTACTGCGCATGTGTAGTTGCTTTACTGCGCATGTGTAGTTGCTTTACTGCGCATGTGTAGTTGCTTTACTGCACATGTGTAGTTGCTTTACTGCGCATGCGTGGTTGCTTTACTGCACATGTGTAGTTGCTTTACTGCGCATGTGTAGTTTCTTTACTGCGCATGTGTAGTTGCTTTACTGCGCATGTGTAGTTGCTTTACTGCGCATGTGTAGTTGCTTTACTGCACATGTGTAGTTGCTTTACTGCGCATGCGTGGTTGCTTTACTGCACATGTGTAGTTGCTTTACTGCGCATGTGTAGTTGCTTTACTGCGCATGTGTAGTTTCTTTACTGCGCATGTGTAGTTGCTTTACTGCACATGTGTAGTTGCTTTACTGCGCATGCGTGGTTGCTTTACTGCACATGTGTAGTTGCTTTACTGCGCATGTGTAGTTTCTTTACTGCGCATGTGTAGTTGCTTTACTGCACATGTGTAGTTGCTTTACTGCGCATGTGTAGTTGCTTTACTGCGCATGTGTAGTTGCTTTACTGCACATGTGTAGTTGCTTTACTGCGTGTCATGTAGACAGCACAATAAGTGCATTGTATGTAGTCATAGCACTTCATAGTATATATGTACAGCATAGTATAGCATATATGTATAGTTTATATGTATAGTGTCATTATATAGATATGTTCTAGTTATAGTTTATATGTATAGTGTCATAGATATGTTCTAGTCACGTTCTTAGCTTACGCATGTTTCGCGATAAATGCATTTTACATATGTGATGTATTCCCATGCTTTTTGTTCTTGCTTAATGTAAGTCGCTCTGGATTAAGAGCGTCTGCTAAATGCCTAAATTGTAAATTGTAAATTGTACTGCGCATGCGTGGTTGCTTTACTGCGCATTTTTTAAGTCAATCAACAATGATGATGATGATATGTAAATCGAGAGATGCAAGAGATTCACCTGACAAAGATTCATAAGGTTCATAAGAATGCCAAATTAGAACATAAGTACTGTTTTTCAAATGATTTGAATATACAGCATTTCAAATTATCTAATTATCTGTTGCCCTGCCTTTAAGTCACAACCGAGTGCCATCTGATAAGTATGTCTATTCTGCTCAAGGCTCCAAGGTCGTAAACAAATTAGACCACGGTACTTTCCACCTCATGAAAGACGACACACCACTTAATGCTGTTGGCAAAGAGGGTTTCAAAAATATGAGACGAATGCTCAACAAGCTGCCATCACGCACCTGATTGATGTCAATTCTCTGAAGTGATACTAAAGTGTAATATACGTTTTTAGTTTTTTTTACTGGAGGACAGTGATTTTTGAGGTAATGTAAAGACAAATGACTATCTTGTTCTCGCTCTCTCTATCTCTCTCGCTTTCACCCGTGATTTGAGCCGCTGCCTACTTAAATTGCACAGCCTTTTCTGGCAATAACCAACTTGTGTTTTTTCCCATCCTGATAAGGCTACGCACAGGTTCTCTTTCCATCTCGTTCTATTTCCGGTGTCCGGAAATAGATCTACAAGCTTGCAGTGCGTTGTGGGCTTGTAGATCGGCAATTTAAGGCATGCAACCAAGTATAAATCAGGCACTAGCTGGCTTCAACATCCTAGCAAAAGGATCACCACTCCACACAGTTGTCATGAATGATTCTCTCTTTTCTCTGAAAGAATGCTTCAACAACACCGATTGTGGACTTGAAGATTGACCAAATAAAAAAATAATAAAAAAAAGAAAAGTTAACCTTGACAGTCACTTCTTTACTTTGTTTCTCAATCAACCCTGCATAGAAAGTTGGAATATCCCTCTTTATTATGGATGTGTGGCTTATGCATAATTTATACTCCGTCATATGACGTGTCCTGTGTTGAAAATAGCAGATCTGCAAGCCCATGCAACACATTGCAAGCTTGTAGATCTGCTATTTCTGCCGTGGGACACGGTTGTACAACTAAGTATAAATCAGCTTTTAGTGTTGATTATGGACAAGTGAGAATGGCCGTGGCTACATTTATCTTGTGAATGCAACTTCTGTAATCAGATGCACCAGTTGAGAACTCAGCTGTGTCTGCATGTGTATCCAATGCATATCGAATTGAGGCACTTGAGCCACAGTGTGGAATTCCTCAGGGAAGCTGCCTTCTCTATTCTATTTCTGTAAATGATATGCCATATGTATTAAAAAATGCAGGAATGGGGATTTGTGCGGATGATACGACTATATATGTATCGTCAGAGAGCAGGTTAAATCTGCTACTATTGAGCAGGTTATTAAAGAAGTCAAACTGTTGGGTGTCAATATTGACGAAACACTGTCATGGTCCACTCAGATGAATAATCCAGTGGTGAGATGAGAATGAATAATAACACATATCTGCTCTCAGAAGGAGTGCTCATGTACTAACCAACACAACAATTAGACTAGTCTATAGTTCTGTCAAATCTGGACTACTGTCCTGTGGCTGTTATCTGGTAGTGCATCAAAACAAGAACTTGGTAAACGTCAGCTTGCTCAGAGCTGCAAGACTAGCACTTCACTGCTCTGTCAGGAGTAGTGTGGGTGCTATGCATGCCAGGCTGCCATGGATGAGGGTGGATACAAGATTGGCGTGCAGCTTTGTTTTGAAAGAATGTCTATTCCTCACAGAAACCCTTCAGTTAGTTTGTACAGCGATTACCCGCGAATGATAGACGGTTATAATACTAGACAGGCACTAGTGGTCACTTTACCTCGGTCCAGGACCAATGCACTTAAAACAACTAATGTACAGAGCCATTGCATACTGGGATGTGCTCCCCCCACATTTGACTGTAACTAGAAATAATTTTGGTTTAAAAAAGAAATTTAAGAAAGCAATAATCAGAAAGGAGATTAGATTAGTTTGTTATTATGATTGGTAATTATCAGGTTACCTGGCCTCCATGTCGCTTAAATCCCACCATCTCCCTGCAGCTTTTAAAAGCAATGTTTCAAACACAAAATGCTACTAGAAGGGGGCCACAGTCTAATTGCGTAATTAACTGCTGTCTTTGTAAATCGGATTCCATGCACCTTGCAAGCGCAAATTGCAATTTATTTACGTAAATCTACCACGTAGCGTTTGGTTATAAACTACTACATGTTATTGTAAACCTTCATAGAGCGTCTTCTGAACATGACATTTCCTGCCTTTGTTAGAGCTATCCGGCACAGACAGTAAGGAGAAGAGGTGAGCATGGAAACAAACGTGCTTTGTAAACCACTTGGGATTTCTCAACCCACTGCAAACTGTGTTCTGTTTCCTCTCCATTCACCACATTCCTCTCCATTCACCACATACTTCCAAATGTACCCCATCACAAACCACTAAACCCTCCTCAATCAAGGTTTATATGTCCAACCCACAGCTGGTCCTAATCATGTGCAGTGCACGCAGCACGTGTGCTCGTGTCCGGGTGGGTTCGCCTTCTACCGTTAAAAAAGCATCTTGTTGATCTGCCTGATGTCGGCGTCCGGTGGTTCCTTGCTAATTCCCTATCATTAACGCGTATTGATGGCATGTAGCTCGGGGAGAGAGCAGAAGCCCTGAAGCCAGCACTAAAGAGAGAGAGAGACCAGACCTGAGGAGGAAATAAGGAGGGATTGATGGTGGGTTTCCTGTACTGCTCTGCCCTGACTCCCAGGGCTGCTGACAGCTACTTCCTGTGGGTCTCTGTCGCCCACAGAGAGACAGAGTGTGTGTGTGTGTGTGTGTGTGTGTGTGTGTGTGTGTGTGTGTGTGTGTGTGTGTGTGTGTGTGCGTGCGTGCGTGCGTGCGTGCGTGCGTGCGTGCGTGCGTGCGTGCGTGCGTGCGTGCGTGCGTGCGTGCGTGCGTGCGTGTAGTGAGAGAGGTACAGTAGGAAGGAAAGGGATGGAGATAAAGAACAAAAAGGGAGGAGGGAGAGATATCGAGGCAGGAGGAGAAAAAGAATGAGTCAGATATAGAGAGGTGGACACTAGCGGAGAGACAGAGAGACATTAAGAGAAACAGAGAGTGACAGAGCAGATAGAGTGAAAGAAAGTCATGGTGGTGACTGTTGTGGCAGACCTCCCAGAGCTGGTAAACATTCAGAGCTCCTGGTAAACAGCACTTGGACAGACAGAGTGGAGGAGGAAATCTCAGTGGGGTGTGAATTATTCATCTCAGTGGGCAACTCTCAAAACAATACCCAATACCAATAAAAATGACATAGCTGAATGGGATTAACTGTAAATCTCTCAGCCGCCCAATACAGCTCAGTTGGTTGTTCATCAAACGGGCGGAGACACACAGGCTGGATTCAAACCCACAATACACAGAAATACGTGGTAGTGTCTTCCCTGTGGTATGGATTCCCAAGGAGATGCTCTTTCACAATGCAGGCAATCAAGGCTGCAGGTTAAATTTTAATGAAACTGCGTTAAATATAGACTACAGTCGGGAGGAAGCCTCTGAAAGCACAAAGAAAGCAGGCCTGCAGCTAAACTCATCACACCACTCAAAGTAATCTGCGTTAGGGCTGGGTAATTAACCAAAAATATACAAAAAAATAAATTTATAACCGATAATCGACTTAAACTCTTTATCGAAAAATCGAGAAGCAAGTTTTATATGTATACATTTTCTTATTAAATAGCCCAACGCACAATGCGTTGTGCACATTGTAAGCTTGGAGATCTGTTATTTTCACAATTGTTTATAATTGTTCATAATCGATGTAAAAGTTTGAAATAATCGTAATATTGATTTGAAGTCTTATCGCCCAGCCCTAGTCTGCGTTGATGTTAGTAGGTCAAAGGGAAGATTTTCTTTTTTCAAAAAGGAGGAAAAATGCCACTGGCTTCAACACCCTAAAAATCCCCTTTCGATTATGTGGTTTTGCAGTGTTTTTTGAGTGCGGAGCAAAAGCTAAGTAATTGTTTCCGGCTGTTGTTGAATGTGAACACTGCCGTCATAATTTAAACAAGCCATGTCTCCGACAGTGCTCTCTCTCCAAGGTCTGATGACATAATACCTTTGGTTAAATATGATCTAGAGATCCTCTTTCATGTTCAACCACTGTCCTTTTGTCTGGTATTATGCCTGCAGGTGTGGAGTGAAGTTAATTTATCTGACAGATTTGATGTTTATTGGCTTCAATACGTGTGATAAAGACCGATAAAATGGAGTGTTTTATCATCAAGGTATGTGTGTTTCATTAGGTAACATGCCTGCCAGGGCACATTAGTTACTAATGTGACTGCAGCTGCCAAAACCAATTGCAGTGTTGAGATCATTACAAAACTGAGTGTGTGAATGCCAAGTGCTTCAGAAAATGAGCCAGTCACAATGAACTGTCACCTCTGTGATTACCAGTGCTAGCACAATGGATATTAAGAGCCACTCAGTAAAAAAATCTATTATGTTTCATTCCAAAAAGTGGAGGCATTATTACACAATGATAGATGGCTAAAACATGTAGCCTTGTGTGATGTAATGATACATCTACTTAAAAAACATCTTCAGTGATGTCACTGGGTTTATCAGATGTTTGGGGTCATTCGATATCATACATCATCCCACAGAAGTCCAAGTTGACACTGATAATCCACATGATTCAATGTTTTATGTTAGCTTTTGTGTTAAATATGATTACACATAGAATTTTAGACTTAAACATGTCTATGTTATTTTAACTATGATCTTTTTCACCATCACATCCACTAGTGTGCTGCACTGCATTTCAGCTCACAGAGCTCTTCAAAAGGGCAAATGCAGCAGTCTGCCAGACACAACAATCCAGATGGGGGTCAAAGGGTTGCCAGTCATGTCGGTGAGTGACAACGGGAGGACCTCGGCTGGAATCAGCATGCAGACTGCAGAAGGAGTGGTTGGAGTAAAATCGGCAGCAAGCCAATGCTCCAGAGTCCATCCTATGGCTTGTTTCAAGTTCCCAGTAGAGCCTAGCTATTATATTAGGAATACCTCGCTGCAACTCACTCAGTTAACACCTGTTAGGTTTTTATGTTACTATCCCAAACCGGCCAACAGACCAAATCTGAGCTGCCACAGGAAGAACTCTCCAGGGATGACCCCTAGCCCCCGACCCTCCTCCCCGCACCACCCGCTATGATGATAAACGAGATCACAGTGTTCTCCCAACAGCTGTCTTATTTTTTTCTCCCTCTTCATCTCCCCTTTCTATCAAGCGCTGGTCTTAACGCCGCCTGTTATTTTCCTGGGGGGAGCTGAGATTTGCCAGACATCTGCAGCATTAAAAATCAATAAATGCATCCGTAATACAATCTGAAAACATCAAACTGAAACAAACAGCAAATATACCACCCACACACACACACACACACACACACAGTCACACACACACACAGTCACACACACACACACACACACACACACACACACACACACACACACACACACACACACACACACACACACACACACACACACACACACACACACACACACACACACACCTCAACGGGAGATAGCTGTCTGTTTCTATGGCCCTTGAAGACTTGCAGCTTTAACAGATGTCGATCTGAGCTCTCTTTCCTCCTCTGCTTCTCTCTTTCCCCCGTCCATATTTAGTGACATTCAGCCCAACAATGGCCTAATTCTACGTTATTGACATATGTATTAAAGCTTGTAATGAACGATCTGGATCAATCAATCGATTCAACAGACGATTTAATCTAATCAATGCAAAGCTAAAATATCAAATCAGACCATAGTTTTATTGGAAAACAGAAACATGCTTTTATTCCACTTAACCCTTAGACAGATTACTACTGGAAAACACGTGGAGTTTTGCATTAGTCTTTTCTGCCCTGTACGTGATTTTCCGTAGTTCTCTTTTTTTATTAATACCAATATATTAATTCGGTCCGCACCTCTGTATATAGTATTGAGCATAAATATCAACTACATTTCCCAGAATTCCCGTGTCACGTGACACACGTGTATGCTTTCCTATTGGAAACTGACGCCCAGCCCCCAGTGAACAGGGGGGTTGGTTGACTCCTCCGAGGTGGGCACTGGAGGAAGAGTTTTTCAGCCAGGTTTGCAGTCGCCGCAAAAAAAACAATCTGAAAAATGATCCATCCGTGTCCAGTGGCATTCTCCAGTCCCAGACCGTTGGCCGGGCTGCAACATCCACCCTCGCGGATTACACGTGTGCAATGTTTGTTCTTCTCCCCACCGGAGTTACCACCAAGGCTGATGCCTTCGCTAAAAGGTAATTTTATTGTATTCGAAAATGCCCTAATATGACATGTCTAGTAAGACGATCCCTATATTTGGCCCGAGCCGACCTAGTGCTGATATCAGATAGATGTGGTAGAACCATATATGGATAGATCTAACTGGTTTAGTCATCGTGACATGCATAGTCGGAGAATATATAACAAGGGTCGGTACTATAGGTGATCGACGTAGCTAACAAAAACATCTGATCAAATGAATGTATTGTACTGTGTCTTTGTGGGCCGAATCGTGGCATACAAATAGATGTTTGTATAATTAGTATCACGATAAAATAATATGGCGACGTTAGAATGACACCACCAATGAGTGATCGCGTGTAATGTAGCTGCCCAGCGTATATCCAGCACCATCACGTCACCACATTCCACTGGCTGTTGGCTAGTAGTAGTTGCTAACAAACACTGCACAAATGGTACTGGCTATTGGCCGGGCCACAAGCCCGGGCAATAGCCAGTACCAATGTTGCTGGATGATTGCGACGCAATGGTGCTGGATATACCCTGGGCAGCTAGCTACATTACCACCGATCACTCATTGGTGTTTCATTCTAACGTTGCCATATTATTTTATCGTGATACTACTTATACAAGCATCTATTTGTATTTGTCATGCCACGACTCGGCCCACAAAGACACTGCACAATAAAATCATTGATCGCCAGCAGCCGGGTAAAACGCCATGTAATAGTAGCGTGCACTGACCACAGCTAAAATGTTTATTTCTTTTTATATATTTAGAACTGGCATCAGATGAGGAGGAGGAGGAGGAGGATGAAGAGTCAAGACTGCGATGGCGTTCTCCGACACTGAACCGGATTCATTCATTCATTCATTTCAGGGGGGGGGCAGTTTTTGGGTGTTTTTTTTATTTAGCCTACTCACACATAACCTGACTCCGCCAGATGGGGCAGCAGAGAGTACACTGGGTTCCCCCCTCCTGCTCCCATCTGGGAACTCTCAGGCAGACTTGATGCCCGGCCACAAAACGGCCTGGCCAATCAGCAGCAGCTAGAAGCGAAGTTGCTCACAAAACGGCCTGGCCAATCAGCAGCAGCTAGTAGAAGCTAGAAGCTGCTGCTAGAAGTTGCTAGAAGCTGCTGCTGATTGGCCAGGCCGTTTTGTGGCCGGGCATCAAGTCTGTCTGAGAGTTCCCAGATGGGAGCAGGAGGGGGGAACACAGTGTACACTCTGCTGCCCCATATGGCGGAGTCAGGTTAACTCACACACACACACCGTCAAGGACTGGGTTTGGGGACATTTGGGAGGAGTAGCTCTGATCCATAGCTCTAAATGCGCATTTAGAGCTATGGATCAGAGCTAGGGGAGGAGTAACTGTTTTGTATGTAGGCCTATTTATTTTCTGTAATATTTATCATTTTATTATGTTAGTAGTCGTAAAAAATAAAAGACGCTTTTACAATGAGTTAGACCTGTCATGACTATTTTGTTCACTATTGTGAGGTTTATTGTATATGACTAAGCAAGTTTCAACTGTGATTTACTCTGTAACGGTAGATGGTAATAACTCAATTTCTTTTTTATAATACAGTATACATTCAAGTCTATATTTTGATACATATCATGGGCACCAAGTCATATCAAAACAATGTCCTTGGATGTGTTTTTTATCAAAACTGTGTTTCTTCATAACAGGTTTTTGAGATACATGCATGAATAGACAAGGTACTGGTAAGACTATGTAAACATGGTATATATCAAAATGTGCGTTAGAATGTCTAATTTTACCCCAAAAAAGAATTGAGTTTATATGATGTTCCAATTTCAGAGCTATGGGGACTTTTAGCTGGATAGGTCAGATTGATCATGACTGACCATGCTATTTATAGATGGCAAAATATCTACAGTGGTACATGTGAGAAACTTTTTATTTTATTTTAATTGAACTAGACAACTCACCCTTTAAAATGAGATATTGCATGGCTATGTATGCCCAGCAGAAAAAAAGTTATTTAGAAAATAAAACTTCAACCGGGCATAACTTTTTTTGGTTGTCCTAGAAACAGAAACAGTGTAAATGCAGGCTCTTTTAAATGGCTTCCAACACAAGAACTAAACATTTTATCAACTCAGTTCATTTTTTTCCTGGAAGCAGACAAGTCAAGCTTTCTCTGAAGGTCTTTCGTTGTCACACATTCACAACAGAGAATTTTCAATAAATCATTCAAAAACGCCATTCTGGCCATAGAGAAGTCTACCTACTATATAGAAATCCTTGAAACGCTCAAAGAGTTAAGCACATTATAAGGTTCACATTATGGAATGTCATTCATTTTAATTCGCTCAAAATAAAAGTCTGCTGAACGCTTCGTACATAAATGAAAAAACGGTTTCCCTTGCTACAGAGCTGAAATGTATGTATTTATTTATATTTTTATGGCTGCGTAGTCAGCACACAAACACACAGGATTAGTCAACACAAATCATTACAATCCTCAAACTCAAACAAATTTGCTCCTCATGACAGGCTCTGCACACAAAGACAAACCTGTCTCCTCTCTGGATACCATTTGTGGCTCATCTCTTGACCCCATATTATACAAATTGATACAAGTCTACTGGAATCATGTAGCTGAGCATGACAGGAAACAAATACTGAGCATGGGGGGAGGGAGGCAGGAACGTGGGTCTGCAGAACAATTTCCCAACCTGTCTCTGTATTTGACAGGATACAGGTCGCGCCCACCCTCCCCTGTCACTAGCCTGCACAATACTGAGGCATTCATTAGCATGAAATTGTTAGGTAGAGCCTGGCAATTCCCTCCAAAACCCGTACTTAAAGCAGCGCTGGACGGTAAGTGTGACAGCTAGCGCTTACCGCTCACTGCACGGAAACACCAAAGACATGCTCAGTGCATTTCTTCACACTCTGGCGTATAAGCCTGTGAGACAAGCTTCTTTTTTTGTCTGCAGGAGCATTTTCTTTATTATCCTTCAAGAAGAAGCCATGTTGCAATGGTAAATAAAATATACAACTGGGGGTGTTGCAAAGGCTTTGGGGCTTTCTCCTATAGGTTATGCTCATAAGAACATTTAAATGATCTCTATTTAAATTAAATAAAAATGGCAGGCTATGAGAAGATCAGTATGCAACTTAGGGCTGGCCAAATGGAGACATTTTATTAAGCGGTTACCGTCAGGCCTTGCTGGCTAATTAACCGTTAACCGCTAAGAAAAAAAAGACAAATAGCCGGCTCCAACAGGGTTTTTCAAGTCCCAGTCCACCCCGGACGGGGGAATTAGCAGCCACAACGTTACGTGCGTTATCGTGAACACATGCACTGTGATCAGTGCCATCTCTAGCCCCCCCAGATTGGATTATGTGCCCCTCCAGTCCAGATTGGCCAGTAGTACCCTACCCTACCAATATTTTAATGTTTTACAAATGTTAAATCTTCAACAAATGTTAAGTACTCCATGATTATTGTAAATATATACGTGTTCAAATTAATTGAATAGTTAATAGAAATACAAGGTAATATATGCATGCAGAAGACATTATAATGCTCAACATATTTGTATTTCTTTGTTTGTTTGGTGCTGCTGCATAATTGTAGCCTACTAGCCTTTTTCAAGCATCACTTTGTTGATAGGTGACTATTTGTTATGCATAGGGGGGGGGTTTGAAAAATTAGGTGCCCCCTTTGGAAAAAAGTATGCCCCCCTGCTGATTTGTGCCTGGAGACGGCACTGGCTGTGATGCACACCCTTTCCCAGTAGCCTAATAGCCGATCTACAAGCTCACAACGCGCCACGCTGTGCTTGTGTTTTGAGACCACAAAATGTAACGAGCAAGCGGTCCATATGGTTACACCAAGCCTCCTCCTTTACCTATACCAGCCAGGTTGTCTGCAGTGTCTGTCGTGCATACACCGTGTCGATAAGACGAGTGAATTAACGTTCCACTCCTCGCCAATATAGCGGCACAAATTGTCAAATAGCTCTCTATGGTGAGTCCAACAGTGAGCCACATGCGTAAACTCCAGTAGCCAGTTCATAAGCGTAAATACCATGACGCACGCAGATGGTCACCAACCCATTGCCATCCGTAAAATAAAATTATAAATACATACAGAGATAGTTAATTTGACCAAAGTTTGGCGAAAGCCAAACTGCTGCAGTGCACACACTTTGCCCCCTGGCAAATAACGTGGAGGAAGTTAGAAGAGGCCAGGGTTCCCCATGGGCTGTTATTTTTATTTTATCGGTTAACCATTAGCCGTTAATGTTGTCGGTTACCAAATTTCTTAGTAGTTAACGGCTAACGGCTATCGGTTGGACACCCCTAATGCAACTACAAAAAGTGCCCCTCGGGGCACAGGTCTCCACCAGGTCAGGTTAATGTGGCCTCCTGGTGGCGCTATTATAGGCCAATGTGAAGGGTGCCATTTCTTCTTCGCCTTTGATGGCAATTGGATGATTTGTGGCATTTGGTTCCAAAAATGTGTTTTGCAAAAAATCACCTGTTGGTGGTGCTATAACAGGCCAATGTGAAAAGGGTGAGATATATGCCTCAGCCTAGTAGGAAAGTATGTGAAAGATTTCACGTATATTGGACACTGCGTTCATGATTTGAGGCTTTTTGTTCAAAACGGGCTATCCTGCAAACTTTGAAAGCCAATGTTAGACAAACGTGGAGGAGTTGCAGTACCGACTACTATAATCTTGTGTGTGCACGTGCAGTGTGCACTGGATGCATGAGCTTTGGGATGCAGTGCAAACACACACTACGGCTAGCAGTACATCCATGTGAACCTCAAGGGATATGAATGACCCCTACACGTTCCTGAGAACAAATAGGCTAATATAGTAAGCTATATTTATATATATAGTTGCCCACTAGGATGCTTTAGTATATGAACACATGTTTTTAACATACATTACTCTTCTGCCTTTCAAGCATAGAGACTGATCAACTGTAATTGCCTTGAAGAGACTCCTTGAAATTAAGTGAGTGAAGATAAAATATGATTTGTATCCAGGCAGGGCCCCAGGCTGCGTGAAGCTGCCTTTGGTTTATAAAAAGGTCAACTCAGCAGGTATGGGGATTAGTGGAATCATTGAACTGGGACCAGCTGAGCCTCTGAAACCAGATGAGGGACAGCTGACTTCATTCACAGAGGCATTAAATATGCATTTCACTAAAAGTGCACTTGGCAAACAGAGTCAATAGGAGACTCCACTGCATTGAGGTGCCTTCCATTTGGCACTCTGACAGACCAGGCCAGTGATTGGGGGGTGGCGTAGGCAATGTCTGGTATAGTGCTAAATACATTTGAGCAAATCAAAACTCTGTAGAAGTGATCTGCACTGTGTAATTCAATGGAAGACGCATCCTCCTACATGTCAAGTCAGAGACTGTCTTGAACAAAAAGTTCTGGCAGTAATGGACGCCTGACAGTAAGACCGGGTAAAAGGGCAAGTGGAAGAGAAAGAGATGGATCGACAGAAGGTGTTCACTGCAATTGCTTTTGTGAGAGAGGGAGAGGGAGAGAGCAAGAGAGTGTCAAAACAAGTTAAGGTCTTGCTATAGAAGGCAGTCTTTTGTTCTCGGGTTACTAACATTTTTCACAACAAGCAAACGGCAATGGAAAAACATGCCTCGCCATCTCTCAAGACATTCTCCATTACACCCGGCCTCACTCTCTCTCTCTTTCTCAATTCTTTCTAAATGCTCAAGTCATATTGAGACAGAGGCTGGCTTTATTGTAACAGCCATTGTGGAGGGCCGACTGCGCAGAGCCTTATTCTCATTTCATCCTCTTCCAAGAGGAAATCTTCAGAGCTGAGGCAACTGGAGCCCAATCCCCCGGCTACAGTATCTCTCAGGAGGATTGTGCAAGGGAGAAAGCAAGGTCGAGCCATGTGTTAATTGAACTCGTTGCAAGTGTTATTGAGGGAAGGAGAGTGGTGAAGTGAAAAGGGAGGGTGTGTAGAGGACGAGAGGGCAAGAGGAAGTGCACGTGTAGTGCTCGGTGTCTTTCTGTTGTGGTTTGCAGGATCCCAGCTGGGCAGGGGAAAGGCTTTAAGTCTGCAGGGGAACCTTTTACAACACCGACCTAAGTGATCTCGCTCACACTCCTCAGGGGACACTGTGTCAGTGAGACACTGCATGTGTAATCACTGTAATTAAATACAGGCAATCGGTCATGGGTCAACAGATAGATTATAGTCTTGTCTGGGCCCGAAGAGAGCATAGTGCTCCAAGGCTAAGCAACATCTAAGGGAAATTAAACAGCTCAAGAATGGTATCACATAGTGCTATTAAACAGCTACAGGGACGTTCTCTGGAACCATGACACCATTAATAACATCTGGCAGCTGTACAAATTCTGCCATGATTTTTACTGACTGTAAGCGATATTTCTCCCAGTATGTCCAATTTGAAGGCAATAAAAAGTTTAAGCAGTGCAGTATTCACATACTGTACAGTACCTATAGTAATAGGTGAGAATTTGCTGTATCAAGTCTGTTTGGAGGAAATCGTCCTATGCTTCTGCAATGTTGTCTCTTTCCAATTTGTCCTAAAATCTGGCTCAATAAATCAAAAGGTTTAGTATTAGTAGAATGGACTGTCTAATCACAAGTGTAAATAAAATGATACAGAAAAAGACTGACGCTGTCTTTACAGCCAGAGAGCTTGCTTTGCCTTTGAGTGTTTTATTGTCCATTTCGTTGGACTCTCAGACCGTAGCAGAAGTGCTCCTGGTCTGGAAAACATATCAGCAGTTATTTGAAGAGGGAACTACTGTACCCTTCAGAACACATCACCTAAAGACAGACATGCAAACATGCAGACACGGAGGAGGTTAGGTAAGCAAATGCCTCACTTTGGAATGTCTCTCATAATACAGTTCCTCTAAGCTTCCAGACATTACGCCCAGCCCTATAAACAATGTCTAGAGGAAATGGAGAAGTGCAGTTACTTTCGCCCCCTCTTTGCAGTGCTGCCGAAGTAACACTCTCCTGTCCTGACAAAAGCCTTTAAAGCCAGTGCGCAAATCACCCAGAGGTGCCCCCCTCCCTCCCCACCTCCATGTTTGCCAACAAAAGCTGATTGTGCCAGCCGTAAACACTTAGGCCTACAGATACCAGCTTGACAAAGGAGCTTTGGTTCCCGTCTACTGCGCCCACTGAAAATATATGCCCCGTGAAAGTGGCACAGCACATTTCTAGTCCGAGCAGCTCTCATGCATTTCACATCTTAATGTCTTAACCTGCGAAGGGGAGGGGTCGGGTAAACGAACTGTTTCACGGACACGCCAATTATTCCGGAGTGAAGTCATAACATGATTCCCAATTGTGTGATACTTCAAAGGCCGTGCCATGATTTCATTGAAACCCCAAACTTGACTTTTTATGCAGCGGGTATAGGGTGCGGGACAAAGGATCACAGTGTCTTCCATTAAAAACGACCAATGCCACTGCACCCCGCCGCCCCCCACTCTCTCGCTCCCTGAGCCATCAGGCCTAGGGAACAAAACAAGCCTTTCAGAGACCAACTCTGCAAAATTGATTATTGCTTTCTCTTTCAAGTGGCGCTGCCTGCTTTGTGACTTGCACATGACTTGGCAGGAAAAGGACAGCTGGCGCTGCACACTGGAGCTCTATTCACATGACTGGTGTCCTACAATGAAGGCGAGCAGTAAGTGGGCAGATTTAACAAACAGGGCTGGACGCTGAAAACGAACATACAGTAATTGTACTGTAGTATATAACAGCATACTAAATATTACATGTTAATTGTATTATTGTAATGAAAATTATGTAACAGCTCTATAATCTATTCCTCACAAGTTTCTAGTGACAGACAACATTAAGACATTACATTATCCATTTGATGAGCAAGTTCAGGTCACACAGGAGGCGCACTAGACTTCCCTCTGGCAACAACAGTTTTATATTATTCAAGGCTGTGGCAGTTGAAGGACGGATACATTCTCATCTGTATTCTCTGGCACAACACTAAAAGCCACACAAATCCTATGAAGTAATGAAACAGCAAGTGAATAAAACTGACAAGAGTTCCATTAAATATCTTAAATTATCAAGTAAACGAAAATGGATGTGTGGTAGCCTACTTCATAAACGCTCAGTTTAAAAATGAAATTAGAGTTTAAGGCACTCAGAGGAGCACACAATAATGACTGAAAATGATGCTATTACATATATTTGGAGGACAACACATTTTGAATGCTGTATTGAATCCAGGGCAGGGTAAGATTTACAACCACTAAACCTCATTACATTTCTTCACATTCTATTGAACTGACGTACAAATTGCATTGTTTACACCATGAAAACAGTAGTTTTAAACAACAGGCAAAGTTTATCAAGTGATCCTTTTGAAAAGGTGTTGTGAGGTGTAAAGTGATGAATACATACTATTACCCTCCTAGGGATGTGTATGATACAGTCCTCTCCATAATTTGTTATGAACAAATTTAAGTTCTTTTATCTATTTTACAGTATTTTTTGTATTTTTTGTATTATGCAATTGAAATACATATAGCAGTGTGCATTGTTGTTTCTATATTATACCAAATAAATATTTCTTGAGTTTCATGGGCAACACTATTTTTGAAATGTGATTCTCACCATGTTTTGGTAGGCCTGCTTTAAAACAGTTGCTGAACAATTTGCTCAGTAGATTGGTTATAATCTTTGAATATTTGTTGTGAAAGTATATCAGTCCATGTACTGTATCTACTACAACCAAGATTAATTCAAGTTATGATAAACTACATTTAGCTAAGATAAACCAATATGCTCAATTTCACACCTGTATCAAGGCCAACCCCTTTGATACAATTTAAAACATTTTTAAACCTAAAATCAGATCACCCGCAAGGACCCCAGTGAATTCTCATGCTGGTTCACGTAAGGAGATGATAAACACAGCTCCGCTCTTATTGCTCAGATGCACACGATATTTGCATTCCTCTCTGTTCTCTTCTTAATTCCCAAATAATAGCTCCTTTCGGTTTGGAGCAGCATGTTGCTGCTTAGCCATGGGAGGCGGGAAATGAGTTGGAAGCCGGTCCTTTTAATTATCCTTCAAAAGCTTCCTGCGCTCAGCAGATGTTGAGCTGCAGGGCAGGCGGCCGAGCAGCAGGGCTCCACAACACTGCAGACGAATGGATCATCAGAGCAGGGCTTGCCGTTATCAGGGGCTGACTGGTATCTCTATAGGGTATTGATATGCATCCATTGTGTGTGTGTGTGTGTGTGTGTGTGTGTGTGTGTGTGTGTGTGTGTGTGTGTGTGTGTGTGTGTGTGTGTGTGTGCGCGCATGCGTGTGTGTATAAACTGTATGTAATATGTTCCTCAGTCCCTTCAGTATAATACTATATTAATGTTACTACAACTACTTGTCTCCTATCTACTGCTTATCTTCCACTCTATATGATCCAATGGTCCCAGTGGCTCAATACCCATTTACTGTAGGTACTCAATTCAGCACAAGTATCAGCAGTATTTTTCATTCACTTTACACTACTTACTGACTGCCGATGTGCCACATAT
This sequence comes from Electrona antarctica, assembly GCF_951216825.1. Classification (NCBI taxonomy): domain Eukaryota; kingdom Metazoa; phylum Chordata; class Actinopteri; order Myctophiformes; family Myctophidae; genus Electrona; species Electrona antarctica. Next base: position 38,832,392 of record NC_136793.1, read on the forward strand.
TCTCCTCTTCAGGTTTTCAACATGTCTCAGTTCCCTGACTCATTCAATCTTCCTTCTGCTCTCATGTCTGCTCTCATCTCTTCCTACGTGCTGAACCCACCTGTTTCTCATCGCCTTCTCGTCTCTGTTCTGCTCCTGTTCTCTTTCATGCCTCCGAGTTCTGATTCACCCCTGAGCATGCTTTATACTTTATACATTGGGAGGACCGTGGACGTCACAAACGTACCATGCAGACTTGCAAGGGGAACCGTTGCTCCGATCCACACCGAACTAGGCAGAAACATTCTTCGGGGGTCTGCCATTAGAATAGCCACACTAGGGGCTCCCACGGGGCCACGAAAACAGCCCCATGGGCCACAGACACAATGTTGCTCCAATCTGCACCAAACTTGGCACAAACACTGACTTACACCTACCTGGCCAACATCAGCCAAGTAAGGGGCCCCAGGAGAATAGTCACAACAACAACAAAAACTACATTGCACACATATGGGGCACTACAGCAGTGTTTAACACTTCAAATGGCCATAACTCAGTGACCATTGCTCTGATCAGTGCAATATAGGACACGAAAAAGGAACAAACAAGAATCAAGATAGTTCACTAACTTGCACCCTGTTTACAAGAGTTGGCAGTACGTTATTGTGCTTTTATGGGGCATGGCTAGGATAAGCCATCAGATTGCTTGGAAGAAACTTCCTGCTGTAGTGTGCAACAGAGGGTAGCTTATATCCTACATATCGCAAAATAAATTAAGAATTCTATCATTAGGTGCAGTCAAGCGCATAAACACCTGGAGTCAAGTACGTCAAACCAGCCTTTTCCACATGTTGCTTTGATCTTTATTCAATTCAACAGGGCTCTAAAATACCTCATGGCAAGAACTGACATATCAGTGAACTACCGATTTCCTCTGTACAGAACACTCCCTAGTGCTTGAAATGGACCATAATGACATCGCCCATAGTAACAATATCCACAGAGGCCTGTAATGATCTTATATTACAGAGCCATGCTTGTACAGCTAGCTATAACGGTTCACTTCCATTCCTACTTCAGCACCGTAAAGACAAGTGCAGCAGTGATCAAGTCAAACCCACTTCACTTACTATCTCTTTAACAAAGAGGACAAAAATCCTTACACGTACCAGTAATCTCCAATATATGATTACTGGCAGAAAGCAAACAAGCTTTCCCCAGTATTATTACATTACAACAGAGTTGACTTTGTTGAGTTTGTACTAGCGCTAATGATCAAAGACCGTACTGTCTGTTCACGGAGTGCGTTAACACTCGTCAGGTTTTAGCGTGACAAGTATAATCTTGCGTTCAAATCCGGCTGTGTTCGCTCTTATCGCTCTGCGGGAAGGGAGGGAGATAAGACAATCTGATTGATACAGCTTACACACAGACATGCACACACACAAATGCACACGCATACACGTACACAGAAAGGTTAAGAGAGTGGCTGCTTTGATTGAGCTTACGATGGCTAATTGAGATGTGTTTCATCCATCCTGCTGTGAAGTCACATTGATCCAACACAGACCCAAAGCCGCTAGGTTTTCCATTAATCTCAGAACAAACATCCCAGAAACAGATCCAGCACAAATATTGATGTAAATAATATTGCAATGAAATGGCTGTTTCGTGGTTTTGAGAAGTAAAAGTCAGTGGCTTCAGCCACTTGCATACTGTGAGTCAGTTTTCTAATGCAATGCAGTTTGTTTATATTTCATTAAAGGTCAAACACACATTTAAGGTCAAGATCAAAATTAAGATTGGATGGGTTCAATGTCAAATTACATAATAAATTATAACAGGTGAAGGATTTGTGTTTCAATTTGCAGTGACCGCAAGCAAGCGTGACAATATAACAGTACTGAACTGAATATAACCAGAGAAAGAAACTCCAACGAAGAGAGGAATACAGGAGAATGTTAAGCCACTCAAATGTCGCTTGGATTACAACACACAACAATACAGTACTGGTACAGCAAGGGGAAAAAGGTAGCAGATGTTAATAGCAGTTGCTGCCGTGCTGTGATCGCTATAAACAGGTGGTGCTGCTAAATCATTAATACTAATCATGTCTTATTTTCCAACCACAGGTATGTAAATACGTTGCTGCCTCGTGGCATGATATGTATTAAATATCTACCTCGCCTGTGCTTCCACAGGGTGACACAACATTACAGAGGTGCCACTTGTATCAGCTTTACGTGCGTGCGTGCGTGCGTGCGTGCGTGCGTGCGTGCGTGCATGCATGTGTCAGCCTGCTCCTTTAAGTATATGTTTACACATGGGGTTGGCTGTACGCTTAAGGTCAGCATTAGTGTGCACAGTGCATACACAATTGTGTGTGTGTATATCTGCGTGCAATGCATAACATACTGTATCTGTATGTATGCAGTGCACGCGGGTGTCTTTGTTTGTGTGTTATTTGCATATGTGTGTATGCATGCGCCACTAGGGAGGCAGGGAGCGGAGCACAATCCCTAACAGGGCTCAGTGAAGCAATAGGGAGGTTAGGACGCAGTCTGTGGGTAAATCAGTCCATTACCAACACTGCCTGCCTGGAGCACAGCCTCCTGGGAAGACCAATGACAATATACACATACTGTCTGCCAGTTAGTCTCAGCCATAGCTGAATAAACACAAATAAACAAACATACACACAAACTCACGAATACGCATGCAAACACACACTCACATACATTCTAACAAAAACCGGTCCTAGACTCAAACAAACAAGGAGACACATAATCACCCTGTGAATGCACAACATATCATGCATGCGCACACAAAGACCGAACACATAGTCAGCATACTGTATGTGAGAGGGCTCCCACACACAGTGCATACTGCACAAACATTAATGTAGAGATCAGAGAGCATAAAATCAAGCACATATTCAGTATTGATAGCACACACAGGTTACGAGAGAACAGAGCAGGTCTTTATCAATAGTATATTACGTGAAATACTGACTGTCCTAGAAGCCACGATTCTTTCAAAAGAACAAAACACTAGATATAGTAAAGTCAAACAAGTGGTCCCCCAAAATAGGCCTATTCCTGGAACTAGTGCAATCTCTAGTACTGCAAAATTAAACATGTGAAAATGCTAAAACAGGAGCCCTGCTGCTAGCATGCTTTGAGTGTAAAGTCCTGAGCAGAGAGAGAGTGCACACAAAGTTATAATTATACCAAGTGGGGAGCAATTAGATGGATCGGGGCTAGCCCATTTAAATCACACATTGGAGCATTCATCACGCTTGGAGCCATCAACAGCGGTTCAGTAAGTTGGGATGCTGAAAACCACTGCAAGGCTTTGACAAAATGCACTGTGCGCGCGCGTGCGCACGTGCGTGTGTGTGGTGCACACACGTGTGCGTGATGAGAAGTGCATTGTCATCAGATCTGCCTCTGACCCATTCTGTGACGCCTGTGATCAAATGAGGCGGTGTGTGAATCATGCAACGTGATCCACTGCGGAGTCACAGTAGCAGCAGTAGCTACAAGCACGGAAATACATCGTCCATAACCATAACTGGAATCCATAACTGTGATTCTGAGTGACAGACAGTGGTCATGTGCGGCATGGGGAACCAACGCTGCCAGGGTTAGGGCTTTCATTCCCAGTATAGTGTGCAGAGTGTAGCAGGAACACACAAGAGTGCAAACTAACGCATGTGCGCACACCCACAGTCCCATACATATAGTTCCTCTATACCAGTGGTTCCCAGAGTGGGGTCCGAGGATCCCTAGGGGTCCTTGAGGGAGTTACAGGGGGTCCCCAGCTAAATGATAGTTAGTAACCAAATGGACCCTTATGGGTCTGTAACTCAGAGAGTTACCGGGGTCCATTTGGTTCCATTTGTACACTCTCAGAGTTAAATTAACTTTGATTTTACAATATGTATTAGGGTCCCAGAGATAGAAATGCCATTAAATAGGGGGCTGTAGCCTATAATTCAGGTCAAACCGGGGGCCCTAGCGCCGTACAAATCTTCTCTTGTGCATGGGGGTCCTTGGCATGTATTTTCAAATGGGGGTCCGCGGGCTAATGAGTATCATTTTTGGGGTCCTTGACATGAAAACGTTTGGGAACCACTGCCGTACATCCAGTTCCAGTCCCTCTATACAGTAGAGGGAAGTACATGGTGCCATGGTCAGATTTAGAGGGAAGTACATGGTGCCATGGCCAGATGTAGAGGGAAGTACATGGTGCCATAACCAGATTTAGAGGGAAGTACATGGTGCCATGGCCAGATTTAGAGGGAAGTACATGGTGCCATGGTCAGATTTAGAGGGAAGTATATGGTGCCATAACCAGATTTAGAGGGAAGTACATGGTGCCATGGTCAGATTTAGAGGGAAGTGCTGGTGCCATGGCCAGATTTAGAGGGAAGTGCTGGTGCCATGGCCAGATTTAGAGGGAAGTACATGGTGCCATGGCCAGATTTAGAGGGAAGTACATGGTGCCATAACCAGATTTAGAGGGAAGTGCATGGTGCCATAACCAGATTTAGAGGGAAGTACATGGTGCCATGGCCAGATTTAGAGGGACGTGCTTGGTGCCATGGCCAGATTTAGAGGGAAGTACATGGTGCCATGGCCAGATTTAGGCATTCCATTTCTACCCATACAAGAAACGTAACCACCGTCAGAGTTTGAAAAAAGACCTGATTCACTTCGTTTCATCTATAGCTAAATAAATCTAGTCAACTCAATAACCAACAGAATGTGAATGAATTGGAAAGCTATGTATGTAGGCTATGCATTTTTCTGCACTTTAACATTGAGCAGTAATTTCCAGAGTCCCGGCCTCAGGCCTGGACTGTTCCATTTCTCTCTTCAGTCGGCCTAATTCTGAATGACAGATGGGGAAAGAGGGGGGACCCTGAAGAGTCAATTTGGAGTTTGAGTGCCATTTTAAACCCTGCTGCTAAAATGTAACAGGCTGAGAGAGAGAGAGAGAGAGAGAGAGAGAGAGAGAGACTTTGAATCAAGCAGCCTTGGAGTTCTGGGAGCTTTCCATTCAGAGGGGCACTTTTCTCTGCAACGATACTGAATGAGTGAAAATGATACAGCTGAAACATTCAACAGAAGAGCTGATCACACAGTATTCACATTGAACGCAATGACTGAAATTGAGCGTACTGTGTGCATTTGTGTGAGTGTGAGAGTGTGTGTGTGTGTGTGTGTGTGAGAGAGATTCATGCAGCATTTGTGTGAGTGTGAGAGTGTGTGCGTGTGCGTGTGCGTGTGTGTGTGTGTGTGTGAGAGTGTGAGAGTGTGTGCGTGTGGGTAAGAGAGATTCATGCAGCACTTGTCCGAGGCTAGGCTTGTCACATTTATTACATACCGGTGATCACCTTACAGCTTTTATGGTTTGACTGGCACTCGTAATCATTCTCAATCCCAGCCAATATGTTAGTGTTCATTACCCGGAACCTACAGTCTTATGTACCTTGTTTATTTTGATTACTGGCACCAGTCATTGTCAGTCATTTCTTTGTAAGTGTCAGTAATAGGCGTTGTGTGTTAAGCTTATCTGACCTGTGCAATCTTTGTTTACAAAGAGTCTTGGGCTGCTACGTGGCCCTCACACCTACGTCGCACCGCCGACCTGATCGATATACAGATCAGATTTGTTTATGGTTTATGGTCTGAGTCAGAGTGACGTGGCCGTGGTCCGCCTGTCCTCCCTTAAATCCCGCCCGATAACATAGGCTGTATTGTGAGGACAGTGCCAGTGAAATGCGCGAAATAAACAAAGAATTAGAGCGCTCATGTGGCCGACTCGGAAGTGATTGTCCTCCATTGCCGCGCCAGTCTCGTTCCAGGCTGTGTAGAACCAACCAGACTATTATTATGCTTAGCGCAACCTCGAATTCATGTTTTATTAAGCTTCCAACATGGTACTTTATTTGTGAGCAACTGAGCATGAATCCCGAGATTTCGTGTGTGTGGCAAATAATGTGTTAAACTACAGTATGGGCTTTTACTGTAATAGTGGCATCAAATCAACAGAAAATCAGTTTCATGATTGTGACTGACAGCCCTAGTCTGAAGGTGTGTGGTAAGTTATGGTAAGGTGTATACTTTATTATTCCCTTGGGAGAAATTTGTCCTCTACATTTGGCCCACCCTACCTACTTAGGAGCAGTGAGCAGCCACGATTCAGCGCCATGGGGACCAACTCCAGGAAGAATTTGATGAAGTGCAATTTGAAGGGCAATGGCAGGACTACAGTATGTACCTACCATGCCAGTCTTTTGATGTGGGAGGAGACCCCAGTACACAGAGGAAACACTAGGGTTGGGTATCATCCCTCAATTTGTTGCTTAATTTATACTTTTATACTACGATGGTGTCCTGCACCAAAATGGATCTACAAGCTCACAATGTGACACGTTGTGAGCTTTGTGAGGTTGTAGATCAGCTATCTTCGATGCACAACACCATCATACAATGAAGTACTGTATATCTCAAGAGACTTTGATTCTTTGCACGCTCTACAGCCCAAAGTTTATGTGCTCAGTTATTCTTCTTTGTCGTACCCACACAGTGTGCTCACACACACTTTATCCCCATGCTGGGGCGATAGCTTTAGCTGCCAAGCTGATAAGAATGCTGAAAGCAAAATTGTTTTAACGTTAGGGTGAATGTCGCTCAAGAAAAAACAGCAGCAGTGGCGAACACAGTGGCAGACATTTCCAGACATTTCCAGTTTGACAAAAGTGTGAAACGACTCGGCATCACACATTTAATAACTGATATTTGCAGATTACAGACAGTTAGCCTACTATTGCCTGGCTCCATTCAGATGTCTGTCGTTAACCAGCTCAAACCACAGGATCACGTTCATCATTCAGATGTCTGTCGTTAACCAGCTCAAACCACAGGATCACGTTCATCATTCAGATGTCTGTCGTTAACCAGCTCAAACCACAGGATCACGTTCAGTTCGTCTACATTCCAGTCATACAAATCAAACATGTTGGACTTGGTCATAATAATCATGACAGCTGGTCAGACGATTCACTGGGAGGCAACAGATTTAAATCCAAGACAAACACCTGTTCTTTCACGACATGAGGGCAGAGAAATACTGCGTATTTCAACCATCATCAGATCGGTTTCTCTTGGAATTATCACCCAGGAGAGATCATACCAGAAAAAAGCATGTACGTTGAATATTCTTAAAAAATAATGTCTAAATAAAGTTGAGTTTTGCGTGCGTGCGTGCGTGCGTGCGTGTGCACATGTGAGTATATGTGTCGAGGAGAGGGAGCAGCACAGAAGAGCCTGGTCAGGGCAGGAGTTGATGACTACTACTGTCCCACTGAGCACAGAGGCAAAGCTCCTCTGTTCTCTATTGCCGGTGAATGTGCAGAGTTGCGTTCACAAACGCCTCGCTGGGCTGCTGTAACACGATACTTGACACTGGCGTTCACCCTGAACAGCATGGGCAAACACAGGATATCCCTCCTCCCCTCACTCATTTACAAGCATAGCCTGGCTCCCCTGAAACACAAGCATGGGAGGCGGGAGCACATGCAGCTATCATTCTGAAAACACACAGAGTAGAGTAGAGTAGAGTAGAGTAGAGTAGAGTAGAGTAGAGTAGAGTAGAGTAGGGTAGAGTAGGGTAGGGTAGGGTAGAGTAGGGTAGGGTAGAGTAGGGTAGAGTAGAGTAGAGTAGAGTAGAGTAGAGTAGAGTAGAGTAGAGTAGAATAGAATCTAATTATCCCCAATGGAGATGTTGTCTGACTCTGGACATAAAAGGCATGTTCAGCCACTTCCTATGACAGTCCAGCTCCCCGGAGATTCGGGGAACCACCGCTACAAAGCAGCTAGCTAGCAGTGCACCACTGCAGTGAAATCTCAATGGGCTGTGCTGTTTAGCCCATGGCCTCGGTAAACACAAATGCTCCAAGACATGTTTGTGTGCGAAACACACAAAGCGTGACCGCACAGGCACGTACGCGGCACATAAGAGATTACACACGCTCACTGCTCCTACAAGCTCAGTCGGGTAATCAGCAAGAAACGAATCACTGTGCACAAGGTTGCAGAAATGCTCCTTTCTTTCAGTCCATAATATTGACTGAGACAGCTTCTTTTATGCATACAGCTGAGCTGATAGAGTGAATAAACTCTAGAGGAAATTTAATCAGGTTTGAGGTCATTTCAGGTCTATTAAGGGTGCCTTTCCTTGGGGAGGCACAGTTGCATAGGAGGCATAGTGAAAGATTGTGTTGTGTTGCAATGGGAGTACAGCATCTTAACCACTTTCATCCCGGAGTCCCTATTTTGGGCCAATTTTGCTGAATCTTATATAAAAGAAAAGTTAAAACATTTTAACAGATCAACTATTTTAAAGCACTATGCCCAAATATTCTTTTTGTTTCTTTAATGGTAATGGTGATAATCCTTTTTCATTGCTTGTACATCAGGAAATATAGTACTTTTGCTATTTTTGCTTCAGTAGCTTTAGCAGTTTTTTTCCATACTGTGCAGGTTCATGCAATACAACATATTATAGTAATAATGCAACAGTGCAACACTGGAGTGAAGTTTCCTTAGCGCCTCTCCGCACACACCCACACACACACATACTGTGACTTTCTAAACCAAAACACATGTGGAGGATAATGCGATTACATGGCTCTTTGACAGGAAAAAAGGCTCCTGTGCTCAGCTAAGCGCCAGCGGTGACACAGAATCTAGGAAGACAAACTAACTTCAACAACAATAACAACAACTAACGACCAGCAGGGTACGCCAGGTATTGTGTGTGTGTGTGTGTGTGTGTGTGTGTGTGTGTGTGTGTGTGTGTGTGTGTGTGTGTGTGTGTGTGTGTGTGTGTGCGTGCGTGTGCGTGCGTGTGTGCAGCGTTTGTGCATGCATTCCTGGTGACAGTGTCTGTGCGTGCATGCATGCATGTGCGTGCGTGCGTGCGTGCGTGCGTGCGTGCGTGCGTGCGTGCGTGCGAAGAATATATTTCAGACATTGTCAGCCACTAACTAAGTCACTACGTTTATAAAGCAGGGAGACACATTATTGACCTCCACAGCAGTGGAGCACATCTAAGTCAGACATCGGCATAGCAATATCCCTCCCTGTCCACCACTTGGCATGAGGATGGACACATGGGAGACAGAGAACAGAGAGTAGAAGTCTGAAGATGGCCATGATTGGAGGCAGACAGAAAGAAAAACGGGGGAAAGGGTGAGTGGGAACACAGAGAAGGAAGTGGGGAAATATATCTACAGACACAGTGGAGGGAGGCAATGCAATTGCGAGACTGCGGTTTAGCCAACAGTAAACACCAACTCGGGACTCCTGAATCATTGCCCTCCACACTCTCCTGTCTTAGCGTCAGGGTCTTGAGGGAGGCAAAGTAGATAATATCATGGACGATGAAGACATACAAGATTATAGAAAAGAGAGGAACAGGGAGAGGAAGAAAGGCAAGTGTATGGAAGAGGCAGAGGAGCAATTGAAGTGTTTCCACTGAGGACCTGGATGTTTGTGTAAGAGGCTTGGGGTACACTCAGAGTCAGCACCGCAGGGGACAGTTAATGGGAAAACATTGAACATGCAGCGATGAATGTTTATTTAGGGACAACATGAATTTGCTTGAATGGAGCTATGAGATTGAATGCTCACTCGCATGTGATGATTAAGGAACAAGGAACTAGCTAATATTAATGTCATCTCTGTGCTTTCCCACCCGTCTACTGTAAAACGATAGAAATGCTTTGAAATTTGCTTTGAAAGAACATCTAAGATAAACATTTCCTAATGCTAGTTAAGTTAAAACAAGGATGTGGAAAATCCTTATATTTGGACTCCACCTCATACTATCCCATAGCCTTACAGTCCAACGAAAGGCCTTGCAAAGTACTGTGGAGGACATAGCAGCTGTCTGAGTGTGTTAGACAGTAGAAGCTAGCCAGCTGAGCTGTGTTTTTAACCTTTATTTATCCAGGGAAGGTTGACGAAGCACATATGCTCTTTTCCTATTGTTCATACAGCATGCATATAATTCCACCATACATTAACTCTCAGCAGATGCTTAAGACAACCCTGGACATCGGCCAAGTAGCTACCGTGTGTGATCATTCAGCAGTACAGCACCAATAAAAAAAGAACTCTATCGCTTTTAGAAAATGCAAAAATTACCAAAGTATCATCATTCAGAGACACCCCCATAATAAAGCAGAGCATATAAAACGTAACTACTTGCACTACATTTCAGCTAGTTACAACACCTGAGCTATAATTCTGGAATGGTCTAATCATTCTTATTACAGTTGATATCTTTATACAAAAATAAAATAAACTATCAGGTTATTAGTCCCTAGAATCAAACCAACAAGCACTAGGCGTTATACTATAGCCTATTATAGCCTTCCATGTGTTAGAATTGTCTGCTTCTGTACCTGTCATCCTTTGTACTGTGTAACGATAACCAGTTGTAAAAGGCAAGGACTAATTGCCGTTCAGGTGTAATAAACACTCTAGTCTTCACATAATCCAATCAGACACCTCCCATGTCCCCATCTTATTGCCTAAGCTGAAAGAACAACAGCAACCACAATGAAAAAAAGAAAAAAAGAATCACGTTATCATCGACAAATGTGTGTATTTCCAAATAGAGTGGACTTGTTGGCTCACAAAAAGCATAGGATTGTCTTCTTTACATGCAATATAGACAGCATATTTGAGGGCTGAGCTAGCAAGTGCTAGGAGCTCAACGGTTAGCCAGCATTTAAAGCCAGTCAGTGATCGTTGGATAGCTAGAGAGCGTTGGGAGCTGGAGACCACTGGCTGCTGCCTGGCCTGCATACCAATTACAATCTGCTAACCAGAAACATGAGGAGATGTTTTGGGGGAAGGTCATTCCTCTGGAATCCAGGGTGACCTGGTGGAAGTGGCCTGTCGCGCGTACACACACACACACACACACACACACACACACACACACACACACACACACACACACACACACACACACACACACACACACACACACACACACACACACACACACACACACACACACACACACACACACACACACACACACACACACACACACAATTGTGTGTATGTGCAGATCCCTGTACAAATGCAGAAATACTAAAGAATACACACAAACACACTACTGTGTGCATGTAGCCACCCCCCCCCCCCCCCCACACACACACACACACACACACACACACACACACACACACACTCTCTCTCTCTCTCTCTCTCTCAGACACGCAGCCCCAGGTTAGAGCTATTTATTGTGCAAGCTCCTTGGCCATTTTTCAGTGACACATCATGCTGGATACATTTATACACACTTTATAGAAGCATTATAGAAGTACAGTCCGTCATTTCAATTCACCCTGTCAGTTTGGCTACACTGTATTTATACAATCTGTACTGTATGCTGTGCTACAATCTGATGAACAAACACATTGCTTGTGGTCATGGACTCCAAAACACATAGACATGGTACAAACAGACCGTACCAAGGATAATATAGTGGAGCCAATTCTTGGCCAGTGTGTAGGGCTGGGACTAGTGCTGCACAAATAATTTAAAAAAGATCCGAGATCTACGTAGATTCAGATTTTTAATATTTTTTTTCAAATAGTTCACAGAAAAAATTGGAATCGTGTGAGAAATCTCAATTGTTGTGGAGGAAAAAAGAATCGTGCAGCACTAGGACAATATACCGCAATACTGCAATACTGGCACACAGAAATAGCTGATCTACAGCAGTGGTTCCAAAAGTGGGGTCCGGGGACCCCCAGGGGTCCTTGAGGGAGTTCCAGGGGGTCCCCAGCTAAATGATAGTTTGGAACCAAATGGACCCTTATGGGTCTGTAACTCTGAGAGCGTACAAATGGAACCAAATGGACCCTAATGGGTCTGTAACTCTGAGAGCGTACAAATGGAACCAAATGGACCCTAATGGGTCTGTAACTCTGAGAGCGTACAAATGGAACCAAATGGACCCTAATGGGTCTGTAACTCTGAGAGCGTACAAATGGAACCAAATGGACCCTTATGGGTCTGTAACTCTGAGAGCGTACAAATGGAACCAAATGGACCCTTATGGGTCTGTAACTCTGAGAGCGTACAAATGGAACCAAATGGACCCTAATGGGTCCATTTGGTTCCAATTCACGCTCTCAGAGTTAAACTAACAGTGATTTTACAATATGAATTGGGGGTCCCAGAGACAGAAATGCCATTAAATGGGGGTCCGTAGACTAATGCATGTCAAACTGGGGGTCCTTGAAATTAAACGGGTTGAGAATATCTGCTAGAGCCGTAAAAATCTTCTCTTATGGGGCTCCCTGGCATATCTTTTCAAATGGGGGTCCTCGGGCTAATTACTGTCAATTTGGGGGTCCTTGACATGAAAATGTTTGGGAACCACTGATCTACAGTACAAGTTCACTTTATGTCGCATCAGTGTACAACTAAACTTGTGTACTGCTTGTAAAGGACAACATTTACTGTCTGTGTGGAGTTTGCATGTTTTCCCCGTGTCCCCTAGGGTAGGTACCCTCACAAAAAACATGCAGTAATCCTGGTCTCTAAACTACCTCCCCCTGGGGCGCCTGATGGAGGGGAAAGGAATAACGGTCGGAATAACGTGTTCCTTCCACGCGCTACGTCCGGCCGGGGAAATTCCCCCCTGTCAGGTGAAAAGAAGCAGCTTGGACTCCTCATGCATATAAGGAAGCATGAGGTCAGTCCGCTGCCCCCCCAGGTTGGCAGAGGAAGTGTAGCGCCCAGGATTACATTAGATAATTGACACTCAAAACAATTACTCTCTGTAAGGTGCTAAATATTTGTTATAAAAATCATACCGGACCAAGACAATAAAATGCGTATGTTTGTGTGAGTGTATGAACACAAACATAATGGTGCATATGTTACACTGCCTGCCTTTCAATATGTCAACAGTACACCACGGTGCTTTACATTTTGTGTGTGCGCCTGTGAACCATGATGCCACAGTCAGGATGTCTGCTTTTACATTGCCGCACGTTGTGGCCTGATTAACTTTGACAGGCCACGTCTCAAAACCACCAAGAGGGCACCGCACTCACACACAGGCACACACAGACACCTCACACACACACCTGTACATATACGTACACCGACAAACAAAATACAGTACTGTACACACACACACACACACACACACACACACACACACACACACACACACACACACACACACACACACACACACACACACACACACACACACACACACACACACACACACACACACACACACACACACACACACACACACACACACACACACACACACACACACACACACACACACACACGTCAAGGCAACCAGGGACGGATGCCTTGACTCAGCCCTGTTGAGCTTATGATTAGAGGTGCTCCGATTACTGATCGGACGATTTTCACTCAAAATGACTCGATCGGTGATCAGCAATTTACCCGATCTGGAGAAACCTTTTATACCATTTAAGTGGTACAGTACTAAGTCAATCAGATATATATAATATCGTTTGGTATCTTTGTGACGGGCCTAAACATTCTCCCCTTCCTCCCCACACACACACACAGGACTTGACATATAATAATTTTGGAAATATTCAAGTATTCAATGCGATACATGGCCAAAGCATTTCCGGGGGTCCCCAGCCAAAACGTTGAGAACCCCTGCTGTACACAATCTAATCTTATTAGATTGTAGATTTTATTCCAACTGATAGAATTCTGAAGTGTCATTTATACTATGTAAAACAAACATGGTACGTAGTCTGTTTTCTGACCTTTCACTGGCTAACCAACACAACACATATTTTATTATTTGCACAATTTATATCATAATTGTCTCCACCAGGCCGAAGGCATGGGGAGAGAGTATGTTTTGCACTCCGTCCGTGTGTCCGTGTGTGTGTGTGTGTGTCCGTCCGTCTGTTACCAGCTAATCTCCGGCACCGTTAACCCGGTCGATGCCAAACTTTGCACACACACTCCCTGGATGCCAACGATGAACCTCTGCCCCACATTTTCCAGAACGGCCTGTTATAGCGCCACCATGAGGCAGCTTTTCACATTTTTTACCTAAAACTGCACCGATCTGCGTGAAACGTTGCAGGAGGAGGAGAAGGAAAAGGTGATCCAAGCATACTAGGATATAATTAAATACAAGTTTTTATGCTATAAATGTGCATTCAATCTACCTATTTTGTGCTATAAATGCACATTTAGACACTCAACATCTATCTTTTGATGTTGGATAATTATATCGAACAAGCCTAATACTTATCTACTATCTATCAATTGTGCCCAAGTAAGGACATGCACAGTGGAGAGAGAGAGATTGAGAGAGACAGAGCAGAGAGAGAGGGAGAGAAGGAAGAAGGGAGAGGAAGACGGGGAATGAGGGAGCCTATTTCACTCATGCAACAAGTCGGCCAATTCTGAACCTGAATAGGCTGATGGATGCGTCGCAATGGGTTGTCAGTCAGCGCCCCACTAGCGATGCAGAGCATTTTCTGCTTGTGTGTGTCTGTGTGTGTACTGTATATCACTAGGATTCACACGTCTGTGGTTAGAGCTAGCTAGCTCTGGGACAGCTGTTTATGCTTTTGTTGAGATGCTGTACAGTCTCATCATAAAGCTTTTCAATTCAAGTGGTAACATGTATGTATCCATCTTTGTGATTAGCGCCGAGGTTTCACCTGCACTTGACACAACCTCGCAGTGACGCTACTAATGGACAGCGCTTGTGAAGTCTCCTTAGACATCACTATTGGATGTTTCATCTTCAAATGCATACAGTGCGTTGTTATTGATTTGTGGTAGGACAATTTGGCATTGCAGTTTGGAAGGAAGGGGGGTGAAAGGGAGACATGGCGTGAGGTAAGAGAGGTATAGAGAGGGAGGGAGAGGTAGAGAAAGCAAAGAGAGGATTTTAAATATGTCTGATTTGTGGTGATGGTAATAAGATTATACTTTTCTAGATTTAGAGTTTTGAATTGAGCGAATTATACAGTATTTTCTGGTCGTTGTCATGAAAAAAGAAAAAAGACAAATTCTCAAAACCGGTAGGCTAATGATACAAAGTTTGTGGAGAGATAAAAGACTCACAGAATACACACACATGCGCTCACAGACACACACACCCGCAATCTATGTGAGGCAGGAAGGAGGGAAACACAGATGACAAATAGCTCACTTCCGCAGGGAGGTGAGATCTGGCTCTCTGCACTGTATCCTATTTCAACCTGATAGAGGGAATACAGAGAGATACAGACAGAGAAAATGAGATAGTGGGAGGCAGAGGGGAAGAGGGACAATGAGATACAGAAAGAAAAAGAGACCCTGACAGAGGCAGAGAAAGTCTGAAACAGAAGATGAGAAATACAAACAAATGATACACAAAACAGAGATGGAGAGAGAAAGAAAACAGAATGGAAAGGAATTACAAAGAAAGGGGGAGACAGTATTTCAGATTAAATGTTTACACTTCACACTGATGAAGGCTGGATAGCCGAAGCGTCTGTCTCTACTACAGTATATAGAAAATAAAAATAATTAAAACATACTCTTGCCACTGTGTGCGATCCATCACCTCCGTTCTTCACTATGTTATTTTGAGTGGATAACGCACCAGAAGTCAGAGCGCGGTGGTCACAAGAAAAGTCAGATTCAATGTTTATGCACATTATTGCACTACATATCAGTAGGCTAAATTGTGGGTACTAAATGCCAGCTAGTTTATGCCTATCCTGCGTGTGGAGGTGACATTGGCAAACAAAAAACATAGGAGCCTGTTAGCGTAGCATTAGCTGCAGCAGACTGCCCCTTCTCATCATCAACAGGGGGATGTGCTGTCACTGATAAATTGGTCCTGCTAGCAGCAGCGACACATAACAGTCATATCCACTTCAAAATACTGCTCACCACGTACAAGGCACTCAACAACCTGGCTCGCCCTACCTCTCTGATGTACTCCACCCTCCCCTCCCTCAGGTCAGGCCTCAGGTCATCACCCTCCTGGTGGTCCCCAGGACCAAGCACAGAACCTGGGGTGATAGGGCTTTTTCTGTTGCTGCTCCCTTCCCTGTGGAATGCACTCCCCAACCATATCTAAGAAGCCCACACCATTCCATCCTGCAAAACTGCTTAGTCTGGCCATGCCTACTCAAAACCCACCTCGTCCTCTTCAATATTCCTTATCCCCACTTGTTTGACTGATTTTAGATTTTGTAACAACACATTTTTGGAACAAAATGCCACAGATCATCCAATTGCCATCAAAGGCGTATGAAGAAATGGCACCCTTTTCACATTGGCCTATTATAGCACCACCAGGAGGCCACAACCTGACCTGCCCTGGTGGAGACCTGTGCCCAGAAGGGCACTTTTTCTAGTTAGATTGTAGATTTTATTCCAACTGATAGAATTCTGAAGTGTCATTTATACTATGTAAAACAAACATGGTACTGTACGTAGTCTGTTTTCTGACCTTTCACTGGCTAACCAACACAACACATATTTTATTATTTGCACAATTTATATCATAATTCATACTGGATCCATAGATGTTTTGTCAATATTCATTCCATGCCAAAATGACACATATCTCCTCTAACATCTTGTCAATACCCCACGTAGGAGCACAGGAATGGTTTTCTTTCTCCAAGGACCAAACCTACAGTACATATCATATAAATTAAGTTACCATTACTATTGGTTGTTCATTGTACCTGTCTTACAGTTTCCACTCTGTAAACTGTAATCTGTCTCAGTTTCTGTTATTTAATACAACCTTAACTCAACAGGCATGGTGGCAGTACGTGGTGAGATTATTCAGTATGCATGCCTATCATTTGCTTTCACTTTTACAGGTGAAAATAATTAAAACGTACTCTTGCCAATGTGTGCGATCCATCACCTCTGTTCTTCACTATGTTATTTTGAGTGGATAACGCACCAGAAGTCAGAGCGCAGTGGTCACAAGAAAAGTCAGATTCAATGTTTATGCACATTATTGCACTACATATCAGTAGGCTAAATTGTGGGTTCTAAATGCCAGCTAGTTTATGCCTATCCTGCGTGTGGCGGTGACATTGGCAAACAAAAAACATAGGAGCCTGTTGTTAGCGTAGCATTAGCTGCAGCAGACTGCCCCTTCTCATCATCAACAGGGGGATGTGCTGTCACTGATAAATTGGTCCTGCTAGCAGCAGCGACACATAACAGTCATATCCACTTCAAAATACTGCTCACCACGTACAAGGCACTCAACAACCTGGCTCGCCCTACCTCTCTGATGTACTCCACCCTCCCCTCCCTCAGGTCAGGCCTCAGGTCATCACCCTCCTGGTGGTGGTCCCCAGGAGCAAGCACAGAACCTGGGGTGATAGGGCTTTTTCTGTTGCTGCTCCCTTCCCTGTGGAATGCACTCCCCAACCATATCTAAGAAGCCCACACCATTCCATCCTGCAAAACTGCTTAGTCTGGCCATGCCTACTCAAAACCCACCTCGTCCTCTTCAATATTCCTTATCCCCTTGTTATCCTTGTTTGACTGATTTTAGATTTTGTACGTTCATATGCTACTGTGGTATTTTATTTATTATATC
This sequence comes from Electrona antarctica, assembly GCF_951216825.1. Taxonomy (NCBI): domain Eukaryota; kingdom Metazoa; phylum Chordata; class Actinopteri; order Myctophiformes; family Myctophidae; genus Electrona; species Electrona antarctica. Next base: position 38,850,065 of record NC_136793.1, read on the forward strand.
AATATTCTTTTAAAACTTGTAATAAGGTGGGCAAAATAAGCTTAGGCTTCACCATGTTGACTAAGTGTACTGTAAATTGCTCAACAACTGTATTGTTTTTCTTTTAAATGACCGAAATAAAAATGTTTTTCTCATATACTTTCTCCTAATGAAGTTGTAATCCCCCATGTACTTTGAGTACTTAGAAAAGTGCTATATACATTTTAGATATTGTCACCCAACTGAATGGACTGTCACAAAGACAGAGAAATAAGTAAAGTTATACGCAGACACACAAATATAAAATAAACTTTGAAAAGAAATGGAGGACGAAGAAAAGGAATAGAGAGAATGAAGGGAGGAGAGGGTAAAAGAGGGACAGAGACAAAAAGAGAGAGCAAGGCCAACTACACAAAACCCTGACCTGCTCTCTACATTGTTCTTAGAAGCAGAGAACATCGCTAGGGGAACAACACCTCGCTCACCTATGACATCCAGGTTAGCAGAGCTGCAGTTATTAGCGCTACCACAGTTGACTTTTGGAGCAGCGTGTTTTCTCTCGCTCCCTATATCCTCTTTTCCCCTCCCCGTCTTCCTCGCCTCCACTGACACGCTTTCAGCTGTGCTGTTTTTTGAACAGTGAAACTATTGTGTGCCTTCAACAGCGAACAATGCGTGCTGTTTCGCCGTAGGGCCCCCGAGCACACATTAGCTCACTTTGCCCCTTTTGTCTATCGCTGAATTCCTGCCGTGTATCTGGTTGCAATGCCAATAAATAACTGCATGTATTCACTTCTTGGTAGGGTTGTGCAGCAAGGGTGGCCTTGTGGTTTGAGTGAGTGCTGTGACCTATGAACGGAAGGTCATAGGGTTGTTTCACCCCTTGACTCTGTGGAAGCTTACAGGCCGAATAAGTGTCCTTGAGATGGGGAGATTGGAACCCTTGCTACTATAGCTAACGCTAACATTTACCTTTATGTAGCTAACGGTAACATTTACCTTTATGTAACACAAATGTTTCTCTATTGGCTGTACACTTCTTCAAGTTCTTGAATTTGAACTTGAAGAAATAGCTGACAGATGTTACAAAGAAAGACATGTTCTGCGGGTCATAAAAAGCTCCATTACCTCATATCTGTTTACAAGTTGCCATTTACAATGGGAGGTGAAATATAAGTTGTTGTATAACACTAAACATTAAGGGAGAAAATATATGTGTATTAACCTGTTTTTTATATATTTTATTATTTGTAGATGGCATGTAGAGTAACATCTTCTACTAATGACCTGCCCAAAATATAAATGCAAGATTGAAAGTCTCTCTCTCTCTCTCTCTCTCTCCCCATCTTTAAAAAAATAACATATTGCAGGCCTAGCTATTTATTCACTGATTGCATCAAGATACACAGCCATACATTCTGCCACGGCAGTCCAGCTCAGCTGGGCTCAGCTGTCTGTCTTGTGAACATCACTGGTGCCCTGTGATGCTATGCAGAGCTTTCTATTTCCAACCCTGCCAACAGACAATAGCTACACCAGTACAGGCTGGCCTCTGTCACTCAAAGTCAATATCAACACATACAACACACACACACACACACACACACACACACACACACACACACACACACACACACACACACACACACACACACACACACACACACACACACACACACACACACACACACACACACACACACACACACACACACACACACACACACACACACACACACACACACACACACACACACACACACACACACACAGAGAGAGAGAGGTGTCTGCTAAATGCGAATTCCCGCACACAGTAACTCTGTCATTTCTCAACCGTTTCGGACGCGGGGCGGCTCGCCCTGGGCACGTTCATGTAGGTCTGGAAGTTCCGGGGACCCACCGGGGACCCCCACACGGAGTTGCACCACTCAGTTCACACAGGTGTGATTTTTTATTTCAATGCTGTTTTGGGAGAGTCCTAAACCACGATTACCAATGTTTTGACCCATATATTGTAAGAAATTGTATAGTTTCCAAATCAATTTCATGTAAACAAAATGCAAGCAAATAAATACAAATAAACATACCGGTAAATAATGTTTTGATGGATAAATGCTGTTGGGCGGAAACAGTGTATCTCCATATTTCCATATTATGGTTTTTCATAAATTAATACTTTACTTTATCATACAAGAGTGTTGCACTAAAGTAGTGGAAGTAGCAGATCTACAAGCTCACACCACGTCAAGATGACGTGTTGTGAACGCAATTAAGAACGCAATTCAATTTGATTGAAATGGGTCCATCAATGTCAAACTGCCACGATTTTAGTTGCTGAAATAAACTTCCCATTTGGATTATTGTTGACAAACAAACAGTTATTTATTTCTTGTCTGTCAGATTCGGTAATTCATTTTTATACTAAGACTCTCATAATTTGGGGATTTTGCTGTATTATGTCACATTTAAATTACTAGACCGGTGCCCGGCTGTAGAGCACCGAGTCAGTAACAAGGGAAGTTGGAGATCCATGCCCCACCCAGCTATGCAATACCCATTGTACCCGTGCCAGAGTCCCCGTTACACCCATCTGTCTGTGTCCCTTTTATGCCCATATATGGAGGGGTTTTTTTTTTTGTATTTGTGTCCCTCTATTCCTATATATGGAGTTCTGTGTCAGGCATGCCCAAATATGGAGTGTTGTAATGTCAGAACAGGCCAGCTCCAAATATGGAGCCTGGGCAGGGGTCCTGCATGTCCAGAGCCTGGGCAGAGGCCTTTTGTGGCGGTTCTGGACAACCATGGGTATGACCGACTCGACACCGGGCACTGCACTCCCTCGTCTCCCTGTGGGGGTGTGGAACGCGTGTGTCAAATTTGAAGGTGTGGCGAACGGTTCTCGAATTTCGTGGATTACAGACGTACATAAATATAGAGTTCTGTGTCAGGCATGCCCAAATATGGAGGGGCTTTATTGGCATGAGAAAACATATGTTTACATTGCCAAAGCAAAAGTGGGACGAAACAATCAAAACAATGTATGTACAATGAAATGTGAATACAGAAATGCGTAATCCACATAAGAAAGGTTAACTAAACTCTCCCTCTCTCTCTAACACATTTCAATTTCTTTATTTGAGTTCACATTTATAAAATACAAGGGCACAAATATTTTTCAGTTGCTTCTGATGTCCCACACACTCGAAACAACATGTGTCTCGGTGCTTGAATCCAAACAAGCCCTAAATGTACAGAATATAAGCAACACTGCACATGAACTTATTCACAGCCAACATTTGGTCACTTCAGTCTGTCATAACACCTGGGAAAAATCATGGGTACAAAAAGCACCTTCTCCTCCAAATAGATCGACTGCATATAATGGAGGAGAGGGAGACCGAGTGCATTTTCCGGCAGCGGCATCAGCCACGGAGTGTCCACGGCAGGCGGCAGTGTTTCTCAGCGGCATCAGTCCGACACCCTACCCCAAACCCTAACCCTAACCACAAGCACGATGCAACGCATGTCGGACCAACGCACTGCCGTGGAGCGAGCGGCAGTGGATGCCGCCCCTCCCCCCGGCAGCGGCGCGGCTGTTACGGTGTCTGGAGCGGCGGCCGCAGAACGGACCGACACTGCCGCAGAACGGACCGACACTGCCGCAGAACGGACCGACACTGCCGCAGAACGGACCGACACTGCCGCAGAACGGACCGACACTGCCGCAGAACGGACCGACACTGCCGCAGAACGGACCGACACTGCCGCAGAACGGAGCTGTCATAATCCACCCACCTTCCCGGTAGCTGCCGTCCCTCCCCCCGGCAGCGCCGCGTCTCATTGCCGCTGCCAGAGAATGCACTCGCTCCTTCTGGATTGAACAGTATGTTGCAAGCTGCTTTGCCTTACACTTGATCAACCCCATAATAATCCTCAAGCCTCTGACCACCAGCCTGTGGACATGGCCCAAGCTGCCAAATATAAAAACAATGAGCTAACACACCTATGTATAATGACTTGTACTAATGGTTGGTATTTTATTTGTTTATTAAGGAAAGCTTACTCTAAACTTAAATCAAAAGCACAGCTAACTTCCAATAGAAAAATGTCTCTGCTGTTCAATGACATCCGGTGTATTTGTCGTTATATTTGTAAATATCATTGCATTGAAACATTTCTGGTTTCACAGGACTTTTTGTTAAACACAGTAAAGGAATCAAACATGGGTGACACATCTTTGGCAATAATGTTAACAATTCTGCAAGGAGGGTTTAAAGGGTAAGACCACTTTTTTAGAGGTTTGGCTTGTTTTCTTACCTTATTATGGGCAAACTAGTCTATTCCATGAATTATTTCGCTCCGTTGTGGTGTTTATTAGCAATTTAAAAATAGGGTCTCATTGACTACCATTGTAACGGGGAAACAGCTCTCAAAGTCACTCTTTTAGCACATAAACGAACGCAACAAAAGCTCTGACAGTTTATGACATCAGGAAAACTCATGCGGTTTTATCTTTAATAAACAATGTCAACTTGTCTTGTTTTGACTAATTTGTGTAGAAAGAAGATCCGGTAGGTACGCCTACGATCGTTTGTTAAGCAAACAAACGATCTGATTGGACCAAAACTGTACACCCACTCCTGAAGCGTATTATTGGAATGCCGTTGAGCCACGAAGGGGATGTAAACAAATGGATTTGATGTCATCCGCTTGTCACTAAAAACATACACAATGGACGTGTTTGAGGGAGACACTTTAGAAGACACTTTAGAAGAAGTGTCTAGGGCTGCTCGTATGTGAGGCTGCAGCTGGGTGCATCTCAAACAGCGTGGCGACTTGTTTACAAATGAAACCTCGCAAGATGTCCCCGCGAGAGTTGGGAATGCCGCAGTACTGCTTCAGTATATCTCCAACCAAAATAGTAACTTTATAAATCTATCTTAATAAAAGACGAAAATAAAACGATGAATTTTCCTGATGTCATAAACTGTCAGAATCAGCTTTTGTTTTGTTTGTTTATGTGCTAAAAGAGTGACTTTGAGAACTGTTTCCCCAATGGAAGTCAATGAGGCCCTATTTTTTATTTCTTAAATTGCAACACAACGGAGCGAAATAATTCATTGAATGGACTAGTTTGCCCATAATAAGGTAAGAAAATAACCCAAAGCTCTAAAAAAGTGGTCTTACCCTTTAAGCAGCTCGAGAGGCTGGCTGTAGCTTGAGTTGTACCGAAGCCGAGATGTGTGCTGTTCAGCGGCAACAACGACGCAACGCACAGAAGGATTCTGCACTTCTGGTCAGATGAAGGAGGAGCCAAGTCTGGACACTCCCACAGCGCCAGGAGCCTCTAGTGTCACCAACATCTCGACAGCCATCTTCCCCATTGACTCTTAGTCTTGCAGGAAACAGTGGGGGCTGTAGCATGCCACTTGGACACAGGCCGGGGTCTGATCAGCCTTGGTCGGGTCGCCTGGCTATGTATAGTCCTTTGTAAAACTTACAGCTGTTTAATATATGGGACATAGACTATGGTCTGATGCTGTCCATGGACAGTAAGAGTCATGATTATTGGGATACCAGATGTACAAATTCAGTTTGGTTGGCAGCACTTGCCTTTACTGTGAAGATGAGGATATCGTCATCAATTACCTACTGCTGCCAGGAAGCAATTAGACAGAAGCCGCAAACACAAGGAGCAATCTGTCTGACATTCACTGTATCTCTCTCTGTCACTCACTCTCTAACTACATTTCACTCCCTCAATCATATCTAACTCTCCGTCTTCAATTCTTTCTCTTTACACTTGCTTGCTGCCTTACTGTCTCTCCCTCCCTTTGACTATCTCTCTCTCTATTTTAATCTATTCTATATATCTATCTCAATCGTGTTCTCTCAGACTCTTTTGAGTGTTCACTCTGACTCCATTTCTCTCTCTCTCCAACTTTCCATTTTATACTGCAGACACTCATCTATTTCCCAGTTTCTCTCTTCAGTAATGTGTTATTGAGTACAGCATGGCACATGAGGGAACAGCTTTCTGACACCTACTGTAATCATTCAAAGAATAGGCAGTCATGACTCATGACTGAGTTGCAGTACTGTCACAGAGCCACAGTACCGTCGCACACAATTAAGGACATGAAGAAAAAATGAAATGAAAAGAATGTGGGAATGCAGCGTGGTAATGATTTAGAACATGCTGTATCCATATGAATAATGATTCATAACACAACATTCAGCAGTATTATTTTTCAGTAGACTGCCTGTCTGAGGTTAGAGGCAGCCTGCCAAGGACACTGGCACAGATAGATGTTTATAACTTTGGAGTAAGAACCTTGCACACAGTAACTTCAAGCACCTTGAGCGCTATAGGACCGCTGCTATTCTTTTTATTCTATAATTATTAATTTTGTCCTCGTCATTTCCCTGTTGTATTGTATATGTTTATTAGTATTACTACTGCTACAACAATGTCAATTAATTTGACTCTCATGTACCTGTACATAAGAATAATGAAATATTGAACCTTGAATCTGGAGTAAGAGCACACCAGCTGCTGCAGTCTGACCTACAGTATGAAGATTACTGTAATTGCTAACAGCAGCACAGCAGACTTCATAATGTACACTCAGATGAACATACACTTTATAATGTACACTCATAATGACTTATGATGTAAAAATCGCCACTGGCATTGAGCTCTGTCTGTTTGCAATGTATGTGCCTGTGTACACATGCATGTGGGCGAATGTGTGTCTATGTGAAGGTATCTATGTGTACCCATATGTGTGTGTGTGTGTGTGTGTGTGTGTGTGTGTGTGTGTGTGTGTGTGTGTGTGTGTGTGTGTGTGAGAGTATGCGTGTGTGTGTGAGAGTATGTGTGTGTGGGTGCGCGCTCGCTCATAGGCTTGGGCAGAATCACGGAATTAGGGCATTTAGCACGGCTGAACCCTGAAAATCAATTATTCGAGTAGTCAGTCAGAGACCCCTCAGGGAAGGGAGACGGAGATTCTCTGATCCAAGCAGTCCTATTTATATTGAAGCTGCCTCGACACTGGTCGAAAATAAACTGAAGAACGCACGCGGATTAAACGCAAGATTATTATTATAAGGCTTTTTGCCTTCATCGATAGATGGGGGAAGACACGCAGCAAAGGTCGTCGGGATCGGGACTTGAACCCGCAACACACTGTCAGGATTACCAGCCTGGACCGCTAGGCCAGCCCAGGCCATTAAACTACACTTTGTTTTTACGATATGACCACCATGCAGTTGTGACTTACACAAAAAAATGTGGTCTCTTTTGAACTCCATAGCAGTAGGCGAGTCCTTTTTAGCACTACATAACTCTACTACACAAAATGGCACATGTCAATCCCAACACACAGAGAACCATTGACGTATTTTGGCGCATGTTGGTGTTTTCAGTGTTTAGGATAGAGGGAGCTCTTTGCCAACCTGTGAGTGATCCTAGGACTTCCAATGAAGTGGACAGCCGGAAATAACGTCATCACAACTAATCCAACCCCGTCCGATCTAATATTAAGGGATTTATAAAAAATATTTGCTGCTTTCTTGTTTTTTCTGCATTTTTGGGGAGAACACGCTATATTCAAGTGCCAATAACTAAAGGACGGAGGGTAGCGGTGACACTTTTTTTTTTACAGATGAAGACTCTCCTCTGTCTTTTGCGACACTCTGTGTCTCGATCGCCGTGCAGCTAAATATTCTGTGGCTCTTGAAACGTTAGTAAAAATACTCAAAAACATTGGCAAGAGATGATTTCTTCATTTATTTATTCTGGCAGTCTGCCGTCATATGCAGTTGTCTCAACAGATTTATTGATCTTAAATGCTCAACAATGTTCATGAATATATTGCACTTGTCTTGATCTTATTGTGGTCTACACAGATCTGTACTGAAATGCATGACTCTGTTAGGCCTACATTCCTATTATTTAGAAATCCCTGCAGTGTTCTTTTTAATACGTCAAAATACAGACACTGCTCTTTCTATTAAACTGATATGCTGTATTGTATTTCTGCTCGATAAGTCTCCTAGGAAATCAATTAAATAGGAGTAGATATGTTGTCACAAAAATATTGCCAGATATAACTTTATTTTGAGATTACTTGAGATAATTACTACAAAAAAAAGTTTATTATCCAGGTTCAACCTACAGTTGGAGGCCATCGATATTGTCCTTTTCTTTTTGCTGAGGTTTGCGTGATCTGCGCAAAAGGACAGTTAACCCATTTTGGGCGGAAACCCCTTTTGGTGTTTTAAACATTATGTTATAATTTAGCTATTGAAAAATAGCAGATCTACAAGCTCATAGCGTGCCACCGAGTGGCGCGCTACGAGCTTGTAGGTCTGCTATTTTTGAAAAATCGTGAAAATATTTATTTCAGAAAACTGGAGGATTTAGAAGGATTTTTTAAAAATTTTAGGTCAGGCCTAAATGGGTCAAATAATAAGGGCCAATATCGGTGGCACCCAACTGTACCACCACCCAGATCAATATCTCTACCACCACCCAGATCAATATCTCTGCTCAGCTCAATGTTGTGGAGCGACACAATAAGGTGTACGGAAGAAGGGCACTTATTTCCTATTCATTCATTCATTTATTAAAGCGAGACTCGACTAAGTAGGCTAACTGCTTATTAGACATACAGTATTGTAGTTAAGGCAATGTCTTACACCAACAGCTCAGCTTTAATGTTTTTTTTTGGATGGTATGAAAGACTGGTCAATCCCAGTGTGTGCATGTGTCTGTGCGTTTGCATGTACATGGTTGAGTGTGCCTTTTTAATACATTTTATTCAAAGAGTATGACATCATAATTATGCAAGTTTCACAGAAAGAAAATACAACTCTTTGTTTTTACATTTTCTCCCACAACTCCTTTCCCAATCCTCCCCACCCACCCACCTCACTGCGTGATTCTAATCGCAATCCAGGTCCTAGGTTAATTGCTGTAACAGTGCCTTCCTGTTTGTGTGCGTGTGTGTGCGCGCACGTGCATGCGTGCGTGCGTGCGTGTGTGTATGTGTGTCCTCGTTTCAAATGCCCTGACAAAGTGCCTCCCCCACACCCCACCCATCTGAAATGAGCTGTGCAGCCCTGCACGCAAGAGCAGATGCATTTCTCTGCCTTTGATCTACAGGTAAACAAACCCAACCTGTGAAAGAAAAACACACATCCTTAGATCCGCCACGTGCCTTCCATGAATAAGAGAAGAGGAAAATGGAGACCGTGAGAGAACACAGAGAGAGATGGAAGAAGGATAAAGACGGAGATGATGGGGGGGTGTAGGGGGATGTGAGAAAGAGAGGAGAGGACAGAGGAGATGATGGGGGGTGTAGGGGGATGTGAGAAAGAGAGAGGACAGAGGAGATGATGGGGGGTGTAGGGGGATGTGAGAAAGAGAGAGGACAGAGGAGTGAAAGAGAGAGAAGGAGGGAGGGTGAGGGAATAATAATTATTGTCTGTATTCGTCGCATTATTCCTTGCTTGGCAGGTTTGCATTTCATAGGCCTGTATCTCCTATTATACTGTACAAACCTTGTTATTTCCCCATATAATCTTTGTACCACTCAAACACAGCCACAGCATTGACTTGCTTGGACATTTTTCTGACAGAGTCAACGGCACACAGACAAACACAGATATAGAGAAACAGAGACAGACAGGGAGACAAGGGGTTAGAGAGACAGAGTGACAAACAGAGAGAGAGTATGTATATAATGAGCGCTGTCAGACTAGGGCCACAACACAAGTCGTTTAGCCGCTGATAAGATCTTGTAAGCCAAGAGCACTTAACAGAGCTGTCATATACAGCGTGCGCTCATCTGTCCAAATTGTCTTATGCACACGACCGCTTTTCCTCTGTTAGCCATGTCTGCATTTTTGAAACAAACAACATTTCTAATGTCAATAAATGCTACCAAAAATGAAGCTTCTGTGCATATACAGAAGTTTACATCATGTGATTCAGATTTAAAAACTTAACCCAAAGAGCTGCAAGAAGCTAAAACATTGAAATGATAAAAAACTGACTGAACAAACTGTAGTCATATGTTTCTATATTGAAGTGGACACAGTGAGCTACACACAGAACACAAGTACTTTTAATACCTCAGGCTCACAAGTTAAGTTATTTCCTCGACAATGTCACCCAAAAACACAGTCCCCAACTAAATCCCTGTAGACTGGTGCTTCCTGACTGCAGTAATACTGTGTTTGATGTCAAACAATGAGTTCAGTCTTCGGTGACAAGGCACTTTCATTTTAGTGGAAAAATGAAAGTGCCCACCCCTTCATCTTCCGCCTGGGATGACAGGCGATGGGACAGCGATGGGAATTCACGCAGGAGAGGGGAGAAGAGAGATTCTACATTGCATAACACTCTGCTTTTATCCGAGCTCTGTTATCATGGCTGCGGGTTATTGAAGTGGCTGCCAAGTGCCAACACTGTCACACTGTATGCTGAACTCCTTATTTGGTTTTGTTCACACCCGAGGCATATAGGCAACATACGCAATGCGCTGATCATGCAACAAACCACAGGATCACTTATGCACATTTGAGGACCATCCATTGATTTCTAACCACAGCGATTTTTACCACAACCACAGCGTGCATAGCCTCAACCCTAGGGCACTAGCGGCCTGCCTTGCTGTTACACGTCACTCAGAGGGCAGCCAAAGCCCAATAATTCTACCCTCGTAATCGTATCGGCCTTATTTACGTATGTATAATAACATATTTGACTCTTGACCCTGGCAAGAGCAAATGTTCACAAGACATGCAAAAATACAGTAGGCTATAGATTATATTATGGTAATATTTGAAAAACAGCTGTCTAGCAAGTGACTTTTCCTAGACATTATCACATAACCAATCTGGGAACCCATCAGACCAACCATCTGCAGTTTGTTTCCTTTGCATTTACCTCTGGGGGTGGACCCGTTTGGTCCACCCTCAGCCCTCCTCTTCCAGCATTTTCATTCCACTAATCCCCTATACATGACACGTTCTGAATGCCCCTGCCGACAGATTCTGTAGCGCAGTTCTGGAATCTGTTCTTGAGAGATTATCTCACAACTGAAGCTATGACTTTGTGGTAAGTAAGTAAAAATAAGAAAAAGCTAGATGTGAGATGTTTTTAGGAGGGCCAGATGGGATTTGTCTTCTTGCCGCAGACTCGCCTTTCATTGATTGTGTTTCTCTTGCTTCTGTCTTTAAATGCTAAACACCATCATCATTACAAATAAAGTGTTCATAAAACAAATTAATACATGTTTATGAAACAACAAGTGAAAGTGAATACATACACAAATAAAAAGAATATCAACAAACAATCAGCCTTATTAAAGAGAATACTGTCGGGACAGAGAGGCCGAGGCAAGCGATCTCTGGAGTGCAACAGCTATCACATTTTCCTATCTTATTTTAGATGGGATCAGCAAGAGCTCTGTGCAAATTATTGCCAACTTTGCTCAGCCCATAAAGCCCATTCCCGCCAGAGCAAGCGTCACTTGCTACTGTAGCTAGCAGAGGAGCATGTTGACAACTGTTGGCGTTAATTGCTTTCACACCGAGAGTGCTTTATGAAACATGCACCGAGACATGCTCCATACTTTGACTGTGTCTGAGTCACGGCTGTCACTGACAGCGACAACACAGTGTAAACAAAAACACACATTAAAGCAATGGCTGGTGTTTGATCTTCAACATGGATCTAAAACCTGTGACAGTTATAACCTATTAATAATCTTGCTTTGTTGAATTTACCAGCTGCAGTACTTTGTGTCATGTTCCCATTTAATAGAGGGTATGCGCATGCATAAAGTGAGTGGCAAAGTGAGTGGCAAAGTGAGTTTAACGTCATTTAATGTCGTTTAATGCAATCAGATAGGACTGTTCTGTTCGGATGTATGGGCTGTCAAGGCCAGAAAGTATTTTTTGCCACTCAGTAGGCGTTCCCGCAAAACTTCCGGTTATGATGATGATGTCACGCGCATACCCTCTATAGTAATATGTTCATAATATTGATAACAGAAAGCAGATCTGCACACCACTGACTTTATGCTTTTTGTTAATTTCTATGCCAAGCATCGAAGCATGTCATGTTTTGTTCTGAAGCATTGCTTCACTCAAAAGGTCTGTAAAATGACTCAGTGAGAATTATCAAGCATGGCTCATATTCTCAAAAACTAAGGTTTGAAATTCAAACCCTAACCTAACCATAAACGCAAGCACGGGAGCAACACACGCATGTCGGACTAATGCTCCGTCGAAATTACGTGCGGATCCCCCAAGGATGCTCTTTGCGCTCTGATGAGCAAAACTGATAAAACCAGTTGCTGGGTGTTAAATCGAAATCATCCAATTTTCAGAGTCAAAGAAACAGGCCAGGTCAAAATGTGTCTTTTCATGAGAATGAGACGAGACTAGGGATGGAGCTCATTAATTATTATTGATAATGAGCACCTCATCGATCCTGTTTATTGATTCAGGCATTTATCAAACCCACTATTGAGCTTTTTTATTGGCCAGTTGTGACTGTGAGTTTGTGGCCGACTGACCACCATCTAAAATGAAATGAAGATACATCTGCTCGCACCATGTTGTGAGCTTGTAGATCAAATTTTTTCGGCAACGATAGACTGAGAATATGTTGCACATTGAATATGTCACGCTAGGAGACACTAGTCATTCATTCGCAGGGAGCGATATGGCAGGGAGATTTGAGTACCCAAAACAGATTATTATCAATTGATTATTAATATTGTCAATGGAGACTTGCTACCATGCTGGGCTGCAAGCACCACATACCTTGGGTAGAAGAGGACGTGTGTCTATGTTTGGATTGACATCAAAATACACCAATGGCAGTCAATGAGTTAATGAGCAACTGTTGAGTTACGCCTTTAGTTATTTACTTTAATTGTTTGTTAATGTTTCAGCCATTAAATAAAATAGAAAATGCATAGCCAAATGCAAGATTATTACAACATATCAATCCCAAATTACAGGGGTTAGAAAAGGCATAAGCTGAATGACAAAAACTATTATCCTTAAATGATTTCAAAGTAACTTTTCAAATGGAGAGTCTATTTCAAAACATTGCTTAATAACACCTATTAATCAAGCTACCTAAAGCATAATGTAGCATGAATCTTAATTAGCCTCTCATTCATTCACTTGACATTCTTGGACCACCCACATCACAGCCAATACATAGTAAGGAATATGCAGGATCCAAAAGTCCAACCTTTGTTATGAATTCAGAATAATAATGTAAGAGAGAAGAGCCAGGGGAAGAAACACGAGATATGAGACAAGTAGATTGTTATTCTACTGTTTCACTTCCCTGGCAGACACGCTGGATGTCAATGTGCTGGTAGCTGTAATGCCTATACGATGTGTAACTGAACAAAAGATGGCATAAAATAGGCTACATGCATGAAAGATGGTGGCATGGTTTGAACCAAATCCACACTGAGGGCTTTTTACATGTGTGCACTTCAGGCTCAGTGCATGTGGTGCGGTTCCAGTATTGTGATAATCCTTCATGGGATACACTCTGGCATTTCCCAACCCCCAACCTGCGCGCACACGCACGCGCACGCACACACACACACACACACACACACACACACACACACACACACACACACACACACACACACACACACACACACACACACACACACACACACACACACACACACACACACACACACACACACACACACACACACACACACACACACACACACACACACACACACACACACACTTCCTTGGCTGGATATATTTAGGTCATTGGTCGATATCCTGGACAGGTGCACTGTAGAGGTTCTACACTGTGTCTGTGAGTGTCTCTGTGTGTGTGTGTGTGTGTGTGTGTGTGTGTGTGTGTGTGTGTGTGTGTGTGTGTGTGTGTGTGTGTGTGTGTGTGTGTGTATTCCATTTGTTGTAATAAATGGTTAACCACTTGAAGCCCAGCATCCCTATGCTCACCAAAAAGAAACAGATCTACAAGCTCACAACGTGACACGTTGGCTTGGTGTAGATGGAAAAAAGCAGTCCAAGTACATTTGTAACTCATGTGTGTGTGTATTTATTTATGAGTGGATGCATTTACGTGCATCTGTGCGTACACTGAACGCATGGGATGTGTATTGTATTTGTGTGAGAGCACCAAGCATCCCTGTGCGTGTATTGTGTGTGTGTGTGTGTGTGTCTGCACATACAATAAGTTAGCTCATGTATATGCGTACTGTATGTATACGTACAGTAGCTGTGCACAATGCACACGTGCATGTGTATACTGTGCTGTACGTGTGTGTGTGTGTGTGTGTGTGTGTGTGTGTGTGTGTGTGTGTGTGACAGAGAGAGCGCATGTTCATGCTTCAAGCTCCACAGTGTGTGACTGTTCGGTAGCTATGGGGACGTCCTGTTGGCATTAGGAAACCTCTCTCCCTGGGACGTGTTAGCCAATGAGCAGCTGTGCCTCAGGAGGGGCTGTCTTGTTAATTAAACCTGGAGCTGTTTGTCAGCAACAGCATATGATACACAATGCTGCTATCACTATCGATGTAAGGAGAAAATGGCAAGGAAGGATTGCAGCGGTCCCTGCTAAAAAGAAAAGAAAGGGGGGAGGGGCAATGTTGCTGCAACATTAACTGGGAGTGTGTCAGCATCTTCTGTGCTACTTTCAATATGTCTAGACCATAGACATATCTGCATTTGAATGAACACATTTAATGTCTAGGTGTATAATACCTAGCCTGCGTAGATATTAGTCTGGAATCTCTATGTGGAAACTGCATTTCCAAGGGGAGAATTCAAAAAATGCCTGATGGTGATAAAGCATTCTGGGCCTTGATTGGTGCACCACAATTTCGGGGGGCAGGGAAATCCAATCACAACCCAGCGGGGCCAGACCGAATCTGCCGAGGACTTCTTCACTGACAGATTCATCTGGTCTCCATGCTATATACTACCCTGCTGACCATTGTATGTCAGAACCACTCAGAGGAAAACAATCTTGAAACACTGGGGTAAGGGTTTCAAACTTATTTTGCCCTCTTAATAAATACATACACAACTCATAGTCAGACTCTTTTACTCTAGGAAACAGTACTGTGTGAATGTAATGTGATATATCACAGTTGTCAATATATTTCTGTATCAGTGTCACCATTATTGGGATTTTAATTTTGAGTGTTCACACTACACCAACTGTGCATAATATATCAAATCCACAACCAGTCACCAGCCCACCACCCAAACGTAACAGCTTTTTATGAAGGAGAATGAATACACTGTTTAACAAATGAACTGCTCGTGGCGGAACGTTCCGTCATAAGGAATCCAACTAGAAACTGCTTCTGGCGTAATGTTCCGTCTGATAAGCTTTATTATTGATATCAAACCGGATCGCTGATTTCCTTTTTGCTTGGCCTTTCCTTCTTTAGCGATCCTAGACCGGACTGCGCAACCGCGCTGCCGTTCACCTTCCTTTATACAGGCTGACTAAAAAGCTGAATAACTCGAAATCTACGGAGCTCTCCATGGTTTGGATCAAACGTGCGTTGTTCGGAGGTCTTTGCTGATTATCCGGTGGTCTAGATGGAAACATTGGCGCTTTCTAGAGCAAGGATGGCTTAATTTTAGCTTGCTAGCATTGACGCTATTTATTTAGCATTAAAGATGGATGCCCAGACAGGATGTTAGTCCAGCGTGTGCTACATTGAAATCGGCTCAGCAGTCTGCGGTTGGCTCTGCGTCCAGCAGGAGGCAGTATATGGGTTAAAACTGTCCAGATATTTGTGGCGATATACTGGCATTCCTGAGGAGCAGCGACTGTGTGCTCTTTGTGACCTGGGAGTTGTAGAGGATGAGTTTCATTTTGTTTTCTATTGATTTAAGAAACTTTTTATTTGAAAAAATTCAGGATAAGAACCCAGATCTGTTTTGGATGTCTGAGTGTTTTATGTTAAATTGGTTGTTCAGTAATGAAGTTTTTGTTTTTGGAAAATTCATAGAGAAGGCATGGCAGTTACGTTGGAGAACGATGTATCCATGAGTAACTGTCTATTTGTGTATATGTATCATTATATATGTACAATTGTGTGAGTGTCTTGTAAGCCCGTGCGGGCTGGGCATCTTATGATGTAGGACACTTTAATAAAAACTCTATCTATCTATAAAACTCTATCTATGTGGCGCATCAGCATGTATACTGTACTGTGCTGTTTTGTAATTTGTCAGCTAATCATGTCATCATAACAAATTTAATTGAGTATTAATTCCAAAAGCCTACACTGTATATCTGTTTTGGGGGAAATAATTAAACTTTTATCATTCAGTATTTGTAATAAAAGGATTCTGTCATCATGGACCAATTGGCACATCCATTGAACACTTACAGTACCATGATTTGGTGTTTTGTCATAAATACCTTTCCCTCGATTTGGACAGATATCTCAAATTGAAATTAAAACAACTTCAATCCAATAACACCGATATCATAAAATTGTAAAATGACATGAATAAATGTGGATTACAAGAATCGTAATTTGTAGGAACACTGACAGCACAGCAGTGCTGAATGTTGGCAGAACCAACAGCTGTTGGCAGGGGAAGACAGTGGTGTTTGAATGTTACTGTAACAATAATAGCTTTGAGTCTCCATACAGAAGCTAATGAATAAATCATGGGCCTTGAGGCAGATGGGTGTAAATGTGTTTTCATACCAACTTCACTAGAAAGCTTTAAGAATTGTAAAACTTTCTGATTGGTGTTCAGTGTTTCTCAGACAGCAATTGCTACTGTCACATAAACTACATTTGGTTTATGTGTGATACAAATTATCCACAGACAAATGTTATATTTGATACCATAAGAAATGGAGCCGATGGCTTGATATTGTACTTGTCTTTTTTACCTTGTGCCTTAACATTATGATTTCTGCTTCTTGAAAAACAAAGAGACAATTTGATAAGGTTTGACTGCCCCTTGTCCGTTATTTGAGTAGAAGCACTTAATGGACAGGATACCACTGATGTGGTTGACTGTATATCATCATTTCAGATGTTGTTTTCCATGACTATAACTATTTTATTCTATTCGGTTCTATTTTATTCTGAGCACTGTGAGCAGTATGGGTGGGAGGGACTCAGGGTTTTCTTTTTGTCTGTTTTTTCTTTCCTTCCTTCGTTTGTTTTTCATAAAAAGAAAAAAATGTATACTGTACTTACTACTGTTCTTAATAAAAACGTATTTGACAAAAATAAACCTTTTTTAGCTGGTGCAATAGATAGCGTCACTATTTGCTGTTCACATCAGGTAGTAATATCTGGGCATGAGAGAAACAAATGATAAACACCACCTCATACACAGCTACAGCAACAACTGTGAGGAGAGTACACAGGGGTATTAAAATACCGTAGATTAGGCAGGGGGCCACAATAGTAAGATTACTTAAAGTTGGGGCCACAAGACAACAAAAACAAAGCAACGATTTAGCGTTTTACCGGAAACAAAAGTTGTATACATTTTCAGTGGCATATACCATATATATATATTCCATCCCATGGACACATTGAATATGTATTTCCCATTTTCTCAAAGTCAAAGCCTGTGCAGTATAAAGGTCTAGAGACTAATATTTGTCACAGTCACCAAAATTCTCAACTTCTGTCATTTGACTACAATAATGTATAATTGCAGAGATAAGGGATATGCGTCCCGTTATGCTAACATAGAACCAAACTCACAGAAGGCTATATGGGATGATTGTGCCGCCAGGCGGAAATAGCCAATCACAGACACGCCGCAGGATGTGATAGCAGTGTTACCGCATGAACAAACTCCCCATGCTTTAGTTTACAAGTTCTCCTATTTGAAACAGATCTGTTGCAGTGCATGCCTGCCTTGGCTCTTACACACACACAGTGTCTACTGACGCACACAAAATAAACACAGAGAGACAGAGAGAGAGCAAGCATAACAGAGACATGCAAGAAAGTCATTACGCCACCAATCCACAACTTCTATTGAGTCATTTCCACTATACCAACTTATTTTCAGTTTTTAACAAAGGGACAAATTGCATCACAATTCTGCTAATTCATGCAAAGTATCATGACTTCATCCATTTAGTATTAACTCGTTAAATGACATTCTGGTATTTCCTGGGTGAGAGGGGAACATAGATTAACGTTTCACTGTCGTCATTATGAATATGTCTTAAACTTTGATGGAGCAAGTTAAGTTCATGGAGCGAAACGAAGGAGCCTGCTCCATGAATTGCAGAGCAGGGTCTGTAGTCTGTGCCCAGATACACAGGCGCACGTACGCACACACACACACTAATGTCACACACGCAGAGTCATAAAGCTGACAGCATAGTGTTATCTAACACTTTGGGTCATGATTTCATGGAGAAAGTCAAATGCTGGTGCTGGGCAGAACATGTTGAGGGCACCATTGAAGTGCTGTTTCTTCAGGGGCGCTAGCCCATAATATGCCCAGCTTTGTGTGTGTGCGTGTGCGTGTGTGTGTGTTGTGTGCCGTTGACAATGAATGGCCAGTTTTGAGTGTTTGAGCAAACACAAACATTGTGTAAACACAAACATTGTGTAAACACAAACATTGAAGACAAAAGTGAGGACGCAAATTGTGATTGCCAGAATGAGATGATGTATGATGATAACAGCGCACTTCACTTCACACAGGTGTGATTATTCTCCGCAATTTAGTTGTTATGCCAAGTACTTCCTCCCCCAGTTGTCACTGTTGTCGTATGCAACTGACTCACCTGCCAGTCAGGAGACCTCACCGGGAACGGGAAGACATACAGCCTTCGCCCTTCGTCCTCCCACCCAACACTCCCCATCTGACAGGTGCCGTCTCAGCCCGTAGGAGTACATGACCAATGGCCAATATCACCCTGCCTGCCCAGCTTCCCTCCCCCGAACACGGGCCAATTGTGTGCGCATAGAAGTCCTACAAAGTCAGATGCACCATGGTGGATTCGAATATCGAACCCACAACCTCCGTGGTGGTGGGTGAGCGAAGTGCTGTTTCTATCTATAAAAATCACACCCATGTGAAGTGAGGGGCGCTAATATAATAAAGACTAACTCATGTTGATTAGGTGATGTAATGGTGATGTAAAACGGTGGCCAAAACAAACATTAAATTATCTTTATTGTTAATGGCATTTAATGTTTGTGTTGGGGACAAGATGACGTACATTTTCCCTTCATTGTCAATGGTGTTTTTAAAACAAACATTGAACTAAAAACAAACATTAAATTCTCTTTATTGTTAATGGAATTTAATGTTTGTGTTAGGGACAAGATGACGTAAATTTTCTATAGATTTTTGGCCCAAAATGGCACTGTGTCCTTGACAAATGGAACTCCACAGGCTAACCAACCAAATGCAATAACCATTTGGAGTCAGTGTATATTAAACTAAACAGAAATCACAGGCCAGGATAAAGAATCTCCCCAAACAAATCTGTAAATTCATGGCAAAGCAGATTAACAGATGGATTTGGATTAAAGAGAGGCAGAGAGAGAGAGAAAGAGGGATTTACTATGGCCACGTCACTCGCACAGCAAGGGACGCAAATCACACATCTTATTACTATTGTGACAGATGGATAATTGTGTGATTTTATTATCAGCTTGCCTGTTTGATACCTACAGAGAGGGTTAAGCTGTGTTAAGGACTTAATATAAATATTTCCCTGCTGCTGCTGTCGGGGAAAAGCTATAGTAGGATCTCCATAACGATGACAGGTTTTCAGGAATGAAAATCAGCATGATATGCCAACAAAATATAAAGAGCTTTTTATACTTTGAAATGTCGACAATGTGATAAATACTGTAATTCAGTTACACAACTTCCAAGTAATGGAATGGAATGTTTTTTTTTCTCTAATCCCGGCCAAGTACGGTAGGCCTAGGCTATCAAATATTATGGAAACGTTTCCACTTATTTGTGCATACTAGTAGATAGGTACCCCAAGATGCACAAATATATGAATAAATATGACTCTCCACAGCCAACATATGGCCAGCTGTACTGTCACTTCACTACGATGAGGTTTTGAAAAATGTTTCATAATTTCCTCAAATTTTCTAACTTAAAGAGTTTAGTAAATTTCCATTCTTCAAATGAAGTCAAAAACCTGAACTTACAGCAAAGTGCACTTATAATGTATTGTACACACAGCGCTCGCAATATGATACCATCAATCATATCTGATAACGTGTCCCATGTTATAACCACTCTCTTTGCCCTGTCTTTTCTGTCTCTCTTCCCTGTGGTGTCCAATAATACAGAAATGACAAGAAAAGGAAATTACCGTAGTCCCCCCACCCGAACAACGAAAGTCTCACATAAGATATATCAGTGACAGCAGAGCAGATGTGTTTGTCCTTACATTCCCAGGAATTGTCACCGAATCATTGCTAATACTTTCTAATCATAATAAGGTGGTTGTGACAAGGCAGCTCTGCTTTATTTGCACGGTTGATTTGCACAGGTAGGTAAGCGGCTTTCCCAGAGAAAGTGGGGCTGAGTGGTGTGTGTGTGTGTGTGTGTGTGTGTGTGTGTGTGTGTGTGTGTGTGTGTGTGTGTGTGTGGTAGCGGAGGTTCAAAGCAAATAAACGCACCATAATCAAATACAGCCGGTGCCACAAATTGCTTTGGGGCTATAATGAAATAGGTTACGGGAGCAGGCGAGACGGGCGCAGCGGATTGAGCCTCATGTCAAGGGAGCGTGATCCCATCAATGCAAAAGCCTGAGTATCACCAGCGTCATGCCAAGTGTGTTTCTGAGTCACCTGTATGCTGTGGGGAACTCCCGCGCTACAGGATCCCATGAATAGGTTCTTTTTTTGTAGTCTCTGTCTCTGAAGAAATCAACACTTTGTGACACATGAGTTAAACATCTCCCCAGAATGTCAGGACCTAGAGCTCCAAGGACCAAATGACAGGGACAGACAAAATGGGCAGGATCAAATCTGTGACCTTTCAGATACAGGACACTACTACTATGCACACTACTCAGCCGGACAATCTGCCACCGGGATGAGATCAAAGTGTCTGGGTAGCTGGGTCTGGAATGTTCTGCTTAGATCTTATTTTAACCCAGCACATCACTATCACATGTCAATATCCTCGGGTAGTAGATCTCACAACTGCTGCTCTTTGACTTTTAGGGCAGTTACAGAAGGGTATGTTGACCAGGCAGGCTCAGCCAACCCTGAGAGAACAGGAGATTGATATCAGTGGAGTGTGAAAGAGCAGGATGGCAGCCCAGTGCTAATGAGACAGTGGCCCAGCTGTACGGCCTCCGACATAAACACAGCCATGTTGGCCATCCGTCACTTAGAAGAGGTCAAGAGGACCACACTCACTTGCTTGCTCTTCGCCAACAACACTGTGTGGGCTCATCGGAGCATGATGAGATAGGTCACTTGCTATTGCCTGGTTCAATGGTGCCGTGTCCTCTGGATATTTGATAAGCAATGAGCACCACTCAAGCCCACACTGACAGCAATAGAAGACAAGTGACTGATAGGAATGCTTGCAAATGTTACTATAGTACAATACATACTCAATACATATTGTAGTAGAATAGACTCACTGATCTTCAATGCCATCATAGCCTTGCAGATTTCAAATAAAATCCCACCAGAATGTTGAACCTGTGGTCTAATTTAGGAAGTAACTTAATAAAACTAAATGTAACTGCAGTAAAGTGAAATTGAAACAGAGTTCATGATATGTGCAAAATTGTGCATTGCTTTCTGTGTGACACAAAAGTGACCACATTATTATGTTTATTTGTGTAATTGTGTGCAGCAAACTCGTTGGACCAGACATAAAATCAGCATACTTGTACGAAATACGAATGTACGCAATTGTGCACTTAATTGCAAGACCAATCCACTGTCATCAGCAGAAGACTATTTGCATGCAAATCAGACCAATTACCAACAAGTAGCTGACATGCTAGTAGCATCTCATATGGAGCAATATCATGCTTCATTTGTTTGGCCTGGAAACATAAGCTTGTCAGTTGAGTGTAACATTTCTCCTGTATTCATTGCGAGCTGGTGTAGCACCCTGTAGAGAGACAATCAACACCACTGCTAGGTAAAGTGTGAAATTAAA
Source organism: Electrona antarctica (assembly GCF_951216825.1). Classification (NCBI taxonomy): domain Eukaryota; kingdom Metazoa; phylum Chordata; class Actinopteri; order Myctophiformes; family Myctophidae; genus Electrona; species Electrona antarctica. The sequence continues at coordinate 38,872,262 of NC_136793.1, forward strand.
ATGGCAGATTAATATTGCCATGTTTCTCTGGAAAACACAAAGATGCTTGGTGTAATTTTTCAGATTACGCTAAACATGAACACAAGTGACAACAAGCATCACCTGGACATCTTTAGCACTGCAACCTGCACTAGACACTGTTTAGATGGAAGGTTTTTAGTATGATTAAGTACCCAAACAATGTTTTGAGCAATGCAGTCTGGGACAAATCTGGGACAAACACAGATGAATGTGGAGGCAGAACTAAAATTACCTGTGACAAAAAAACAAAACAGAATTACACTTCCTTTACGTTGCGTAAAGAAACTGCAACATGAAGCCAGAGAGGAATCACTAGAGTTTATTCCCTAGATTTCAGGAATTCCCTTGTGTGTTACGAATTCAACCCATAACTGGGACCAAAAACAATGACAAATGTGGAAGCAAACTACACAAAGCCACAGGGGGAACACTGTGGAGAGAGTTTCCTTGTGTCAGTAGGGCAGGGTGCTTTGTTCCCAGGAGCAGAGCAGAGGCACCAGCATGCTGGCTGGATCATGCCAGTGAAGAGCACTTTGCTGCTGCCGTGACATCCCCAAAGACATCTATAGTCAGCAGCTGTCACAGTATACAGTGGAATACATGCAGCACCAAGGGCATACATACTGTCACACTATCACTATGTGATAACACAGCTCCTCGCACTCATGGAAACTGATTTGCCTATCGCGCGCACGCACGCACACACGCACACACACAATGCATGGGCATATATTCAATGGGCAATACATACAATTCGCATTTTGCATACACAATCAATATATTAAAGCACAACATTGAGACATTCACACATTGAATCTTAAACTGATCAGACTCAAAGCATGTATGCAATCCAGTTCACATTCACACTGAAAGTCAAGCATTTTTGTTATTACAATATGATAAATGCGCGCGCGCACGCGCACACACACACACGCACATGCACACACACACACACACACACACACACACGCACACGCACACGCACACGCACACGCACACGCACACACACACACACTTTGTATGGTCACTCCTTCAGCCCTATCTGCTTTCACAGCCAGCATGAAGAGGCTAAATGGAACAGCAATATAATGACTGATGACCCAGACTGGCTCAGCCTGTTAACAGATGGAAGGTGGCAAATTGATGACCCACTCCCAGTTACGGAATCAACCTTTTGTGTATGTGTCCATATGAGTCAATATACATACAACTTCTCCACACAAGTAATAGTGGCATTGCTAACTCTGGCAGCGTGCTAATGTTGTTCATTCTACATTAGCTAACGATGTATGCTGTAGTCATTACATACAATCAGTACCTCTTACTGGATTCTGTATTGCAGCATCACTGCTGTTCACTATAGTTATTGTTTCCAGTTGCAAAGGCTCATCTGCTATCTAGTTGGGTGACAAATTCCAGTTCATCACAATACCGTTTTTAGTACAGCTTAAGCTTAAGAATGATTTGCTGTATTAATGCATGAATGATGCAGGGTATAAACTGTGCATGAAGGGAGACCTCTCCAGTGGCTCCCAATGTATGCAACACTAATGCATTATAGATGCAGGCAAGGTGTGTGTGTGTGTGTGTGTGTGTGCATGCGTGTGAGAGAGAGAGAGAGAGAGAGAGAGAGAGAGAGAGAGAGAGAAAGGGAGAGTGACAAGCTGCAATTGTGGTAAATTGGTGATGCAGTCTACATGGGGAGGAGAAAGGTCAGTGAAATGAAGGGGCCCATGGTTTGAACTATGACCTTTTAAGTGGTGTAACCATGTTACAATACATTGACCCCAGAGGTTCTGTATTATGGCAGTGGCTACGGTTATTAAAGGTACTTATTAACATAAACACTGCTACTGACTGTTATTAAAGCTAAGCGAGCTAAGCGAGTGTAAGGGCTGGAAAGTAGGACAACCTCGGCCTTGTCATTTTGTCCTGAAGGGAAGACTGTTACTTGTCATTTGGAACGAAGGCTAAATGGGATTAAAGAGATGAGAGAATTGACTGGATGTAGTCTCATAGGGTATGTAAACCCAGAATCAGCATCAAAAAGAAAAAGATGTTGATAACGTAAAGAGTTATAAAAGCAATAGCCCATGGTGTCGGCCACAGATATATGACATGATGTTCACAGAGCAAAGATATCAACAGTGCAATGACAACTCTCCATCAATCCATTTAGCCGAGAGTACTCCAACCAACAACCACAACATGCACCAGCAAACATCGTCCCATAAAATCAAAGCTTAGAACTTATATAATGCAAACAAAAGAGCCGTGTTCGGCATAATGAACACGATGCTTACCTCCAGGCAGTCCAGGCTTGTGAAACTGGCTATAGCAAATCCATCAATGATATCTTCTTCTTGAGAGCTGGATTCTCGTCTCTTTCGACGAGGGGGGCGACAGGCTCTGGCTGTGGGTCTGGCTGAGGCTGTGGAGTGTGGAGTCTTTTTTCCGTTCAGGGAGGCGGCGGCATCTCTACCGGGACTTTGCTCTCTGTCGGAGCAAGACGAATTCTGGTTCGGACTGCGGGCATCTTTGCTACCGGCCTCCCGCCGCCGGACCCTCTCGCGTTTGGACCGGGATCTCCGACTTTGCTTCAATTTGCCATCCATTTTTAGAAATGTTGCAATAAAAAAAATCACTCTTAAAACCAACCTAATCTATCTGCTCTCTTTCTCTATCTCTCTGTGCGGTCAACCAAAATAACACACTGACTGGCGTAAGGCTACGCTCTGACAAGACGACAGGGTGCGTGTATAAATAACACAATTATGAGCTAATAACACTCGAGGAATGACCTTGACTATAAACCTCTCGAGTCTCTTACAAATAAATGTCCCAAGTATCCCATACAAGCGAGAAAGCGACGCGAATCCTCCCGTAATTTATCACGAAGGCAAACCACATCGACGCGTCCTTCTTCTAAAGCAGGTGCAAAAACGGCCAAATAGTTACAAATCGCACAATTCCACTCGCGTTGCAACTTTGTTGCATTGCAATAACACAAACGTTACCAGGCTAGCTGCTGCATACCGCAGACAGCGGAGAGAAATCGTGTCGCTGCCCGTTGTTTTCCGCCACCCGATCCATGATTCCGCTGTCAAATAACACGCTTTGGATTCTATCCGTCAAAAACACTCACGAACAGTAATCACCAATCGATCACGATCGCTAAAGAAGAGAATTATACAAGCACTGACAAGTTTCAACGCAAAGCCATATTCCTCTATGACAAGTTCCACCGTGAACGAGGGGCAGGGATCCCAAGTCTGGAGCTACTTATGCGCAATATTTTTTCCTAAATGGTCCAATCGGTCCAAAAAGGACAACCATTCGCCGTATAATCAAACTCCATTACGTGTGTGAGCGGTCTGTTCCATGTTGAATAACATTAAGTTTCGTATAAATCCACTCTAATCGGTCCACGGTTGCTCAGTTGCTCGTGGCTCATCGTATTTTCTCTTCGCATAATAAGGCTTTGATAAGTGTCCTTAAAGCGACAGGAGTGATTAAAATCTCCTCTGCCCTCTTAGTCTTATCCCCTCTTCATCCGAAATTAAGAGAACACTAAAAGCTTCACAGATCCCACACAACTGACGTATTTCCGCCACCCTGCAATTTACCCTAGGAAGGAAGCCAATGTAAAAATAATCATTTTCTCACAGTCTCGGCTACACTTTGCCACAAAGCACTATTTTTGTGTCTGTGTCTGTCAGAGGCGATGCCTCATCATGTCATTTCCACGCTGACGTTCTGCTGTCAGCAATAGAAATGGTGGGTGCACAGTCATCTGTCAGATTTTGACAGCTTCCCAGTATGACCACACTGACATTAGCTATTATCACCTCCTGCTCTGCTTTCTCTGTTCAAATGATGTGTAGTGTAACTTGTGTAAGTGCTGGAATGATTTTTTTCCCAGGTGGTGAACATTTCTACACCCTGTAAATCCATTCATAAACCTATTTGTGATATGTCAGATTTGCAACACAACATATGGCATTTGCTCAACCTTTATTTTCTTCCTGCAAAGTGACAGGTCTACCACTTGAGCCACTAACTCTGGGAGTCAAGCTTGCCTTTATACTTAATCTTAGCAGTGCCACTGAATATTGGTTATTTTCAGGAAAAAATAAATAAATCAGTTACAGTCAGTGGAAAAAGTATAATGTATAGGTTTTAATGCCATGCGCTACACAATGAATGGAGCCCTATAACCAGTGTGTCAATGTCATGCCCTACACATAGATTATTGCACAACAGCGTGGTGCATTATTATCTCTGGCTGCCAGACGGTGAGAGAAGAGAATAGGTGTCTTTTCAGGGCAGCCTTGCCCTTAAAAGAGTTGGAGCATCGACATAGCAAATCTCCATTGGGAAAGAGTACCACAGGGTGGGCCGGGGGCTGCCACACTGAAGGCTCTGTCCCCAAAACTTCTAGCATAGGACAATCACCATCATATGTCTTGTGTACAGCAGGCCAATAACATTCAATTCTGATTTTGTTTCTATAATCTGTCAACTTTGTAATTTATATACCGGTAGGTATATAAATTACTAATAATAATTTTATAATCACTGGATAGAACTAGCCAACAGGTTTAACCTGGCTTGGCTAGTTCCAGTTCCATAATCTCATAATATGAGGTTATTGTCCTCCCAGGATACAAAGAAACGCATGATGGCGGTGATGCTACATGAACAACAATCAAGTTTCAGCATTTATGCTTATCAATTTGAAACTCATACAACATACTGCTTGTTCAGTATGCCTCTCTTCCTCACAGCCTATACAGAGAGAGACTCCTGCATTTACTCAATGAAAATAATGTCCTGAGCCAATTCCAAATTGGCGTTTTACAAAATGATCATACAAGACACCATGCATATTTTCACCCATAGTGTAACTGATAACCAAATAAACAGAAACAAAAGCCATTCAATTGTCACAAGGCTCTGTACAAACTATTGTAAAGTAGTGTTGGAGGTACCCGGAGGAAAAAACCTTATCATAAACCTTGCTATCATAAACTCAACGTACACTAACTGTAGCCTGCTGAACCCGAGTTTCCAGAGTTAATTGATGGTGTCTTTCTCTGCTATAAACTTGAGATGCCCGAGTTTTATTTTATTGAGCCTGGATGGCACTTTTGATAATTTATGAGACATCATAGCTTTTCCGGTGTTTGCATCACGTGAAAACAACTCATGTAGGCTGTAGGGGGACAGTGGAAAGTCCCCACAATGGAATCCTTTTTTACGGATCGATCATGGATTATCTTCCGACACTGGAACACTGGACACTGGAACGATGTACAACATTGGGTGATTCTTCAAAGGTTAGTGAAAAACACCTGCAGTCAAGGGGGGATTAAGATTAATTAATTACGCAGTCAAAGTGTTAAGATTGGCAAAACAAACACAAACACAAACACACACAGACAATTGTTTCCCTAAAGTCCAGGGTCAGACAGTAATAATAAATCAATGAAAGACTGGCAAAGACAATCTGAAAACAGTCTAAAGCACCTGGCATCCAAAGAATAACTAGCCTACAACATTTTCTATCTTTTGCACAGTGAATGTCATCATCATCATCATCATCATCATCATCATCATCATCATGAATTTAACTCAAAGGCCACGTTCACATGGTATGAAGCACAGATTCATCTAACCCAGACCAAAACATACTATATAAAGAAAATGACCCAGCCTACAGCACCACAATTATAAATTCTTTATAGTTACAAATACAATTGCCCTAAAACATACTGTACCACAATTATACATACCTTTGCCTAAATATCAACACCCCAGGTAAAATTCCATTAAAAAGAGTAATTCAATTGTATGCTAAATCACAAGTTGTGTCAAGAAGACTAACATCTGACTTCAACAAAGCTATGAACCTTATAGAGACAATCCAACCAAGATTTAACAAGCACCAAATTGAGACTGAAAACACCAATTTATAGAGCAGAATTAGGATAATACACACTAGTTATCAAAATTCAAAAGAGAGCATTTGAATTGAATAATCACCTAAAAGAACCCTGACACACTCCCTATAACAAAGCCCTAGATCTAGAGAGATGCCCTTTCAGCCAGCTGGTTCTGGGTCTCACAAACACAAGCAGAGTAAACAGACAGAAACTCCACTAAAATAAACATTTTAGTGGAGAGAATATGTGGCAAAACACCTTAGCACTGTGACTGATCTAAAAGGAAATCCTTGCAGACTCAGTGATCACAGCCTCACCACTGACAGAGGTCACAACGAGCAGACCTGGCTCCCAAGAGAAGACATACTGTGCACATAAAATGAGGTGGAAACCGAGCTGCTTATTTTGTTACTATCTGCCAACTGTTCCAAGACATCAGAGACGGAGATGTACCACAGATTATACAAAAGAAAAATCATTTTTCTGAAAAAATAACATGTTTTTGTGTTATTGGCATAAAAACGTGTACATTAAAGTGTCAACACAAAAGCAAGATTTGGGAGCTGTTGTGATAGGAAAAGGACACCCAAATGAATACGCAATCAACCGTCTACTCTATTATGTGTGTGTGTGTGTGTGTGTGTGTGTGTGTGTGTGTGTGTGTGTGTGCGTGTATGTGTGTGCGTGCGTGCGTGCGTGTGTGTGTGCGTGCGTGCGTGCGTGCGTGCGTGCGTGCGTGCGTGCGTGTGTGCGCGTGTGGAAATATAATGAATAATCTCCTACCATTTCTACTCAATTAAATAATAATAATTAAATTGCCTTCCTGTGTGGGCTGCTGTGTGGCATGGGGTCAAGTATGGTTCCAATGCTGAGATAATAAACAATGACTCTTGAGTTGAGCAGGTACATAGGAGAGGACAGGCAGTCAGATAGAATCAGAGAAACTCCTGGCCTGCACACTGTCTGATGTTTCCTATATTGTTTAAATAACATAGGTAGGTACGTACAGTATAGGAAGCCCATTGTGCTCATATTTTTATGCCATTCCCAACATAATAATGTAATGCTGCTAATTTACGGAATAATAATAAAGATGAGACAGAGAGGGAATGGAAATGTAGACTCAGATTGATACAAGTACACAGTATATCTTCTCAGCCAGAACGACATCATTAATCCAATGTGAAAGGCAAACTATACATTAAGCATTCATTTAAATTGTATCCATTTATCAGATGCTGTGTTCCAGAGCAGCTCTAACATCTTGTCTTAGTTAAGGACACGTGTTGATAGACAGATTACTTGAAAGGCTTACATTACACTGTCCCATTTTCTGCACTCAAGAGGGACATCATAAACTGGTAGACTATGCAGAATTAATACTTTTAATTAAAAAGAGACTTATTTGCATGTAGTAACGCTAAAGTTACAAGATCCAGACAGAAATAATTATAAAGTTCTGATTTCACGCAAGTGCATTTTCCTTTTTTCTGTGCACCTGCAAAGGAACACATCAAAATGCAAAAAGTAACTTTCTTTTATGCAAATTGAGCAGGCTGCAGGTGCACTGGAGAATGTCTCGTTAAATTGTTCAGAGTACTGTGAATGATTAAACCAGGGAAAGAGCAATATGAGCAAATGCAATAACACTTGTATGCTCTCTTAGGTTACACGCTGGCATCTAATACCCATTTATGAAACTGTTATACTGTAGTTAGTGATTCATGAGTTTATTTCTGGTTACATTTCAGTGACCTGACCATAACTATAGCTTGTAATAGGTGTGTGAAGCTCAGAAGAAATGCCGCTGGTGGTTATCAGTGCAGAAGTGGCTATGCCCTCCACTCCATTCACATCAAGAGCAGTTTAGGATGCTATCACATCTGTGCCTCTCTTACTGTCTTTCACATTTATGAACTATTGATTGAAAGAAAGAAAGAAAGAAAGAAAGAAAGAAAGAAAGAGAACTTGCTCATGTGTAGCTGACACTTTCACTGCACTGCAGCATGTTCTTTAATATAGTCATGCAAACAGAGTAGTGTAGGTTGCACATTTCTAAGGGTGTCAGCCAGTGTGTAAATTCCTGATGTTTGTGTGCATGTGCATGTGTATGTGTATGTGTGTGTGTGTACGCGTGTGTGTGTGTACGTGTGTGTGTGTGTGTGTGTGTGTGTACGTGTGTGTGTGTGTGTGTGTGTGTGTGTGTGTGTGTGTGTGTGTGTGTGTGTGTGTGTGTGAGTGATTTGAGTGCACAACTACCAGATTGGTGACAATTTGAATCTTTTGGGGGCAAACAGACCTCTTTTGTAGAATGTAACTCCAGCTCATATTCGTGTTACTTTAACCTGCCTAAACCACTGCTCATAAATGCTCCACTGTTTGAGCAGCTTTCAAAGAATTTAATTCAGTAAGGAGATTAAATAGTGGGGGGGGGTACAGGTATGGAGAGAAGGCCATGGAGGAGAGGGAAAGAGATTACTTCTGTTTCTTCCATCCTACCTTTTGCTGGGAGCTTAATCCACAGCTACAGCCTGCAAACTCCCACACATCTCTGGTCATTCACACAGAAGTCTCTTTGAAATGCTTAGCTGTGGCTGGCTGGTTCGCATGCTGGCTGCTGCGGTGGGTGGCTGAGGGTAGTCTAAGCTAAAGGGTGGGAGACAACCATCAATATTTCTGTCTTTTATGATGTCTAAGCAGGCAGAATTGTATTTTCTTTACTTTGACACATTGCTACAGTAAAAACGTCACGACGGATGACAGGGTGAAGCATTGTGAGCTTATTTTCACTATTTTGAATGCAGTTTCAAAATATTGGCTATGAAGAAAATAAATCTCTCTCATGGCATGATTTTATGATTACTTTTGAATAACATTTAAACACAGCCATTTCCTACTCCTGGTCATAATTGAAAAAGATACTAATACCGTAATAATGATAATGAATCATCACTTTCACCTGAATTCACCCTTAAGTCTATTTCACAGAGACAAGTGGTTTACATTATTAATCATTCTGTAAATGATAGCATCTGAAAACAAAGTAGGGAGATGGAGAGGGTGTAAACATTTCATCTAGCCAATAACATTACATTTTGGATGACAGATTAGCCTTAGAGAGAGTGTAACTATAGAATCTAGAAGGCCCAGGGTTCAATCCCATGTGATCCCATGTGGTTTCTCTGTATAAGTGACTTCCAGCAACAGATTGAAACCTTAGCAGCTCTGATATATGAGTAGAAATACTACATTCAAATTATGTCTAAATCATATTAAGTTTTAGTTTTATTTGCAAGACAATAACAGACAATGCTAGACACAAAAAGATAATGCTAGAAACACAGGTTTTGCCATGTGATGATAATGATAAACACATGTACTGCATAATTCAGATAAGATAGAAAAGAAAAGCCCTTGGCTTTCAAATATCATCTCCCAAGCAAATTAAAGAATAAGGATATAATTTATGCATTAAATGTATGACAGTCAGACAGTACAGAATGCTTATATGGAAACTGCCTAGATACAGTTTCGATAGTCGATGGGTTATGATTTAAGACGTCTCTATTTAATGCTTGACCTATAACAGTGTAGGGCCTGCGACATACTAGCGTCATGTCCAGGGGGTATACTTGTACATCATAGCCAGGGGGTGTACTAGTACATCAAGCTGCCTCTCTACAGAAACAGGAGATAGGCTCCTGCCCTATGGATCTCATGGCTCGGCAAGGCTTACATATTGTAAGTGTAACAGTGTAATTACTGCCCATCATTCAATATCTCTAGAATAAAGAGGATCCCTTATGGAAGTGTTAATATTTAGTACTTTGAAAATGTCTTGACCGGGGCGCTAGCCCCTCCTATGCCCAGCTGTGTGTGTCTATGTGTACCCCATAGCAATGATTTGATTGGCTGAGGGCTTAAAAAGGATAAAAATTGAGGACAGAATTGTGAGGACGCCAAAAGTGATTGGCCGGAATGTGATGATGTATGATGATGTATGATGATAAGAGCGCCCCTCACTTCACACGATTGTGATTTCTTTAATCTTATGCAATTCTTCATCACTAGAGGTTAGGGCCATAAATCAACTGATTGTTTTGCACCTGATGCCTTGATGACTCTTGACGACACATTGAGGTAAGACAACACACTCCCTATTTGGGCATAGCTGCATTGGGAACGATGTTATAGTGACGTGAGCGTGATGACGTGGCCCGATGTGACCGGCCAAGACCTCCCTTAAGCCAATTTTAATATAAGAAGAAGATATTTTCTCAATAATGGAAATCTCATTCTCAAAATACATTATTCATCATACGCCACCGGGCTCAGTATAGTGCAATCCTTTGGAAAGCAAATGCTTTTGTTACAGACTTTTTAGTGGCTGGATTATTATGAGTGAGACATCTCAATTTTTCTGTTACATACTGTCACAGAGGAATTACTGCAAGGAGGACCTAAGTCTGTGGCAATATGCCTATAGGGGCTCTGCCTCTGTGACTTATCATGGAGTAATTCAACTAGTTTGGTGGCAATTTACAGGCAGACTCAACAAGAAAAGCCCCATGCCTGGGGGCTTCAGGCAACAAGCAGTCTCTGGGGAGACCATGGCTTGCTATAGGATTGTCTGGGCTAGGCCCTGCAAACTGCTACATGAAAAATTAACCTGCTCTCTCCAAACACTCTCCACACGCACGCACGCGCACGCGCACACGCACACGCACACGCACACGCACACGCACACACACACACACACACACACACATGCCTACTCATTCACTTCATCTCCTGCCCCTCCATCTCTTTTTCTTTATCTCTCTGTCTCTTTCTTGTTTTCTCATGTCCTACCCCCTTCATCTCTTGTCTCTGCTCTCCTTCTCTCTTGCTTTCTATCTCTTGTTTTCTTGGTTTAGCACTTCCTTGCACCATCCACCTCTCATCCCTCTATCCCCATTACTCGCACTCAATTTCACTCTCCATCTCATGCTCTCTCTCATACATGTCCTGTCTCTTTCTCTCACTGCCTCACTGTCTTGTTCTGTTTGCTAGTTTCTTTGCGTAGATCTATCACAGAGTATGTTCCACATCTTTTCTTCAAAGACAAGATCCCTTTGTTTCATGTAAGGTTATTAATAGACTCTCAGATGTAGTCATGTCAGCTATTGTGAGTGTAACACAAACATGTCCTCTGTCACTGCAACCGTGAGTGGAATACGACAAACCATTCTGCTGTATGTTGTTACTAAAGTCAAATGAAAGGCTCCGGTCAATGTGACCATTAATGTCATCGAGGTTAAGCTATTTGCTTCCGGAACCACATATTCCTGTTGGCCTTGGTTTGTCTCCCTCCTGTTCCTTCTCCATGTTTTCTCCCTCTCAGATTGCCAACTCTGTCTCAAAATAGATGAACACAGAGAAGAGTACTGTCTATTGTCTGTAAGTTCTGAAACAATGAAAGACAAGATGACGGGTATCCTGCTAGCTCAGCCAGTTAGTGCACATCGCTATACCACATGAGCGGGCACAGACGTACATGTACTTTATAGTACCATATTTAATTGCACTCACTTCTCAGTTATTACTGTGCTGTCATTCCATGTAGAAGTGCTTAAAAAAAGGAGGTGACAAGAAAAAAATTGCAGGGCAACAGATAGCATATACACACAGCAAGGTGTCAATAATTCAACGGGAGTAGAGGTTGTAAATCTAAGCGCCTTTGGATGTTTCCATCCGCCAGGGAACAAAGTTTAATCAAACAGAGAGATTGGCCCCAGAGTGAAGGGTGCGTGCACGCGTGTGTGTGTGTGTGTGTGTGCGTGCGTGCATGCGTGTGTGTGCGTGCGTGCGTGCCTGCGTGCGTGCGTGCGTGCGTGCGTGCGTGCGTGCGTGTGTGTGTGTGAGAGAGGAGAAGAAACGAGCTGAATTTATTGGCAGCTCTTTCAAACCAGCACTTTGGTTTTTATTACCAGCATCATTCAGGGTGAAATTAGTAATGTGACCTGCTATTTTAGAGAAGTTAAGAGATTGATGTGGATAAATGTCACGTTAAATGTCATCGTACAACAAAGTATGCTAGAATGTTGAATTAATGCAAGCTACAAAGGAACCTGGCCCTGTTTTATTCTCCCCTCGTTGTCTTATTTAACTTTGAGTGTCCTTCATTCAAAGTCTCACATTTCTTGGTGCTGCTTTTGAGTGAAATGCTGTAATGGTTTTTATTGATCTTGTTGCCTGGTGCTCTTGCTGTTTAGTAACATTGTTTTCTCTCTTCTTCTCTAGCATTGACAAAGTATGACAGCACAGCTTTCCATACAGCATCTCTAAAAGGCAGTCAATATTTATCCGGAGGTGCTCTACGATTTCTGACAGCTGAGGGATAATCAACATCATTTGTACTGAATGATGATATTTAACACAATGAAGGCTGCAGTGCACACACATCTGCCAACATTTCACACAGTAGTAGGGCTGAATCACTACAGCCAATTATAGCCAATTTATGTATGTAATATTGTAATATAATAAATGTATGCCCCATGCTGTCGTCACACACTTTGCCTCATTGATAATAAGGGCAGTGTTTTGGACTCTATGGACATAGTTTTACAGACAGACACTGACTGTATGATGTGTATGTATGAGCATGGCATATAAATTAGGGGTATTCAACTGGCAGCCCGCGGGGCGCCCCCTTGTGGCCCCTGGAGGAATTTATATATTTTTGTTTTTGAGGGCTAATGAAAGTTACTGGTATGATGTGCGATATGAAGTGTGAGATTACTAAATCACAGTAATCCTTAATCATATATCCTATCATATTCAAGGGCTTTTGGAGAGAAATTAGACTAGAGCACTGCAGATGGCAGGTGTGTGTGTGTGTGTGTGTGTGTGTGTGTGTGTGTGTGTGTGTGTGTGTGTGTGTGTGTGTGTGTGTTCGTTAAGCTGGTGCTCGTTGACGCTCGTTAATGTCAAGGCAATTATGTGTAATTGTGTATGCACTATGCACTGACAAATAGGTCTATCTATCCTAAGGTAGCATATACGGTACCTGTATAGACATAATATCCTGCTCATTACTGTGCACAAATGTATTATATATTAAATCTTCGTGTTTAAGCACAAAATGCATTGTCAGAAGCCACAAATTTTGCTGTGCGGCCCCCCCACACACAATCATTCTACAGTTGTGGCCACCAGACTAATCTGAATACCCCTGGCATAAACAGTTGCAGCTGATTGAAACATAAATATGCAATCAATTACACAAATTAAACACAACAGGAGACGCGCGCGCACGCACGCACGCACGCACGCACGCACGCACGCACGCACGCACGCGCACACACACACACACACACACACACACACACACACACACACACACACACACACACACACACACACACACACACACACACACACACACACACACACACACACACACACACACACACACACACACACACACACACACACCTAGGGGCCCCAAAGATTATCAGCACCACCCACACATGCATGCCATCAATACAGTAGAACCATCTCAATACCAGCACCCACACCTCAAAGAGAGTAGAGAGTCTGCCTACCACACATCAAATGAAGGAGTACCTTCTGAATACCAGCGCCAACACATCAAATAGAGTAGTACTGTCTGAATAACAGTATACTACCAACACATCAAATAGAGTAGTACTGTCTGAATACCAGCGCCAACACATCAAATAGAGTAGTACTGTCTGAATACCAGCGCCAACACATCAAATAGAGTAGTACTGTCTGAATAACAGTATACTACCAACACATCAAATAGAGTAGTACTGTCTGAATACCAGCGCCAACACATCAAATAGAGTAGTACTGTCTGAATACCAGCGCCAACACATCAAATAGAGTAGTACTGTCTGAATAACAGTACCCACACATCAAATAGAGTAGTACTGTCTGAATAACAGTACCAACACATCAAATAGAGTAGTACTGTCTGAATAACAGTACCAACACATCAAATAGAGTAGTACTGTCTGAATAACAGTACCCACACATCAAATAGAGTAGTACTGTCTGAATAACAGTACCAACACATCAAATAGATTAGTACCGTCTAAATAACAGTACCCACACATCAAATAGAGTAGTACTGTCTGAATAACAGTACTAACACATCAAATAGAGTAGTACTGTCTGAATAACAGTACCAACACATCAAATAGAGTAGTACTGTCTGAATAACAGTACCCACACATCAAATAGAGTAGTACTGTCTGAATAACAGTACCAACACATCAAATAGAGTAGTACTGTCTGAATAACAGTACCCACACATCAAATAGAGTAGTACTGTCTGAATAACAGTACCAACACATCAAATAGAGTAGTACTGTCTGAATACCAGCGCCAACACATCAAATAGAGTAGTACTGTCTGAATACCAGCACCAACACATCCAATAGAGTAGTACTGTCTGAATAACAGTACCAACACATCAAATAGAGTAGTACTGTCTGAATAACAGTACCAACACATCAAATAGAGTAGTACTGTCTGAATAACAGTACCAACACATCAAATAGAGTAGTACTGTCTGAATACCAGCGCCAACACATCAAATAGAGTAGTACTGTCTGAATACCAGCGCCAACACATCAAATAGAGTACTGTCTGAATACCAGCGCCAACACATCAAATAGAGTAGTACTGTCTGAATAACAGTACCCACACATCAAATAGAGTAGTACTGTCTGAATAACAGTACCAACACATCAAATAGAGTAGTACTGTCTGAATACCAGCGCCAACACATCAAATAGAGTAGTACTGTCTGAATACCAGCGCCAACACATCCAATAGAGTAGTACTGTCTGAATAACAGTACCAACACATCAAATAGAGTAGTACTGTCTGAATAACAGTACCAACACATCAAATAGAGTAGTACTGTCTGAATAACAGTACCAACACATCAAATAGAGTAGTACTGTCTGAATACCAGCGCCAACACATCAAATAGAGTAGTACTGTCTGAATACCAGCGCCAACACATCAAATAGAGTAGTACTGTCTGAATAACAGTACCCACACATCAAATAGAGTAGTACTGTCTGAATAACAGTACCAACACATCAAATAGAGTAGTACCGTCTGAATAACAGTACCAACACATCAAATAGAGTAGTACTGTCTGAATACCAGCGCCAACACATCAAATAGAGTAGTACTGTCTGAATACCAGCGCCAACACATCAAATAGAGTAGTACTGTCTGAATAACAGTACCAACACATCAAATAGAGTAGTACTGTCTGAATAACAGTACCAACACATCAAATAGAGGAGTACCTTCTGAATAACAGTACCAACACATCAAATAGAGTAGTACTGTCTGAATAACAGTACCAACACATCAAATAGAGTAGCACTGTCTGAATAACAGTACCAACACATCAAATAGAGTAGTACTATCTGAATACCAGCGCACACTCATCAAACAGAGTAGGCACTGCTTACTCACACTGGGTGTGATTTTCTTAGTTCTATCAATATTCCTGTCTGCTCCAGCATTATCTTGTGTGTAATCACCCCTCACGTGTATATCTTGTTAGCCCTTGTTGGATGATTGTGTGTTACGTGTTTCAGTTTATGTTTCAGAGAAGGTCTTTGTGCCCCAATTGCCTTATTCTGGGCATGTCATAACAGGTGAACATTCGGCAAGAATAGCAGATCTATAAGCCCTCAACGCATCTTGTAGATTTGCTATTTTCTGCAAAGAGAGATTTGTTGTAAGGTAAAAAAAGAAAGAAAAAAGAGACAGGCATACAGGCATATTGTGATCAAAATAGCTGGATAAAGTATTATTATCATCGTTGCATTCTCTGCCCAGCAAAACCTATGATCAACCTTAGCTTACGATCTGTTGTCTTTTGGGTTCATGAAAACATATACTTCCATAGACCTAAAAGTTACAGTTAACCTTTTTGATTAACTTAGGTTCATATACAGGCTGACAGACTTGATAACAGTTAAACAGGCCTTGCTCGTTCCAAAGTAATGTCTCAGATCAGGTTCAATGACTGCTGCCACCATGAGTCATGTTTGCCATTGAGAAAAAACACGGAACCCCCTGCACTCCCTCATTGTAAATCTCTCTTTGATAAGAGTGTCAACTGTGTGTCAAATGTCAGGAATGTAAATATACAGTGTAGAGTCTACACAGAAAAGATCATGAGTGTTAGTTTAACTGAGACTGTAAAAATGCAACTAGAGTATAAAGGTAAATGTTTACACTCTCAGAGTTAAATGAACACTATTGCTGTTGTAGTTACAGTCTATGCATGTGTTACTGTCACAGGTAGCCTGTCCTTATACAATCTGATTGGTTGGATCAGTGTAGACAAACTGGGTATGAGCAGTTTATTTTACACGCACAGTGAAGCTCTCTTCTGGTGGTGCTCCATGTGAGGCACAGAACAGTACCATTCCCAGTGGTCGCACTCCAATTAACACCCAGGCTGTCAAACCCCACAAGCTGCAGCACGCACTTGTGCCAAGTCCCCAAACATTCACACATAAATGAGAAAGCACACATGCATGTGCACATGCACGAGCATTTATTCATTGTTTTCATTGTTTGTTGGAAACACACAGGTGATAATTTAACTGTAGTCTGTAAACGCATGCACGAACACAAGTACACACAGATTCGTCAGCCTGGAGGTTGCAGCAGACAAGGCCACATTAGCAGGGCTGATGTTTGCTCAATGGCATCCAGAATGCTGACTAATTGGGACAAACTGTGACATGTGAACATGTGGACATGTTTCCCCACCCTAGAACTTGCTAGAATGGCTGGATAAGTGGAGGGAGTAATAGAGACAATGGGAAAGTGTGTGTGTGTGTGTGTGTGTGTGTGTGTGTGTGTGTGTGTGTGTGTGTGTGTGCGTGCGTGCGTGCGTGCGTGCGTGCGTGCGTGCGTGCGTGCGTGCGTGCGTGCGTGCGTGCGTGCGTGCGTGCGTGCGTGCGTGCGTGCGTGCGTGCGTGCTGTATGAATACAATGTCAACATGCAGTGTAAACATATGAGGCAGCATACAGGCTGGTGACAGGCAGCAATACGAGGTGTCATTCTGTTCTGGAAGCAGGCCTCTGTATTTATTCTAGTAATAATGACAGCCAGATATTGCCTAGTATTCAACATAACACAACAAGTGCCTTGCTAAAGAGCATATCCACAGTAGCTGTTGGGGGAGTGGGGGGCTTTGCTCATCCCTGACCTGTTCTCACACCAAAGCCATCAGAATATTACTTTATTCCAAAATTGAAATGTCAATATTTGAAGTAAAATCTTAATTTCTCATGACAAACTCATCAGAATTTGACATTTACTATTATGTCAATATCTGATGAATGCAGAGTGCAGACTGTATTAACTCAAAGCATTTGGACTGCTGAAACCAGCAGTTTTTTACATTAAACTAAACTAACATGAACCCCCTCCTTAACCAAACAAAGACAGCCTAAACCCGGATGTTTTTCCGACAGATTTTGCTTCACGTTGAACTAGCCACCTTACAGTCAGGCTGTTAAGATATGCTTAACACACAAATCATGTAATGTCATTGTTGCTTTGGAGAGCATCTTCACCAAACACACAGTCCTGACATTGCAACACCCCCCCCCCCCCCCCCCCCCCGCCCCCAACCACTTATGCCACTTTTGCAGTGTTGTATTGCTACACATTATCTTGAGTATTAATACATGGCATATATTCACACAGCCGCTGAGAGGCTGGCGAAATAACAAGCGAGTGCGGGAAGAATAGCAAATCAACGGCGGGCAGATTGAAAGTTAAAAGGCTGTAAAATTAGTGCGTGTTCAAACAGAGAAGGGCTGTGAGTGGGGGCTGTATTATACGCGACTCCTTATCACGCTCCCCTGGCTTTCACAAGGCACTTGATTAGCAAACAGCAGCTCCAGAGATAAAACACACTCATCCACGCCAACTGGATTTGCATGTAAAGAAATCTGTCGCTTCTTCATGAACGCATTTTCCTGTTCAGGAAAACTGGGAGGATAGACATGGAAAGCCCCTTGCTGGAGAAAGGGTTATCTGTGTTGTTAAGTGTCCTTGTATGGCTTCCTCTTTATTTATTTAATTGTATTATTTGTTTTGACCAGAATCCTGTTTTTAATCAGCTACAAAGAGGGATGATTGTGGTGGTTATACTGTATGTTTTCGAAGGAGAATCTACACTGTAATCTGATTTTGTATTCTGTTAAGTGCCTTTGTGTGGCGTCTTATTTATTATTTGTGAAGGACAGGACAGTCTGTACCAATCTAATTCCTGTAAACATACCTGGCTAATAAACTGATTCTTACTCAGATGATTAGGTCTCAGTGCTTTTACTTCAAACTGGCTATAATGTCATATAATGACTAATAAGGAAGATATGTGACTACAGATTTGCCGTTTGAGAACTTCACATGTCCTGCCATTGGCAATTCAGATTCAAAGATGATCATTTTTCATGGAATCTGAATAGAATTAACATATAACACCTTGGTAAATGCCCCATTTCTCACTGTCGATTTCCGTTTCTGACAATGCGCTGATAATCTACTGAATTGCCAGTGGCAGGACATGTGAAGTTCTCGTATATTATATTGTTGCTGTCCGGCACAAACCAGCTAACTCCATTTTCAGGTTTTTCATAAATCAATGCTATTGAACACCCTTTACGGCTGTGTGTGTGTTGGTTAAAAAATATTGAACCAATGAAAAGTATTAGTATGCTTGGTCAAAACCAGCTAACTGCACCCTGCACTACAGCATAGAACCAGCTAACTGCACCCTGCACTACAGCATAGAACCAGCTAACTGCACCTTGCACTACAGCATAGAACCAGCTAACTGCACCCTGCACTACAGCATAGAACCAGCTAACTGCACCCTGCACTACAGCATAGAACCAGCTAACTGCACCCTGCACTACAGCATAGAACCAGCTAACTGCACCCTGCACTACAGCATAGAACCAGCTAACTGCACCCTGCACTACAGCATAGAACCAGCTAACTGCACCCTGCACTACAGCATAGAACCAGCTAACTGCACCCTGCACTACAGCATAGAACCAGCTAACTGCACCCTGCACTACAGCATAGAACCAGCTAACTGCACCCTGCACTACAGCATAGAACCAGCTAACTGCACCCTGCACTACAGCATAGAACCAGCTAACTGCACCCTGCACTACAGCATAGAACCAGCTAACTGCACCCTGCACTACAGCATAGAACCAGCTAACTGCACCCTGCACTACAGCATAGAACCAGCTAACTGCACCCTGCACTACAGCATAGAACCAGCTAACTGCACCCTGCACTACAGCATAGAACCAGCTAACTGCACCCTGCACTACAGCATAGAACCAGCTAACTGCACCCTGCACTACAGCATAGAACCAGCTAACTGCACCCTGCACTACAGCATAGCACTTTGACTGTGCTCGAAATGCAGCATGCATATACTGTACATGCACTACAGTTGGGTGCCACCGATATTGTCCCTTATCATTTGACCCATTTAGGCCTGACCTCAACATTTTTAAAAATCCTTCTAAATCCTCCAGTTTTCTGAAATAAATATTTTCACGATTTTTCAAAAATAGCAGACCTACAAGCTCGTAGCGCGCCACTCGGTGGCGCGCTATGAGCTTGTAGATCTGCTATTTTTCAATAGCTAAATTATAACAATGTTTAAAACACCAAAAGGGGTTCCCGCCCAAAATGGGTTAACTGTCCTTTTGCGCAGATCACGCAAACCTCAGCAAAAAGAAAAGGACAATATCGATGGCCTCCAACTGTAACTACACAGATAATGAAATCATGACCACTGGCAGTGATGGGATAACACGAAGCATACGTAGAATAGCAGAATTATTTTTGTGCCAAGTAACAGCAGTCTGTTGGCAGTGGCTCAGGAGGTGGAGTGGCTGTCTTGGTTCCAGGTTCAATCTGGCTGTGTGTCGAAGTATCCTTGAGCAAGACACTTTAACCCTAACTGCTCCTGATGAGCAGCAGGTTGCTGCCTTGCATGGTTTCCTACACTTTGGGTGTGTGAGTGTGTGCGTGAAATTCGTGAATGGATGAATGCAAATTGTAAAGCACTTTGGAGAAAGCTGCTATGTAAATGCACCATTTAACACTTTCTTTTATCTGCTGCCACTGAATGGAATACCGATTAACTTGAAAACCTTGCTCACTGTTACAGCGTCCGTCCGTCCGTCCGTCCGTCCGTCCGTCCGTCCGTCCGTCCGTCCCATCAAAAGAAGACTAATCACAACTCATGCTGATACAGTATACTGTGCATGACATCGCACAACAACCATCTCCGGCCTTAAACAAAAGCAGCATGAACAGTCTGTAATGCACAGTACATCCAGGAGAAGCTTGGTGAAACTAATGTAATGACAAGTTGGCTAGCACTACGATAATCATATTTTGTTAACACTTTCTATGAAGCCCACGTACATTTGTGGGCTTCATAGAAAATGTTACCCATATCTCTTAGTTACACCAACAGTATTGTATTATTTCTATTATTATTATTATTATTATTATTATTATTATTTCAAATACCATATTGTACTTTTACTCCACCACAATTATTTGAAAACTTTAGTTACTAGTTTGTAGATTTTGATTATTACAAAACATACATTAACCACTTCAGCCCTATAAACATTTTGGCCATTTGAAAATGATCTACATACAGATGTACTGTACAAGATCACAATGTGATGCATTGTGAGCTTGTAGATCTGCTATTTTCAAAAGATTTGTATACATTTGAAAACTTGTGAAATGGGACATTCTGCATAATGAGTACTTTCTACTTTTGGTACTTTAAGTACATTTTTTTTTACTTTTACACAAGTACATTTTTGATTCCAGACTTTTATTTGTAACAGAGTAGGCCTATTTCTATATTGCAGTGTTGATACTTTTAGTGAGTACTTTTTCCACCACATTTGCCAAAAGGAGATGTAGACACAGCTGGTAGACATGACCACAAGCAGCCGGTTTGTTAAAACCGTTTGACCGCCAGGATTAATTCATCTATCGCGCATTGCCAAGGTTTTATCGCACGCAACCCTTATTTTGAAGAGCCAAATATCCGTAACCGGATGTTACAATGACAAAATGTTGTTGGTGAAACAACCCGACCGCAAGTATCACAGCGCCTGCTGTCAGCCGTTGAAAAACCTTGTTTTCACCAGAAACGACATTCATTGCGCCGATTTGGAGATACAGGCCTTTGAAAGCAGCACATAGAGTGCAAGTGGATGCGTGCGCATCTTCAAAATGGCCGCGGCCACTGTCCCACTTTGACAGTTATGCTAACGAGCAGCAGCTAACGATTCGATAGGATCAAAACATGGATTAAAGAATATAAACCCTGGAAAACGTAGCCTACGGTTCTGGCGGGCTACACGATTAATTGAATCCTATGGTTACTACGGTTCTGGCGGGCTCCGTGATGTGGGGATGATGCCACCCTAAATTTGAGCCCCGCTAGTGGCAGGGCTGAGAGCTCTGTCGTGTTGTTGGTGTGTCTGTTCATTCACCGCTTTGGTCCCAAACAACATATCTCAAACAACACCCCCCAAGGACCCTTGAGGGGGTTCCAGGGGTGTCTAGCTCGGACGCCACTTCAAGAACCAATGCCCTAAAACATGAACCCTATCTAATTGAGTGACCCCTAACCTATCCTCTAGTCATTGCAAGCCTATCTAATTCCAGCCAAGGATAAACCATACAGATTATGGTGGCTCGATGACCTTTCCTTTAGCATGATCTTTCAGACATTTTTTTGTTGGGTATGAGGAGCATCACAGACTCTATGGAACTGCAATGAGATCTTTTAGACTCTTCCTGTATAGTGTCTTCATCACTGAACTGATTTTTTGTGTGGCTTTGTTCAGAAACTGTACACAGTACCATCAAGGATTGGACAGACCACAAATTACAAGGACATATACAGTAGTACCAAGACCGGAGCCATTCACTGAAAGCATGTTTGTAATAAAAGAATGAACAATGACGACAGTTTACACCTAGAAATTAACATGAACTATAGGAAGCCATCTGTGATAATATAGAGATAATCTGATTTATGAATGAAGACATCCGGGGGCGTGTATCCTCTTTCAAGTGAGAGAACAAGAGAGAAGCAAGCAAGCACTGCCTCGATCTTCTTCAGTTCAGCCATATCCAGTAATGACTCTGCTAAATATAATTTATGACTTGGATCATAAGTTATTCACTGGCTGGCTGATTAATTATGTAAGCCCCGAAATGTAATATCTCTGATTATGCGTGACAGTAGATTTTCATCACCACAAATGAAGCCGTTTTTATTATATGTATTTTTTGTCTTTTTGTACCAGTAGATTTATGCGAAGCATATTTATACAAGGATAAAGATATTTAATTAAGATATTTGGCCTGGCTGTGACTGCATGATGACTACTACAACATTCTGTTGTGTATTGTACCATCTGTGGGCATTTATTGTCACTTGAATTTACACGTTTTGGGGAGTGTTATGTTCTAATAGGCATTCGGTGCATTACTTTCCACTGAAGAGTGGAAGAAGAGGCTCTAAGTCAAGGTCTGATGCCTTGGTGTAGTCTATTGTGAAGTAGTGCATACAGTATATATACTGTATCAGTCTTCACTGTTCATATTGTAGTAGGCATATGTAAAATCCTAGTGGGCATACAAATATACTGCATATTATGCAAATTACACCAGTGGTCAAATGAGATGAGGTAATATTTTCTTAATGTACAATAGAGTTGGAATCCAACTCAGTTGAGTTAAGCGGAAGCGCCTTGTGGCAGCGGTGGCCGAACGGTTTGCGGAGCGGTCTTGATACCGGAAGGTCGCCAGTTCGTATCCCCGGACCGGCACGTTAAAATTACCACCGCTGAAGTGCCCTTGAGCAAGGCATTGAACCACTACCATGAAATGTTCTATGAGCAGGGCCTGGCTGTAAACAAGTATCTGATGCTTAGTCCAGTTACCCTGAGTAAATATAGTAACTTTGCTTTGCTTACCCCGGTGCGGTCATGGTTTGACAGAAGGGAGAGAGTTTCTCCTATTGGACCAGTGGAATGTGCCTTGCTCAGAGGTACATTAAGGGCAGTTGCTTGCTGGCAGAGGGTATGAGCAACTGTCATTCAATTCTCCCCAAAAAATAATTCATCTGCAAATGAACCAAATACACATGAACAACCAGAGCCCTTATGCATACTGTATACCAAAGTTATGAGTTACCTTGGTTCCTGTTGGCAGGCCTCCTGTGAAATATGTGTCAGGCTGAGTGGAAGTTCAACCTGCTGAAATGGCAATTCACTGTGAATGATAGGTCCTACTGTGAATCACTGGCTGGCTCAGGTATAGTATAGCCTTTTCACACATGGATGAATTGCTAGCACTTCTTAACCAGTTCAGTACCGTGGTACTGCATACACTTCACCTCAGTCAGTCATACTTCAATACTCTACCAAATGTCTGCTATTATATGAGAGTGAGGTGAGTGAAGGGAGAGTGCATATGGGAAACATTACACCAGCCCAATAATTCATGCAGGTTTTGAATTTGGACATTTTTATTGCTTTCTATATCTATAGTCTATGTCTATGTACTGTTCAATTTTGCTAAATAATATCAGTATTGTATATTATGTAAAATGCTGCCAAATGCTACCAAAGTCAATCATGCTGTTCATTCCACAGGTTGGATTTGACATGATCTGGCACTGATTTGGGCAGAGCAGGTCACATTGCAGGTGCGCAGGCTGGCCGGATTGACTGTATTGATTGCTGCTAGGAGTCAGAGAGATCACACACACAGAATGATATGATCCCAGGAGTGCGGGTAAACACAAAGAAGCCAGGCTTTATGGCACAGTAAAGTGTGATCATTCCATTTAATCCTGTTTTAGTACCCAGTCATAGTGTGGGGATTAAGACCCCCCATCTCTGGAGCCATGTGTGCCCCTGCTTCTCTAGGATCAAATCCAACCAGATCCCTGCATACTGTGCTATCCTTATCCTCTCTCTCTCTCTCTCTCTCTCTCTCTCTCTCTCTCTCTCTCTCTCTCTCTCTCTCTCTCTCTCTCTCTCTCTCTCTCTCTCTCTCTCTCTCTCTCTCTCTCTCTCTCTCTCTCTCTCTCTCTCTCTCTCTCTCTCTCTCTCTCTCTCTCTCTCTCTCTCTCTCTCTCTCTCTCTCTCTCTCTCTCTCTCTCTCTCTCTCTCTCTCTCTCTCTCTCTCTCTCTCTCCCTCTCTCAGCATTCCTGTCTTGAAACCAAAACATGACAACATTTCAAGGCAAAAGCTATTACGTTTGTTTGTTTAAAGGACCACTTCACCACTTTTCAACCTATCTTCATATAATAGGTCCTTACTAATAATCATGATACAATGGCACAATTTCTTTCTACTCGGTCTGTGTCTCATAGGAGGGCTGTGGGCAGTTCGGACACCCGTCCACCAGTGACATCATTGTTAGGCAGATTCTTTTTAAACAAGATTTTTTTGTTACATTGAGAACGATGGCTTCCATTTTCGCATTTCAACTTTTCAGGACTAGAAAGCCTGCAGTTTATATTAGCTTGGATTCCCCATCGATGACGGGTTTCTGAACTGCCCACAGCCCTCCTATATGAGACACAATCTGAGTAGGAAAAACATTGTGGCATTTTATCATGAACATTAGTGAGGACCAATTATATGAAGGTAGGTTGAAAAGTGGTGTCATGAAGTGGTCCTTTAAGGAACTTTGTTTTAAGGAACAAAGGAGTTTTAGTTTTTCTTTACAGATTGTTATGCAATAATAGTCACTTGTCTTTGTGATATTCATAGTTGTGCAGACCTAAACTTTTTACATGCTGCTTCTCTCTCTCCTACACACACACACAGCCGCGCACGCACACACGCACACACAGCCACACACTCACACACACACACACACACACACAAGCTTTCGATTCTATGCAGTGCATGGACTCAGGTTCAGTATATTTGAGTCTCCAAGGTATCCCACTGGATGAAGGGAGATGAGTAACACATTTCTTTCCTTTTTCCACCGCTTTCATCTTTCCTCAGAAGAACCTCTGTGCATGTTTTGTGATATGGATAGATGCTATGGGATGGTTAGGTTAGAGCAGGTGGGCATGAGCTCATGCACATTGGTCCCACTGCGCCTAAAGGACAATTTGTACAATATGAGATAAAGAATAGAGGGAAAGATACACCGGCCCGCTGGAGTGCACCCGTGCAAGAGAGAGAGAGAGAGAGAGAGAGAGAGAGAGAGATACAAAGAGAGAAACAGCCTGAGAGAGACAGAGAGTGGATGTGTTCTCCACCTCACTTCACTTCTCTCATGGCACCCAGAGGCTTCTCCAAAGCATTTAGGTTCTAAAACAAGTGATTTATGTAGCAGAACAAACGGCGGCGGGCGACAGTCACTTCTCTGACTCTCTTCTGCCATATGGCTGCCTTTGATATTTCATTCATGCTGCTAAATAAATCGTTCTTGTTGGTCCTCTCCTCGAATCTCTCTTTAAAAAGGCTCTTCTATAGTCTCTTTCCCTCATTTGACTTCCCTACCACATTGTCTGTCGTCAGTTCCCTTATTCCCTTGTCTGTCCTCAGTTCCTTTGTCTGTCCTGTGTCCTCATTTCCCTTGTCTGTCCCCTGTTCCTTTGTCTGTCCCAGTGACATAATTTCAGCTGAAGCTAAGCTATGGCAAGCTCACGCACGTGCATGCATCGTGTCTGTGTGCGCGGAGCAGAGCACACACACGTACTGGATGTTTTGCGGTTATGTGTGGTTATTTACCCATATTTCTGGGCCTATTTTCCTCCATTTGTGCGGTTATGTGCTGTTATTTGCCTACTTTTTTGGTAGCCAAGGTATGGCAGCCGCCATAACTTGCCATACCCAATTGGTGCCACTGGTCTGTCCTGTTCCCTATTCTGTCCTTAGTTCCCTTGTCTTGTTATTCCCTTGCCTGTCCCGTCTCCCCTGCTTCAGTTTCTCCCCTTTACCATCTCCAATCTGCCCTGACCAATTAAAAGAGAGAGTTACGACGTTCTTTGATCTCGCTGCCATACGATCACATGGTTCATGTAGCAAGCATGCCTCAGTAACACTGATGAATGGGCTTCAACGTCGGAACTACACACAGCAGTGTTTGGAGCTATTGGCACAAAGTGAGGTGAAACAAGACACTGACTCGCGAAGGTACGACAAACGTTATTTCTCCATTCCAATATAAAGTCTATGGGAATGTCGTAACTCTCTCAATGATTCAAGTAACTACTAGGCAAAAAAAGGTTACATTTAACTAATGCCTCTGGTTCTACTGTCTCTCTGCCCTCAATTCTCTCTCTTCCCCACTCCCTTGACCCCTCTCTGCATCTTTAATGCCACCCTCCTATTTCTCTCTCTCTCTCTCTCTCTCTCTCTCTCTCTCTCTCTCTCTCTCCTAATATTTCTTTCAATCTCAATCTGGCCATCTATTGTCTTCTCTGTCTCCGTCTTTCTCGCCTCTCCCAGGAGTGACTTTCACAGTTGAGCTTGCACATCCTGCTCTTGTTTTGGACTTCTGGCTAAAGGTGGGATCTGGGAGGTGCATTTTCTCTAATACTGGAGATTGACTTTCAGTCACTTCCATGCCAAGGGAGAGGGGACCTCCTGCCCTGGTTAGCTTCTCTGTTGCTCTCTCACTTGTTGGTTCTTTATTTCTTTGCTTTCTGTACACTGCAGTGGTGTGGTACCACAAACAGTTTATTATAAAATATAAACATACATTCTGGATGGCAAATCTTTGGAGCTAATGCTACTTCATCACAGTAAACAGCAAAATGAACAGTGCACTCAAAGCACCTCAAAGGCCCTTAAAACAAGGCTCCAGACTTCCCAAAACAAACTGGTCAGGCTCCTACTTGGCCTCACCTCCTGAACCCACCTCACCCCTGCCCACTTTGACAGGCTGGAATGGCTTAGGGACGACAGAGTACAGCATCTTGCAATGGGTCTGGTCCACAAGATTCGATACACCACCAAGATACCCCTGCATGTACCTGTCTAAATACTTAATGTTAACGAAGTCCACACCCACAACACCAGAGGGAGTGCAACAAACCATGTGCAACCCAGATTCGGCACAAACAAGGGACTAAATTATTTTTGCTCCTATGCCACCAAAATGTGGAACGCCCTATCTACAGTCATTAAGACATGCAAATCCCTTGACTCCTTCAAAACCGCTCTCAAAGGGCACCTACGGACGGCTGCAATTCGAAACTGGCTCCGTAAAATCTGAATCCCCCCACCCCACCCCTTTCCTCTCACTGTATATGTTTCTTTTCCCTTTTTACCTCCTTTATGATGAATTCCTGTTCTGTTCTTTGGCTATATAGAAGTGTATATTTGGGGGCACGGTGGCACAGTTGGTCGATTCCCGATCGGGACGCTGTGGGTGCTGGCGGCGTGCTTCCTCCTCCGTGTCATCAGTGCCCATACCCGAGGCAGGGTTGGCGAAAGGGCCCTTCTGTGTGGAGTTTGCATGTTCTCCCCGTGTCCCCTAGGGTAGGTACCCCCACAAAAAACATGCAGTAATCCTGGTCTCTAAACTGCCTTCCCCTGGCCAGCCGGGGCGCCTGATGGAGGGGAAAGGAACTGGTTGGAATAACGTGTTCCTTCCATGCGCTACGTCCAACCAGGGAAACTCCCCCCTGTCAGGTGTAAAAGGAGCAACTTGGACACTCAGGCATGAAGGAAGCATGAGTTCAAGTGAGTTCCCCATGTCCCCCATATATGGGGACTAGGTTGGCGGAGGGTGTGTAGAGCCCAGGATAACATTAGATAATTGACACAGGGGTGAAAAATTGGTTACAAAATCATGGGATAAAAAAAAGAAGTGTATATTTGTAATTGAACAAGGTGGACCCCCTGTAAACAAGTGTAATGCTTTATTGGGTCCACTCACAGTTAACAGTCTTTGTATTGAGTTGTGCTTGAAATGTACTGTAATTCTGCAAACTGTTAATACATATTTCAATCAATCAATCTATCTATTTTACACGGTTTTGATGCTTAAGTTAGAAATGGTTGTGTTAGGTATACGCTAGAGATTGTTACGTTTATGTATAATCTTGATATCTATACTTAGGAAAGGTTTCAGTCTGATTCAACTGCCATTCACTTCCTTGCAGCTTGGCTCTGAAAGAGTCTAGCCGATGAGAACTATTGCCCATGAAAATGGAGTCCTATTCATTGGTGATGTAGGCTCTGCTCAATTGAATGCAACGAAGATGCAAAAGGGCAGTAAACAAAAGTATAGCCGACTGGAAATTAGCTAATGTTCAGCTATCAACTATATGCGATACAAATCTTAAGGCACAGAAATGTTGTCATAATTCAGTAAAATACGTACATCTTATACTATATTCAGAGATACTTCACACGTGTACAATGACACAGGCCAATCCTGCAAACTTTGAAAGCCAATATTAGCCAATTAGGATGGAATATGAAATATCGGACAGATCCGCCTTGAACACATGACTATAGAGATAGTGTGTAACGATTTGCGGGATTTTTGGACAGAATCTGAAGGAGTTATATATTAAAAGAATTCCGTTCTAGAAAGTTTGGGGCAGAGGTTCATTGTTCGCATCCAGGGAATGTGTGTGCAAAATTTGGCATCGACCAGGTTAACGGTGCCGGAGATTAGCTGGTAACAGACGGACGGACACACACACACACACACACACACACACACACACACACACACACACTCACACACGGACACACACACGGACGGAGTGCAAGACATACTCTCTCCCCATGCCTTCGGCCTGGTGGAGACTGGAGACAATAATTATAAAACACAAAGAGCAATTTCAATAACCCTAGGCCTACAAATATTGCATGTTCAGCTAAAAGACATCTTGTGAAGAAAGTAATTCAATATTAACCGCAACTATACAGTACATATGCAACAAAAAATGCAAAGCAGTAGGTTTTTGCTACAGTTAAGTTACTAACTAAAAATAAATAGTTCACTTAATGTTTTGTCAGCTATCACTGGCTGTAAACTCATCATATCAACTGATATAGACTATCTATAGATTGGAAGACCAATTAAAAAAAGAATCAGAGTTTGGCTGTAGTCGGTCAAGTTTGAGCCTAGCGCACAGACCAATGGGCCATTTATAATGTCAAGCATTGAACTAGGATTAAGTCTCCTAATACAGACTATGGGTATTAAATACTTATCTGAACAGATGCTAATGCTGCTGTTAAATCTTCCCTGAGTAGCTCATCCATGATAATTAGCTAATCATAATGGTACTGCAAAGCAGGATTAAAGTGCAAAATAAAATGATGTATGAACTCAAACTCATCTACTTCTTTGCATGAGTGTTTAAGTGAGGTGGAGAGGTCAATAGACACTGAAAACATTATGCTTTGATTAGGAGTCACAAATAGATAGATCTATAGATCTATAAAAATCACACTCGTGTGAAGTGAGGAGCGCAACATGTGTTTATATTAGCCACATGACGTCTTACGTCATCATCTCTAGGCCCTCAATTATCAATGGAGTGTATATCTGCCTTAAATTCGAGCATCGGTATTGGCCCACGTCAACGTGGCATTTATCAAGTGATCCTAAACAGCCGACAACCAACCTCGTTTCCATCATCAGGAACTCCTATTTGGGACTGACATACAAGGTGGTCCACGGAGGGCAGCTCACAGAGGCATTCCAAATGAGGACTGGGGTCAGACAAGGTTGTCTGCTCTCACATTTTCTCTTCCTGTTAGCCATTGACTGGATAATGAAGACCTCCACTGCACAGAAAAGGTACAGTTTTCAGTGAACACCTTGGATGCAACTTGACGACTTGGACTATGCAGATGATTTGGCACTAACTACTGTCGCACACCCAACAACAGATGCAGCAGAAGACCAACAACGTGGCAGCCATTTCGGCACAACTGGGACTCTACATCCACAAAGGCAAGACCAAGATCCTCAAGACCAACACAGCCAACACCCAACATTTACCTACCTAGGCAGTGTGGTAGACACGCAGGGTGGCACAGAAGCCGATGTTAGAGCTTGCATCCGAAAAGCATTCGTCCGGAACATCTGGAGTTCCAAAGAACTGACTCCCAACACCAATGTCAAGGCTGTCCTCCTATACAGAGCAGAGACATGGAGAACTACAGCTGCCAGCCTGCCACCATCAAGAAAGTGCAGGTCTTCATAAACGGCTGCCTGCGGAAGATCCTCCACATCCATCAGCAACATAGAACTCTGGCAGAGAACAAACCAGCTGCCCGTGGGGGAGAAGAGGAAAGGAAACACCGATGGCGATGGATAGGCCACACCCTACGAAAGCCCGCAAGTACCATCATTAGACAAGCTCTAACATGGAACCCGCAGGGCAAGCGGAAAAGGGGTCACCCAAGAAACACCTGGCGCATCAAGACCATGAAGATGAGCTGGAGAACAGCGCAAGATTTGGGTGTACAACAATGTTTTGGTGTAAATCACGTTGCTATATGAGCCTGGCCTTAGACAAACATTAAACTTGGCTGCCATATGACGTAATCTTCAAAAGTCACGTATTGGAGGTAGAAAGAAGAGAAGCAGTAAATGTAAATAACTAAATGAGGCTGTAATGTTCACCCATTTTCGCTGAATGTTTGCCTATGACATGCCCATAGGGATGTGGTTAGATTTAACAGTGCCATTACTGTACTATTACGTTTAATGTGGGATTTGGCTGTAATTGTCAGGAAAACTAATATCTTAAAACAGACTAGCCCCCCCCCCCCCCCCCCCCCCCCCCCACACTTCCCCCCTAAGTGTCGGGTGTTGCAATAGCTTGCATAATGTAATATTAAAGAAAGACCTCAAGCATTGTGTGTGGCACGGTCTGGCACCTATCTATTATACATTTGAAAAGGTGTGCCCAAAAGGAAAAGGGACCCAACCCAAAGTCACCAGCTACTACGTCACTCACACGCTGCAACACGCTGCAACACACACTGCAACAACACACTAAGACGACACAGCCTTACCCTCCGCGTCGATCGGCGGCTATCTCCTCATGTCGCGCAGCACGCCCACACTCAACACCAGCCGCGTAAAAATTGTCATTGCACTGCCACTAAAGCCGCCTCCCGTCCAGACTCACACACAATATCACTATCAATAATAAACACAAACACGCCACAAGCACCGACACCCCCGCCTAATTTGTTGCCAGGTCTATGAAAACAAGCCCAGAAAAAATGCCATTCAACACGCTACTTACAACTCGCTTACAATTCGCGGACCTGGCAACACTGCATCCTGTTTTCCCATTGGCTACGGTTGCTACAACACGCATTTGCACTGCATGCTGGGAGCAACACAGCTTAACGTAGGGGTCACCGATTGCTGTGCTACATCCCCCTCATGTTCTCACCACCCCGTTCGGCT
Organism: Electrona antarctica; assembly: GCF_951216825.1. Classification (NCBI taxonomy): domain Eukaryota; kingdom Metazoa; phylum Chordata; class Actinopteri; order Myctophiformes; family Myctophidae; genus Electrona; species Electrona antarctica. The sequence continues at coordinate 38,903,802 of NC_136793.1, forward strand.
ACACCACACACACTAACCTACACCATTCTCCACATGCAACACAGGGCCCTTATTGGCTAGCCCCCTCACATGGCGATCCCCACGCAGCAAAACACAGGCCAGCCAGCCACACACACTTTGCTCAAAGCCCACCACGTGACCCACACAGGGAGGGAGACGATTGCGTGATGCTTCTATGTACAGGATTCTATAGGTCACCACCGTGTGTGACACACACACGGCTTCTGTTTACTATGCGTTGTCAACACGTGCTGAGTTGACAAACATTGACAGATTTCGGAGAACACTGATAGTTTATCCTTTACTCATTAGGCTGTGGAAGTATTCACACTAGGCTACTTTGGCATTTATTGGGATTGGCAATTTGGGGAAAAAAGGAGGAGGAGGAGGTGATCAAGCTCCACAAGACCACATTGGTACGTAGGCTTAAGGCTGCATTTATTTTCCTTCTTTTTCCTCTCGAGGGTGCATGGGATGATGTGAACCCCTCCAGCAGGCTAGGGAGCACCGCTCAGGTTAGCGGAAAATGACCGCGGGGTGCGGGTTGCCAGGTTTTTTTATAAGTAAAGTATTTACATTCAATTAAAAACATATATATATATAATACATTTTAATTTACGTCATATTTAGCGGCATTTCCACCTAATTTCTCTGTTCTTTGTCAATGGCAAATATTGAGACGTGTGGGGACTAAAGCTGTATATAGGAGGGCCCTCAAACACATTATTTGATAACTTTTCATCGTGCTCCTAAAAAAGAATGTGTGCTACTAGCCGCGATTACATACACAGTTAAAATAATAAGAAATTTGCGCCAACGACTGCGTCGACACCTGGCGTGGAACAAACGGGACGAACCGAGGCGCATATATGGATAAGAACAACAACACTACACGCGCGCTGCAACACAAAACAGCTGCATACAACGCGTGTCACTGTGCACTTCTGTATCTGTGGACTTCTGTATCGCAACGCGCGGCAACGCAACTCTGGGATGAGCGGGCCGAAGGCCCGCGAAATTCTAGTATGGTTACAAAATGATCAACAGCATGAAATACACCGTCAACTGTGAAAGGATTGCTAATAAGTACTTTGAAAACGTTCTTCCAGGCTGGATTTAAAAATAATTGAGTGATTAGCTTTCCAAAATAGATACACAATGATTGGAAATAGAATTTGTCAATCGTTACTCAAAATATGTGATTGATTGAATACTTAACTGGATGGTAATGGTGTGGAAGAATGTAATCATGGCACTGATTCTCCAAACATAAATGCAAGAGAAGTGGGGTGTCAATGAGACAGCAAAATCAGACATGATTTATTGATTGTGAAAGCAATGCTGAATAGACCAGCTTGTGTAAACCTAATTACATCTGAGCACGGCCCTCCCACTACTGCTCCCCTATCTCACATATTATGGATTAGCCACAAAACTAACGATCGAACAGTAAATGGCCCAGTGAAATTTTCCTTGTATTGTCACAACCCATTTGTCCTGTAGCATCCTGTTGACACAGCCAGTTTGTGCTCTTACAGGCAAATACCTGCTCATGATGCCTTGTATCAAATGTCACACACCGATTCATTGGTGACACGTTGCACAGCATTACTGTCTAGCCACGGTCACTGTTGCCTGGTTCAACATCGACCAATCAACTGTCTTTGTCAAAGTTACACTACATTGTAGGTGAATTTCAAATTACTCATTGATTTGAAAGGTGAAGCCAAAAAAGTGTTTCTCTAATAGGAGAAATTATTAATTTACAAAACAAAATCCTTAATGAATAAGAAAAGTGCATCCTACCAACCTGATCTCCACTAAATCGGGTTGCCTACCCAGGCATTTCAACAAAACCTTATATGGGAGTTTCTCACAGAAACATTTTCAGATTGGTGTCTGAGGCCAAATACGTATTAATTTGTATGTCCTTGACATAAAGAGGTTGAGAATCACTGATTTAGAACTGTATATATATATATATACAGTATATATATATATATATATATATATTCTATTTATAGTGACTGATAGGAATAGACTATGTGACGACCAGGTATAGTCTGGTGACCACCGGAGAGACAGGTGACAGCCGGGATGTAGACGGCACCCCGGGAGCAGTATGGGTTAGCGTCCCAGCCTGCATCCTCCGTGAGGAGGAAGCCCCAAAACCTTCGATGAGGCCTTTAGGAGGGCCATTCGAGCCACAAGTGGAGCCTGCAGTACTACCGTTGCCCAGCGGTGGAGCCTGCAGAACCATTGCGGCTCAAGGATCCACCACTCCTGAATGAAGTGTCTGGTGCTGGGAGTCTGGTGCAACGCACAGGTCCTCGCTGTACTCCTGGTGAGAGCAGGAGTGGACCTGGTGAGACGTAGGAGGGACCCGGACAGGAGGCAGCCCACAGAGCCTAGTCCCTCCACATGCCAGAATTGTACCTCTCAGTCCCGGCATAGTAGTTCCGAAGTGGTTCCAACGGATTGTGCGGCCCTGTCTTTCCCTAGTGGGTCTCATCGAGGGTAGCTACTGGGTCATAAGTCGGGACTTGATCACCCGAGTGAGGGGTATGATGTTCGCGAGACCCGAAACCCTGATGACCTTGGGATACACATATATATACATATATACAAAATAAATAGATTTGTTCATGAGAAAAAGAAGGGGAAAAAAGACAAGATAATGAACACACCACAAGAAATAAAACCCTGCCACATCATTCGTTTACCAAATACCTACATTATACTGCCTTGTTATTCTTACCTTTAACAAGCGGTTTGTATTTTGTGTATTTATATGTGCTCTCTGTATTTCTTTGTTTTACTTTTACACTTTCTTACAATAAATCCAGTCCATATACAACAACTGCCTGTTCCTTGGAGGATAATTGTAAGGGAGAGTTTAGCTGGCTGTGAAGCCCAATTAGGACGCAGTCACGTTGGGTGTAACAGTACAGTACTGCGTTTAAGATAAAAAACAACAACAACAACAACATAAAGAAAAAGGTGTTGATTTTTGTTCATTTACAGGTTGAAGCTGGTGATGATCAGTGCTGTCCCTCTGAGAACAGCTCATTGAAAAAGAATCCTAACAGTGACATCAACATTAGGCCTAGTTCTAGCACTCAACTTGGCCTGAGATAAATTCTGACACACTCTCCCTCCCGTGTATACGCTGTCTCTCTCCTGTATGCTGTTTCTACGCTGTCTCTCCCGTATGCCCTCTCTCCCCTGTGTCTCTATGTGCTCTCTCTCCTGTATGCTATTTCTCTCGTTTCTCTCTCATACAATATTTCTTCTCACTGTCTCAATGAAGAAACTACAGTAGGTCAACAACTTTGTATTTCAGAAGCAACAGAACCCATGGCCACTGTCCTCTTTATTATATTGCAATTCCCTTTATACCTATCTTTCCAAAAAATCAATTCAGACTACAATTGGTCCAAAATGCAGCAGCACGCCTCCTAACAGATGCAAGAAAGTTCGACCATATTACTCCCATCCTCGCCACCCTCCAATGGTTGCCTATCTCTTTTAGAATTAATTTCAAAATGTAACTTTCAAGGCTAGGTCCGGCCTAGGTTTCAAGGCTAGACCTACCTGACCCCTATGAGCCAGCCCGCGAGTTGAGATCCTCGGGAAAAGCCCTTCTCACCATAAAAACAGGCCGCAAAAAGACTATTGGCGATCGGGCCTTTGCAATCCGCGCATCCTCATTATGGAACGCCCTGCCACTGGAGATTAGGCTTGCCGACTTGGTTCCTCATTTTAAATCACTTCTGAAGACCCATTTCTACAAAGCTGCTTTTAATCCTTTATCGTTGTGATCTCTTTGTACTTTCTGATGGGTTTTTTTTCACCTTTTTATGTTTTTGATGTATGATATTTTCTATATGCTCTTGTTGTTCAGCACTTTGTGACCTTGTTCTTGAAAGGTGCTATATAAATAAAGCTTTATTATTATTATTATTATTGCAGCTTAGCCAGATTTACACACAACCTCCCACTACTGTGTGCATTTCCAAGAGCCTTTTTACCACAACCTCCCAGTGCATGCTATCGATTGCTTTGCTCCACCTCTCCAAGCGGAGATTATACTCTAAATGTAGGCCCGGGGCAAAAGGCCCTGATTAATTGTAGGTAAGTCTGCATGGATGAGAGGGCACCACTGATTGGGCGACAAAGACAGAAAGAGGATGTTAAAAAGAGAAGCAGAGATTAGATTGAGTGAGTGAGTGAGTGAGTGAGCGAGCGAGCGAGCGTGCGTGCGTGCGTGCGTGCGTGCGTGCGTGCGTGCGTGCGTGCGTGCGAGCGAGCGAGCGTGCGTGCGTGCGTGCGTGCGTGCGTGCGAGAGAGAGAGTAAACCAGCAGTCCAGTTTAGATATTCTATTCTGCTCTGTCCACTGACTCAGCACTATCTAAAAGCCCATTAGCCCTAGAGCTGTGGTCTCTCTCTCACACACACACACACACACACACACACGCACACGCACACGCACGCGCACGCACACGCACACTCACGTACTAGCATATTTCACCTACTGTACACATTATATTGCCCAGTAACATTTCCCAGGCAGGCACACAAGCTAACATCCCCTACTACCAGCCCCAGGTTGAGGTAGATGTACTTACATCTTGACATACAAGAACACTGACAAAATGTAACAAGCAGCAAGTATGGTGGAAAATACAGAAAGGCCAAATAAACAGCATGGGAGCCAGCAGCTACAATAGGATTACACAACACTGTTTGAAAAGACACTATGTTTCCAAACATAGAACAGGCAAGCAGATGGAACATAGTCATACCCCTGGAAAAGGCCTATTCACACTTGCTGAAAAGTTCTGATAAATGGGATCTATATACTGTATAGTCTGTCATTTAGGAGCTTCAAAAACCTATATTTGTCATCTGAAATGAGCAGTTTAAGATCACAAATCAAGAATCAAAGTTTTATTTGCCACAATAAGAGTTATGGTTAGGATCGTATCTTAGACAAGTATATAGCGTATCTTATCAATGAAACGAATCCTGTCAACAACCAAAGGATTTCAAAACATTTTGAAATGTTACTGTAGTTGAATGCGTAGGTGAATGGTGAGAGAGCCTGCCTGGGGAACCGCAGTCCCCAGTTGTCCCAGATAAGATTCCTGGCCTGGCCAGCAATGTGTCGAATATGACTGGTCGAAGTGTCCTTGAGCAAGACACCTAACCCCTAACTGCTCCGTGCCCCTCGTGGGTACAGAGCTGGGTTGAGCTGCAACTGAATTTCCTCTGCGGTAGCAAGTAGGTCAATATTATTTTAAAGGTATATTCAGTGATTTCACTTAATTCAAATATCACTTCTTTTTTTGTTTTGTTGTGATAATCCTCCCTACTATAGAGTGTGCTGACCATAATATGGTCAGCACACTCTATAGTAGGGAGGATTATCACAACTACAATTATAGGGATATTATAAGGAGTTCCTCCCTGTCCCCAGTTAACCCATGGGGTCAAAAAACCATAGGTTTCGTTTTTGGCTATAAGTCCAGCCTTCATCCAATCAGGATAGAGAGGGGCCTTCCGCCAATCATGATCGAGCAGAGGCGGGCCTTGGTGTGCGTGCTGTTGGCCTGTCGCATGTCCCCCCACTGTAGTGCGTGCATGTGCACATCTTGTTACGTTTTTTTTCTCCAAATCACCCAAATCACTGAATGCTCCTTTAACAGTATAAGTAGAACAGTCTCAAGTTATGCTAAAAGGATAACACAAAAATGCCTCAGGCTGTAGTATTGTACTGCACTGTACTGTAAGTACTGCACTGTACTCTGTACTGTACTGTACTACTCTGTACTGTACTGCACTGTACTCTGTACTGTACTACACTGTACTGCACTGTACTCGGTACTGTACTGCACTGTACAGTACTGTACTGTGTGAGCGGTTACACTGTACTATACTTGTTACTGTAGTCTACTATACATACTTCACTGTACTCTGTACTGTACTCTACTGTACTACTCTGTACTGTACTGTACTGCACTGTACTCTGTGCTGTACTGTACTGGCCACATTAGGTGTACTGCACTGTGCCACTGTACTCTGTGCTGTACTGTACTGTACTGGCCACTTTAGGTGTTGTAGCTGTCCGTACTCTTACATACACACTCGGACATAAACAGAGACAGACGTAGACAGGGACAGACATTCATAGGGACAGACACACAGCTGTTCATAGGAGCAGTTAGGCACCTCTCAAAAACTGATGAATGAATTTCAGGGGGAATACAGACTCGCTGTAGCATTCAGATTGTGGAAGAGTTGTCGGGCTCAATTCACTTGGTCTGGTTAAAGGGTATATATATAGTCTCATCTTCTTACAAATGTAATGAGGCATATTGCCTCTTAGGAATGTATGCATATTTTTATTGTCCCATCTAGCTAGTCTGATACTAGTTTAAATGTTAGCATCTCCCAGTCAGATCTGAGCTCAGAGGTTGCATCAGCTACTCTAACCAAGCCACATGCTATGTTAAGCATGACCATTAGCCACCTACACACATGCCAGCCAAACCACATCCGGGCTTATTACACGTCCCTGTAGCCGCAGGTGGGGGCAGAGCTACTGTAGTTGTCAGGGGGGGTCTCATATTTAGCTCTGTGATACACAGATTGGATCTGCCTGTCTGGCCACAGGGACCATCCATAATGATAGGCCCCACACCACCAGTAAACATTAAGCATGCACACGCGCGCGCGCACACACACACACACACACACACACACACACACACACACACACACACACACACACACACACACACACACACACACACACACACACACACACACACACACACACACACACACACACACACACACACACACACACACACACACACACACACACAAATCCTCAGTGTTAATTTAACCATAATGAAACTCCAAGAGTGTAGAAATAAAATGTGAAGCATTCAGCATTGTACACTCATTGTACTGTGTGAATTCAGTTGGAAAAGCAGCCCTGCTGCTGCTGCAGTATCACTAGATGTTCCATTAGACTGGCTGCTGGGCTCTGTTGACAGTGAATAAGCCAGTGAATTTACTCTCCCAGTCAATAACTCCCTCCCGCTTCCTCTCTCATGCAACCAATGGGAATTGATGGATCACTGGATGTAGGATGCTCTTTTTTCACGCATATTGCTCCTGTTTTATGCACTGTGGAGTTGTGAAAAGTGATGTATGTGCGTGTGTATCTGCTTGCATATACTAGTCATAGCCTAGATGTTTGAGATGTTTGTTTTGTGTATGCACTGTGCATGTACTGAAGATAGATGAGAATTGTGTGTGACCATGTGTGTGCTGTGCGCGTGCAAGTGTGTGACTTTTAGTATGTGTGGGCAGTGGGCACGCGTGCAATTTAGCAAATGTGGTGCATGTGTGCTGGAAGTGTTCTTGGATGCATGCATGTGTATTGTGTACATTATTATACTGTATTGTACAGGCATTCACCCGTGTTGCTATATTTGCAAAGCCTCTCAGATCAAAGTGTCAAAACCCCTCTTCCAAAAGGTTTTTGTTTCATGTTCCCTCTGTTATGGGAGATATTGTGACGTGCAGCCACTTCAGTTTAATTCATAATAACAGGTTTGGCATATCAGGATTATTAAATCAAAGGGAAGCAGAGCTCTTTCTTAGAGACCAGACAAGCCATACTTGAATGCATATCTAGAGAAGAAGTGGGCAGTTAAAGGTATATTCAGTGATTTCACTAAATTCAAATATAACTTCTTTTTTTGTTTTGTTGTGATAGTCCTCCCTACTATAGAGTGTGCTGACCATAAAAGGAGTTCCTCCCTGTCCCCAGTTAAGCCCTGGGGTAAAAAAAGATACAGTAGGTTTCGTTTTTGGCTAGGTGGCCCAGCCTTCATCCAATCAGGATAGAGAGGGGCCTCCGCCAATCATGATCGAGCGGGGGCGGGCCTTGGTGTGCGTGTTGTTGGCCTGTCGCGTGTCCCCCCACTGTAGTGCGTGCATGTGCACATGTTGTTACCGGGGCGGACCGGGGGGTTTTCCAAATCACCCAAATAACTCAATGCTCCTTAATCCCAAGTAAAGCTATGTTAGTTTACAAGAGGTCTTAATCACCTGAACATTAATGTGCACCAAACAGGCTACAGGAGTTATATTAAGATGTTCGCCTTAAGAAAAACTTGCAACCTTCTTGGCCTTGAGAATTCCTCGAGAGGCATCCTACTGTGGCTTCCAACATGCAAATGCATGCATGCAAATGCAAATGCAAAGATCAGAGGTTAACTAGCCTTTATAAAAAACAACTGCAGCAACAACACGTAAAGCCCCTTGGGCTGGGTTAAGTGCTTTGTGTTATTTGTTCACTTCCCCCTATGGCATATATGCCAATAAAAACCTAGATGACTCATTGGTCGCTGCAGTTCATTGGGGCGACATGTATCACATGCACTGTAAGGTGGAAGTCAAGCAGAAGTGCGGAAGGCATGCTGCGTCGCTGCCACTCAAGTGACTACTGGCCGAGTGTCTGGCAAGTTCCAGCTTCTAGTTCCAGTTCCATCCGGTTGCTAATGCAGCCTCTTAAGAGCTGCGTACGAAAAGACCCGCCCCCACCAGGCTCTGATTGGCCTACTCCGCTCTGTGATGCAAGCAGAAGCTTCAATGACACTCAGAAGCTTCCACGTGCATCACAAAAGTGTACCTCCTGAGATACCCACGACCCAGAGTCGAAGGAGGCGTCTACCTTTCTATGTCTATGTCTATGATATATATTCTGAACTGGGGACTGAAACCAGTGACCTTAGGGTTACAAACAGTGTTAATTTGGACATATTTTAGTCTTAGTCATATTTTAGTCATCTTAAATGTTTTAGTTTTCTTCTAAATGCCATATCATAAGATTTTAGTTGACTAAATCGACAGTTGATTATGGCAGGCATCGTAATGCCTGATTTAAAAATTGCCGATCTATAAGCTGTGTGACACATTGTGATCTACTATTTTCAGAGCGCAACACTCAAGCACAAACCAAACATAAAATTACTTGTCTCCACTAGTCCCTCCCTAACATTTTAGTCTCTAGAAATTGTCAATATGTATTACGTTTTAGTCATCATAGCTTAGTTTTTGTTTTGTTTTTGTCTGTGAAACTTTAGTTTTAGTCTTCTTCACTTACTGTTCAGTATGTCTTTTTAGTGACTGGTCACAAACCTGCTTTTATCACCTCTGGTCTGCAGTACCATGGCCCCCTAAAAAACAACAAGCATTCAGGCATTCAGAAGTAATGAAGACACTTCCTCAAGTTACAGCTTGGTTATCATGTCTCTCAGCATGAACTGGCATCGGCACTTCGACCTTGTCAACTAGAATAGCTTTTACCTGCTGTTCAGGGACATTGTAGAGCTGTCTACCATGCTTTCCCTTTGAAAAGAAACGATGGATTGACTGAATTTTGGGAGGAAAGCAAAATACAATTTAGCGGCAACAACCCTCTCTAGCTTTGAACTCCACGTCAAAGTGAGATTTGGTGGAATGGAGAAGGTGTCTGTAATAGAATTTTACTTCTCTTAACCCACAAGGACAGAAGGGGAATGGCTGTTGAGAAACAGTATCTTAAATGCTGTAGCTACTAAACATAACTCAGACAGTTTTATCGCTAGTGTGGCTTTTGTCAGGTTCCGTTTACAGCGAGTCCTGGAGCAAGAATAGCAAGAATTCTTGGTTGAGGCTTTTTCTAGAAGCAATTCAATTGGAGTAATAACGCCAAGACTGAGGTTCTGCTCTGTGAAGGATTACTTCTTGCGATCACAAATACAACTTCTGGCATTTCAGATGCATTTTGACACTAGCCTCTGCCTCGGTATATTCTGCGCTGTTTAACGCCTGATTTGGTTGGGCACCATTGTCACACACACTGAAAATAACTCACGGTAGTTACATACGGTACTTTTCAGTATGCGACATGATGCAGAGTCAAATATAAAGCTGAGATAAAAATCACCAATAGGTCATGCAGAGTTGGTTAGAATTTGATGCAAATAATGAGGCGTATTCTCAGCCATGCCATCAGCATCACTTCCAGAGAGACTCGTGCTCTTTCCAAATTGTTTCTCATTGAACATTGAGGAAACCCCCAAAATAAGACATTTGACTGGATTGGACATTTGATTAATAATTACCGGTAGATCTTGAAATTTCCCCAGGGGCTCAATATACTATAATCTAAGCAATCTAGGCAATGATGAGCATTCATAACTAATATACATGGCCATTCCTGTGGGTTTAGCTGCCTCTGTTCCTCAACTGCTGTTATGAGCTTCCCCCCACCACCTCTCTCTCTCTCTCTCTCTCGCACACACACACTCCCACTTCTCTTTCTAAAATTAATTTCAAAGGGGCTTCAATGGCATGAGGAACAGTATGTTTACATTGCTACAGCAAGTGTGAAATAAAAACAATCAAACAATAAGAAATGTTAAATCCAAGCCCTACTAAATAAATGAGTTATGTAACATTGCAACTTTGCAATCAAGTAGGTACTGTATAATAGGTGCAGTACAAAACTCAATAACTTTTGTAAAAAAAATTACAAACCCCAAAAAACGCAAAAACATTGCTGTTGGAAAATACGTGTGTGTGTGTGTGTGTGCGTGCGTGCGTGCGTGCATGCGTGTGTGCATCAGGTTCCTTTTCATTGGCACCACCTCCCTAATCCCTGCCTGTCACTCCACGGTATTCACTGCTCTGCCCCCTACGCCTTCACACACTCACGCGGCGCGCGCTCACACACACGCACGCACGCACACACACACACACACACACACACACACACACACACACACACACACACACACACACACACACACACACACACACACACACACACACACACACACACACACACACACACACACACACACACACACACACACACACACACACACACGCCAGTTTAAAAGGGCTTCTCTCTGGGCTCTCTCTATTTCCCCCTCCTCTCTCGTTCCCTCTTTCTCTCCCATTGTGCGTCTTCACTCTGTCTTGAGTCTAACCTACAGCATAAGCGTACTCCATCGTAGGATGGTGTCGCTCATCACAAATAACAGATTTTCAAGCAACACTACATTATCTTGAAAATCTATTATTTTCATGAACAACGATGTCATGGTATGGAGCATGAATTATGACTATGAAAGATTATTGCTTTCTCTATAACTCCAACTCATGTCCCGGGTTGTCCCCTTTCTTTATCACTACTCGGTTACTTTCTCTCCCCTCTCCCTCCCTCTCTCTCTTTCTCTCTCCTCTCACTCTGTCTATCAGTGATATGGTAATGCACAGCAGCATTCTTACATTAGCTCAGCTACCATGACAACTCCCAGGGCTTTCTCCTGTGTGAGTGCGCGTGCGTGCGTGTGTGTGTGTGTACTGTATATGTGTGTGTGCATGTGGAGTGGGTTTCATTGGGGGGGAAATGCTATTCATTTATTCATTTGGCAGGCGAGAGGACCATTGTGTAATATGGACTCTAGTACTTTGTATGCATGTAGAATGAAATGTATCAGTGTACCAGTCCAGAGGGTGTGAAGTTCTTCTTGTTGAAACGTCTCCTTAGTTTTCCCTCTACATAATGTATTCATACTCTGTCATGATACTAAAATGTACAAGTTTGGAATGTTCTTTTTTATCCTGTTATTATGTATGTACTACAAAACACAGCATCATCTGCACAAAATATCATGATCAACTCCTCAGACAACTTGTTCCAGAGCCGAGAGCAGAGACGAAATGTTTTTATAATCGTCATGGGGGCCCGATCCGATCGTCCGTTCACACTAAACCCAAGCGTTTAGGTTCTAAACACTTATTTGTAACACTTTTTAAACGTGTCACAGTGTTTAGATTATAAACAGAAGAGCATGTTTAAATGCCATGATTACAGGCTAGTCCTGTCCGCCTCGGCAGGTTCTGTAGAACTGTCGCTGGGACGGCGGAGGGTTTCAACGGCAGGCTGGCATCGCTGTTGCCAGCCAGGGTGTTCTTGCTGGTGGTGGTTTCATATTGTGAACAAGTAGCCTAAGCAGAGTAGCCTACAGTACTGTATGCATGTATACCCATACCTGGTAGGTGAAAACAAGCACCCAGATTAGCATTTCAATGCCTGATCTGGATGTGTACAAGGGACAGGCAACACGGTCCACCCCCCACCCCCCCCCCCAGCCCCGTCCCGTCCCGTCCCGGACAGTGAGGAAAAAAGAGGTGTTAAGGTGCCAGCCTTGGATGGTTAGAGCGGCGCGATTACATACAAAGTCAATGCAAGATGAGAATTGCGTGAACGGGCGCGGCGCGACCTGGTGCGGTACAAACAGGACGAACCGAGGCGAATATAGGCTATATATTCAGGTCCAATTCCTCATGGGGGCCGAGATCCCTGGTCCAATTCCTCATGGGGGCCCTGGCCCCCCGGCCCCCACAGACTCTACGTCACTGGCCGAGAGCCCCTGACAGCAAAGGCACGATCATCTAGCCTGGCATGGCCAGCAGACTAATGGACAATTTTCTTTTCTCCAGGCTAACGATCACCCATTGTCTTGAGTCTTCCTTTGCTCAAGAACAACCGTCAGGTTCCTGCTGAAGACCTCAAGTTGCACACATAAGGGGTTAACAACTAACACATTTTATCATAAGTGTAGTAAAGGTAAAATAATATTCTCTTCTCCTGGATTCAGACAAAAGTCTACAGCAGCGTTCTGTACAGTTCTGTACAATAGGATTCTATTTATAGTCAAGGCATTCAATTTGTGGTGCCTTTAAAACAAAAAACAAAAATCCTGATCCTGGCTGGAGGTGATAAAAACGGTTTACTTACTATTTGGAATATGAATTATGCTATGTGTAAAGGGGTCCAATGCTGTTCTTTAGATAGGTTTGTCAAAACAGCCAAGGTGACTGTGGCTGAACACACAGAATGGAGCTGAGCTTTGACCCTTTAACTAGCTACAATAAATTGCTGACACTAGACTTCTACAGTTTTCTCTCTCTCTCTCTCTCTCTCTCTCTCTCTCTCTCTCGTGTGCGCGCGCATGCAATTGTTCTAATGCTTCTGTTTATCTCCCTTCTATCAACTGTCCATTTCCAATAACCATTCCATTCTTTAAACACTCAATTAAACCTGCAGTGTCGGCCCAAAATGACGCAGGCACAGGAACTGTTCATTTTTATAAAGTTAATAAATACCTTTCTTTTCAGCATTCCTTCTGGATAGACAAATACTGTAATAACATGAAACTACGATTAATAATAATAAACAACTGAAATGAATGTTACGTATGACTTTAAGTTACTGCTTATGACTGAGCTATCCACAACAGCTCCTTATGTTACCCTGATCAAGTTTGTTACTAGAATTAAGTTATATATATATTCCTTTAGGCCAATGAGAGACAGCATTGAGGAAACAGTAGGCTGACATTGCTTCCTATTTAAATTCAGTATTTCAGCCTTGACGTGAGCGCCCCCTCCAGAGATACTTCCGGGTCCTACTTTTGTGTCGCTTTTGTGTCCCCATAGAGTTATATTGTGTCCCGCCTTCGGACTAAATCTGAGACGAAAACAACCATGAAAGTCTCATTTTACTGCTTTCCAACAAAGCTACTGGTCTCCCAAATCTGGCTGTGACAGGCCGTCTGCCCCACACTGAAAACTATGGCCATTTTATTTAATTTCATTATATCCTCATTAAATGCAAACTAGATTCAACATACTCAACCCTGCACACATTCTAAATATGCCCCAGAAATATTGTACTGAGAAATGGACTGTTACCACCTTCAATAATAATGATAATAATAGTCTTTATTGTCTCCATATAGTATATTTTCTTCGTCATGGACACTTCAATGGCTGAAAAATAACGTCATTGTAAAAAGATTCACGCGATATTCTATTTACAATGAGACGCGGACGGGAGCTGGTGCCACTTGGACCCGGACGTAACGTAGGACTACAAAATGACGTCGGACTTAAATACAGAATAGACAAAGGCAACAGTGGGTGGAGCCTTAATGCAGACATGATCTATGCCATAGATGGCACCAATTGCATTAGGAGACATGTAAGTAAGAAAATCTATTATACTACTGCAGGGCTACGAGTAGTATTGTATGTACTGTATAGCATATTCTTCTATTATCAGACAAATGTCCACACTGCATTTAGCACTGTGCCAGACTGCCAGTACAGGAGAAAGATTGGACAGAGGTCATTATCATTCTGGACTATAGGTAAAGAAAACAGAATTCTGTGCTGTATTCTTAATATTAACTTTCTTTTATAATCTTTAAATGCATTTTCTTTCTTTTTTAGCTTGGCACATGAGGGCTATCTACATTGTCGGCACCAGGGTCTACTTGTTATGTTGTGCAATCAAGAGGATAATTCTAACAGAATTATTTGTAAATCTCCTGATGTTTTGTTACACAGTCGGCTATGGTTAGTCTCCTAAGTCTTTCTCAGCTAAATTGCTTAAGACAATACGGACATCAGTGGGAAAAATCCTTTATTCAACTAATTACTTCACTCGCCTGAACAATTTTCTTCTCTCATCTCAATTCTGTCTTCTCTGCTCGGGATTGTACTATTTCATCCAAAAGCGACTTGAGGTCACATGACGATCCACATTTTGTGAAATATGACATATGCTAGGGTAGGTGTCTGTGGGATCTTTTGGACAGTTAGCCGGTCTTACTTGTCTGACTTGTCTTGACTTTGTTGCAAAAGTGGATTGTTACAGTGTGGTATACATTTGTTTCACTCTCAGAGTAAAATGGACACAGGATTGTATCTCCCTGGTTGTCAATCTTCCGTTAGTAGAACATGCCAATGGCCAATACACCGGGGCCCTATCTTGTGTCACACCTTATACCCCTAAACATATTTGCCATATTTTACTATTTTGAAAAATCTTTTCAAATAGTTCAACTAGCCGATCTACATTAACACGTTGTGAGCTTGTAGATTGGCTAGTTGAACTATGTTAAAAGGTTTTTCAAAGTAGTAGAAAATGGCAAATACGTTTTGGGATAAGGAGTAAGGGTTGGCGCAAGATATAGCCCCAAGTGTTGAAGCTGCACACAATCTTCTTGTTAGGTCTAGCTCAAACAAGGTGTGTTTTCTCCTCCGAGTCATCAGCGCCCATACCCTAGGTGGGGTTGGGGAAAGGGCCTTTCTGTGTGGAGTTTGCATGTTCTCCCCATGTCCGCTAGGGTCACAAAAAACTTGCAGTAATCCTGGTCTCTATACATGATGGAGGGGAAAGGAACTGGTTGGAATAATGTGTTCCTTCCACACGCTACCTCTTACCAGGGAAACTCCCCCCTGTCAGGTGATAAAAAGCGGCCTGCTCACTCCTCATGCATTGAAGGAAGCATGAGTTCAATTGGGGACCCATTGAGCACCCAGCATTACAGCTTAGGCAATTGGCACCGGGTAAAAAATTAGCAGATCAGCAAATAGCAGATCTACAAGCTCATAGCGCGCCACCGTGTGGCGCGCTACAAGCTTGTAGGTCTGCTATTTACAAAATTCTGGGATAAAAAATAAATAAACACATGTTGTACAATTTAATGTTGTACATAACTACTTAAACCCTCTATTCGTAGTAAACAGAGTTGATCAAGTGGTTAAAGAGAAGACTTAAGATTTAAAGTGACTTAAAAGTCATTATAGCAAAAAGGGTCAATGGAAATGTGCTCTCTTGGCGAATCCTCCAAAAGTGCAAGGTCAGAAATTGCTATCTGAATACCAGCAGAGTTTATGCTATTTAGTCTCTCAAATTAAATATTGTAAAACGCACACTTAGAGATTCCTCTAAGTTCCTCTACTCTCCTTATTTCCAATCGATGGATTCAAATGGCACAATAAATAAGTGCAGGAAAGGAAATACAAAGAGATTTGTTTTATGTTGCTCAATGATGGCCAATGCATGTGTGCATGCAGCATACTGGTGTGCACTGTGCATGTGTGCTGTATAATTCACTCCTACAGCATGTGTCAGATAATTTTAGAGCTGTTTGGCGAGGCAGTGCATTTATCTGTGATTAACGGCTGTTCAGATGTTTTACAGCTGCCTTTTTACGCTGGGAATGAACTCCCGGTGTTTCTAATGAGCCCAAGTGTTGAGAACACCTCATCAACTAGACACCAGAACACATGACAAACATCACCTTAGTGAACTGAAGTGAAATGATCAGTAGTATTTGTATGTAGTTCAAGCAAACTTGTTGTTCTCCAGCCTGCTTCCTGCTGGTGTATTCAGATACGTAAAAGTATGGACAATGATCAATGACCAATTAAAGAAAATGGTAAAATGCACAGATTTTGATCACATCAACACTTTATAATGTACAGTGCATTTCATACACAGAAACCTGTCCTTCAGAGGAGGTACTGTATGCAAAGATGTACAAAAAAAGAAATAGTACAGACCTGAATGATTCAAGGTGCCATTGCAGAGAGCTTAGTGAGGATGTGTTGGTCCACATCAACGTTGGTGTTGGTGATATCTATCAGATCCCAAACGTGCTGATGAAGGCAAAGTAGAAGTATAAAATATAGCCATAACTCATACAATGAAATGAGGAGACAATCGACACATTACTGTACTATATATTTTGGATAGTCTAAAAGACAAGGGAACTTGTGAGTGTCTCTTCTGTGCTGTGGTTGGACACAAAGTTTATGTGGTACAATTGAATTAGTGTCAACCTTTCTTTGAGGAGCTCTAGGTTTGGACAGAGCTTTCTGGGGAAAACACTCACGGAAAATAGCAGATCTACAAGTTCATATAAATGTGTCACAATGCAACACAATGTGAGCTTATAATTTTGATTGGCTGTTGTTGGTAGAGAGAATTGGTGTAGGTGGAAAAAAAGCAGACCAGGTAGTATTATGTATGGTAAAGGTAACATCAATACAAATGAATACTTACATATCCGGATCAATGCTTTCCCAAGGAATGGGTGGTCCATTATCACATTGAAAGAACTTCAACATACTGAAGATGATTTGGGTACCTTAAAGGAAAAATAATCAGAAAGAGAAATTCATACTGTCAGCCATAATAATTAAACACTGAAAATTCTAACACACACACACACACACACACACACACACATAGTTCCTATAGGCTACCTGCCATATACTTGAAATGAGATATTACAGAAAACATTCAACAAAGCTAGCTAGTAACAAGGACCTTATTTATGGTGTGTGTGTGTGTGTGTGTGTGTGTGTGTGTGTGTGTGTGTGTGTGTGTGTGTGTGTGTGTGTGTGTGTGTGTGTGTGTGTGTGTGCGTGCCAATAAAGCTAATTTGAATTGAATTGGTTCTAATACTGTCTACCTCTAGTTAAAGTCTTTGTTTTTCACAAACTGGTCAGGCTCCTACTTGACCTAGCCCCCCGAACCCACCTCACCCCTGCCCACTTCGACAGGCTGGAATGGCTTAGGGTCGACGACAGAGTACAGCATCTTGCAATGGGTCTGGTCCACAAGATTCGATACACCACCAAGATACCCATGTACCTGTCTAGATACTTCCTTAATGTTAACGAAGTCCACACCCACAACACCAGAGGGAGTGCAACGAACCATGTACAACCCAGATTCGGCACAAACAAGGGACTAAATTCTTTTCGCTCCTATGCCACCAAAATGTGGAACGCCCTACCAACTGTCATTAAGACATGCGAATCCCTTGACTCTTTCAAAACCGCTCTCAAAGGGCACCTACGGACGGCTGCAATTCGAAACTGGCCCCTGTAAAATCGGAATCCCTCAAACACGAACGCAAGGACAACACAAGAGACGGTCGCGGCCACACAGCCAACTCAAGGTATGGCCACTGAGCCAACTTGGGGACCCAACGCAAGGACAACACAAGAGACGGTCACGGCCACACAGCCAACTCAAGGTACGGCCACGGAGCCGACTTGGGGACCCAACGCAGCTCCTCCAAGGAAAACAAACAAATGAACGGAGCTGAACGTGAATCCCCCCCACCGCCCACCCCTTTTTTCCCCCCTCACTGTATATGTTTCTTTTCCCTTTTTACCTCCTTTATGATGAATTCCTGTTCTGTCTATAGAAGTGTCTATTTGTACGTCTCTTAATGTTTTGATGATTTGAACATGGTGGACCCTATTGGAAACAAGTGTAATGCTTAATTGGGTCGTCCACTCACAGTTAACAGCCTTTGTATTGAGTTTGTGCTTGAAATGTACTGTAATTCTGCAAACTGTTAATAAATTCTTCAATCAATCAATCAAAACATGGGAGGCTCGTCAAACAGCTATCACCGTCTTCAATGCCCGCATAGCAGCATACACGACAAAACACGGTACAAAACAAAGAAAGAAATTCCACAATTAAAGTTTCCCCAGTAACGTCAAAAGCCACGCTTTGCCATTTAACACTCACTCAACAAGCTGGTTTCTTATTTTTCTTGATGAATCGTGACGCAGTATTATTTTCTTTTCAGAAGGACTCAGTCTCAAGGAGATAGTGTACCGTTTCGTTCTGCTCGTGAGGCTTTCGAATGGAAACTTGCGCGCTCTTGTCCAGTGAAGTGTACCTGTGTCGCTTGTCAAAAAGGAAAGATCTACAAGCTCACAACACGTCGCGTCGCAACGCTGTTGTGAGCTTGTAGATCTGTTCTTGGTACTTGGAGCCAACCAATAGGAAAGAACGAAGCTCTGTGAGTTTCCTGGTGATTCCAGGAGATACACCTAGGGGGTGCTATTCTAGGCTATTGATAAGCTTTATGATTAACTGTGTGTGTGTGTGTGTGTGTGTGTGTGTGTGTGTGTGTGTGTGTGTGTGTGTGTGTGTGTGTGTGTGTGTGTGTGTGTGTGTGTGTGTGTGTGTGTGTGGGTGTGGGTGTGTGTGCATGTGCATGTGCGTGCCGTGTGCATGTGTGTGTGTGTCTTCATGTCTGTGTATGTGATGTGCAGTCAATGGCAAGTCTGACCTTGAATCGTGTAACACACGCACGGACAAGATGCTCCAATGTGACTTACAAGTGTGATTATGTTTTAAAAAAGTGTCCGTGAGTTCTCTTTAGTACAAAGATAACAAGTCCTTGGAGTTCATGATGAGAAATACATTTCCCTTACGCTATATTCATATACCCACAGTTTATTCATATGCTATACCATATACCTCCTGTCCTCCTCTCAGGCCAAAGGGTAATGCCGTTGGGAGAATAGGGTCAATGCGAGACTCCACTTACATATATGTCAGTGAGCTAGGGAGGAGAGCTGGAGAGCAGAAGAGGTAGAGAGAGACAGACATTAAGAATGAGATTTGAGTGGCAAAGAGAGACAGTAGAGAGCCTGCCATAAGAGATGAGATGTGATTGAGAGAGATGGACAGTAGAGAGATCGACAGAAAAGACGAGATCTGATTAGTAGAGGGACAGTAGAGATGAGATACAGAGAAAGGGATAATAAAGAGAGACAGATACGAGAGCGGAAGATGGAGGAGGAAGGTCAGTAAATCTTCACCTCTCTCTGACATTTAGTTTGAGTTATTTCACTGCCTGTCTCTTTCTATTTGGCTGCTTGTTTTCTAATCTCTCTCTCTCCCTTCATACTCATATTCATACTTGCTCTCTTTCGACCTCTCCCCCTCCCCCCCATGTCTCTCTTTATACAAACCAAGAGGATACAATAATTCTTCCATTACCACCATTACGAAACATAACAGCAAGACATCTCTACCCAGAAGAACAAACAAGATTAACTGCTTCTCTTTGTCTCTCCCCCTCTATCTCTTCCTCTCAGACCTATAATTACCTGACAAGGTCAGCAGTTATCATTTCCCAGCAGTTAACAACACAACACCCACATTGTGTCTATTATAGTATCTCTACTGTACACATAGGCAAGTCTCGCTTTATGTAAAGCATGGTCACACTATATAATCTGTATGCGGTATGTACGCAGTCGGTGTATTACATCTTTGTGTAGAGAATAAACATACATGACCTTTAGTAATTCTGTCAGTTTTATAATGTTGAAACTGCCAATTACAATATTATATATTGTGCACTGTATCTAGAGTACTACCACAGACTCTGTAGTGTACTGTATAACAATGCAGTGTACTACCAAACATGTAGTGTACAGTATCTACAGTTTGTATACTACCCATTCCTGTATATAGTGTCTACACAGTTATTGTACTACTACAGCCTGTACTGTATCTCGATACAGTGTACTACTGTACCACAGCTTGTAAAATGTACTGTAGATCTCTCTACACAGTCTACAGAGTAGGCCTACTACCACAGCCTGTGTACTGTACGAAAGCCCCCAGCCTGTACACAGCGCAATGGCCTGTCTCACTATTTGGAAAGCAACAGTGAAACATGATGACTGTATTTGAAAAGGCTCTTTGGCTGGCCTTCCCATGCCTGTGCAGCGGCCCATGCAATATTCAGCAGTCCCAGATAGACAGCCCATTTATAGTAAATGAGCCGGGGCCGAGGAGCGTGTGTACCTACCCAAGGCCACAGACACACAACCATCTATTAGTGTACCCCAATACACAGACAGGACCTAATGGAACTATCACTTGTACTGTTTAACAAGGGTGAGATGCCTACTGCAGTACTACATAGTCAAATCATCAGTGTTAATTTAACTCAGAAAGTGTAAGTGGAAACAAATGGACACGTACAGGTGCATTTGCTATCAATTGTACACTCTCAGTGTTACATTGGCAATAGATTGCTCTGGCAGAGCGCATCATGGGAGGTGAGCTCCCTGCAATTCAGGTGTGTAGTCAGGGCACCATCAAGGACAATTAAGCACCACCCCAGCCACAAACAGTTCAAATCCCTACAATGACCGGGCAATGCTGCAGTATTAAAAGGGCAACCACCAGGTTCATGAACAGCATCCACCCGGCTACCATCAGACTGCATGATGATCACCGCCTGTCGCCAGGCTGGTCTTAGACTTTTGCTCCTACCTGTGGATTATACCAGTGTTAGTTACTTTATTTCAATGAAAGGAGAGATCAAGTTGTTGCAAATGAATAGTTTTTATTGTATGAAAGATAACATTTTGGCGATTAGACTCCATTTGCATTTATTGAATAAGATTAGCTTTTAATAGGGAGAACCCCCCCATTGCACTTGCAGTCTAGACAATGTGCATGGTGGCAGTGCAGATCAACCTCCTTCCTTCTCAACACTAGATGGACAAGGTGGAGTTGGGGGATGGAGGTGGGTTGCTTGTTGCAAACTGAAAAGAGAATGACAAGTGTCAGAGGCAGTGATATTTAAAGGCGGAATCCAATCAACTGATTGGCTGACTGCAGATTGGCTAGGTGTGCTGACCATAGATATAAAAAAAAATAGACGCCTCATTGGCCGCTGCAGTTCGTTGGAGCCATGTGTGTCGAAGGAGGGGCGGAACAATTTACACTGGGGGAGGAAGTACACCGGAAGAGTGGAAGGCACGTTACGTCACGCTGCCACTCAAGTGACTACTGGCCAATCACATCGCATCTTTTCCGGGACTTATCAGACCCGAACATGCACTCTGTGACGCACACTCATGCTTCCGCTATGCTTCGCAGGGAATCTCTGGAAAATGTTGCCCTCCCTTGAGCACATACGCTCCAGAGCCGGAAGGGGCGTCTACCGTTATATGTCTATGGTGCTGGCCTCTCAAGCTGTATGACAACAGAGATCTTCCTCATTGAACCTTCGCTAAAAGCTACATGTGGATCATGCGGCAGACACACGCTGACACTTTGTACATGTACAACGCAACTAATAGCATATCATATACAGTATATCTGCTGCTATGCTCACGCACCTTTATGTCTTACCTTAGGTACTATGTGTAAATATGTAGAACTTCTTCTTCCCTTTCATTTTTATGGAAATAACAAAAACGATGGAGTTTTAAACCTGTAAATTCTGTGATGTGATCCTGATTCTGATCGATAGATCAATAAGATAGATACACACATTCTTTATTATATTCATCATGCGACTGAACATGCTCCAACGACACAATTACATTCACCATGTACAACCAACCAGCTACTCCCCGTCAATCCTGCTATGCAAACATCTCCCGGCAAATGACCCCGATTAGCAACACAAAGGGCCCCGCTGGCCCCTCCGGCTGTGAGACAGACCACCAGTCCCTCTCTCTGTCCACATGTCTAAATGTCCCCTCCTCCTCAGACGGGGTCTCCTCCAAGGGACCCCGACACCCGTGCACGCGCTGCTGAGGGCCATAACAATGAGACGTGGGCTCTGCTTCTTTTTCCCAGTAGGCCAAGTCGCTGACAGCAGCAGACGCAGACCCCCCAAGCCCACCCGGGTCCCCTCTGGCCCTTCTGTTCTTCTCAGTGCATTGTGTGGTCATCATGACAGGGAGGGAGAATTGTGTGCGTGCGTGCGTGCGTGCGTGCGTGCGTGCGTGCGTGCGTGCGTTTCTGCTTGAGTGTTTATGAATAATGTGTGAGTCTGTGTGCACAAGTATATGTATACAGTATACACTATACAGTATGTGTGCTGGTGTGTACTCAAACCAGCCCAAGTGCATTTGAATATGTTGTACTGTGTGTGTGGGTGTGGGTGTGTGTGTGTGTGCATGTTGGCCATGCAGGGATGGGTGACTGCAGCATTCTCCCTACAATAGAACGCCTCTCCACTCCAGCCTCCTATAGAACATGTCCTAAGTGGGCACTTATAGCCGCCTTACTGGAGCATAGGAGCTTGATTAATGGTGTTTAGATAGACTAGCCTGGTGGCTCCGCGACACTAAATCATGACCCATATGCGTGTACGTGCGTATCTGTGTCATACATTTGTATGTCTGCGTTTATGTGTACGTGTGAATGTGAGCCTGTCTGCATGTTTACGCGCACACGTGCGTGCCGTGCGTGCGTGCGTGCGTGCGTGCGTGCGTGCGTGCGTGCGTGCGTGCGTGCGTGCGTGTGTGTGTGTGTTGTGTGTGTGTGTGTGAGAGAGAGAGACAGGGTTATTAGTGAAGATAAATGAAAACGCAGGTGTTGTGTGTTTTCTTGCCTAGCCGCCCTGGTAAAGTAACAATTTGTATTTAAGTGACCTTCCTGGCTAATAAAAGTTAAATAAAACACGACAAAACCATATTATATATCTTTTCGTTTTTCACGTAACATCTGAATCGGCAAACTTTGTCCAAAGTCTCCACTAGGCAAACAGCTGCCTTTTTGTTATGCAGCTCTTGAAACTCGCTCTGCAGGTGGTGCACAATGGCAGTATGAAAAAAACCCATCCAAAACTGACGACCAAGAGTTCTTTGAGGACACGGAGTATATGTAGGCCTATTATACAGCGCTGAGCAGCGAGGCTGAGTCTTTCTGGTCTTCCTCTCTGTTCTCTTCAATTATTCTCCTCTGATAAATGACTCTCACAGCTGCTCCCGATAAGAGCCATCCCTGCCTATTCATCAGTCCTCAATTCAAGGCTTTACAGGTTGGTGTGTGCACGTGTGTGCACGTGTGTGCGTGCGTGCGTGCGTGCGTGCGTGCGTGCGTGCGTGCGTGTGTTTGAGAGAGAGAGAGAGAGAGAGAGAAGAAAAAGAGCTAGCGTGAGTTAGTGACTCCCGGTTCAGTGTCAAGGAGAAAGGTATACATCCCCATACGCTGTATTCCTCACAATGGATTTCAATAAAGGAGTGATATATGAGCAGCACATCATTGTGCATTTGTTTATGTTGTGTATGCCAAGCTCAGGAGAACTGCTCCACTGCTGGCCCTGGTGATCGTATATCCAGGGGAAGGGAAGCAAACACACACACACACACACACACACACACACACACACACACACACACACACACACACACACACACACACACACACACACACACACACACACACACACACACACACACACACACACACACACACACACACACACACACACACACACACACACACACACTATACGCTTATTTGTAAAGCTCTACTCATGAGAGATTTTGGTATGTAAAACACGCCAAAACAGGTGAACATCATGTACATGAGTTTAGTGGTATGTTATTGGCTTGCACTGAATGAATGAATCCCGGGTGTTATACAGGGACACTTGGATTTCAAGATGGCCTCTTTATCCACTCAGCAACTGTACAACTTCTCCTACTTGCGGATGTGTGTTGTCATCTGAATTGAGTGTTTTGTCAGAGTGATTGTAATTTGGAGTGCTTTAACTCCCTCATGCTTGGCACATGGAGGGCTGTTAGCTCCTACTCTTCTCTATGGTGGATTGCATAACCTGAAAGAGTATTATAATGAAGCAAATTACATCTTTGCTCCCATGTCTGCCTCCGACTCTGTGATTTCAAGAAGGTGCTGTATTATTTACAATGCTGCGCATCATGATGTTGTGAGCTTGTAGATCGTCTATTTTCACTATACTTTTGCTTGATACTCGAACTTGTACGGCAAAGAAGGGCATTAAGTGACAACAAAACATAAAAATTAGTTAACAAGGTTTCTGACGCAGGGCCGTAGGAACCACGGGGGTCCCGGGGGTCTTGTCCCCGCGGCTCACGGGGCCGCCGGCCTCGGGGTCGGGGAAGAGAAAAGGAATAAAAAAGCCTCAAATGGGGCAGGCACTTGGACCATGCGGCCGCTGACTCGGAGGGGGAAGCGGTCCACATGACCCCCCCCCATCTGTGAAGTGCTGGATACGGCCCTGTTCTGACGGACAGACAGATCTTTTTTTTAAAGCGGATTCTTTCAGATTGGCCTAGAGTAATTTATGAGGTCACTGAATTGAATATGTGGACCCACAAACTGATCGTCATCAGCTGTGCAACTCTCAACTGGGTCGACCAACATCATATGATGTCCAACATTAGTAGGACATCATCTTTAACAGCCAGTGAAATTTACGTTTTTTACGTTTTCTGCTGTGATCAGCTCTGAGCAATAGCTAACAATGGCTAAATTACTCCAGACAGACAACCTCACATAGCTTACTAAATCTCATAGCCTGGAGGGACGATTCATCTCTGACGATCTAATTCGCTGTTGGGCCAATAGCGGATAGACGTTATCCCATAGTCTGGAGGGATGATTGCGCTATTTAAGGATTTTAATTTATGCCAGCTATGAAACTTCCAAATATTTTGAAGTTGTCTTAGTTGATGTCTTACCTGCAGCTACAGTTATATTTTCTTTACAGAGGGGATAGCGTTTTGCAGAAACCAAGAAGTGGAAGAGCCAATCAGTGTCAATTACAGGGATCTGAGTGCAGACGCTGATAACTATTCCACTTTTCGGTTTCCAAACCAGTGCTTCATGGGACCAGACCTGGGCCTGCATGCAGAAAACGCATGATAATTTGAATTCATGCGACTGGGATGCTTTACCAGGCTAGGGGATTACATCCATCAGAGTCTTTTTCCTGTTGAATCGACCGGAGAGGATGTCGTTCCCTTTCTTAAGTAGTCCTGACTCCTGCTGTCACACCGTTACTACGGAAACCTGCCTCCATAGAAAAACTTGAGCCATGAGGGGGGGAAAAAGAAAAATGAAAAAGCCTTTCTTTTCCAAAAGTGAATGTCTCCCAGCACATAAACATACAGTGGAGCGTGGAGAGAGTGGAGAGTGAGAGAGAGGGCCAAGTTATTTGAGCTTGGCTTACATCCAGTGCAGAGAAGCCAAAGAAGAAGTGAAGCCCTTCACGGCCTGGCTCACTAAAAGTCAAGGATCAAACTCTTATCTCTGTTTCTGTTGTTGTAAACTAACTACACAGTAAGTGTAGTTACTCTTACCTTGTAAGTGTTACTCTTACCTTGCGTCCAATTTTACACTTCCAGAGTAAAAGCAGCCTAACATGGCCTCAACGTTATTGTGATGACCCTAACTGCAGTGTGGATAATTGATTGTTATATTACAACATGCCATTTCTTCCCTTTTCATCACCAGTGAAACGTTGTGATGAAAGATTCCATGAATACTGGTAACACAATGCGGGTAAACCAATATTCAGTTAAAAGCCTTTGATGCACCACCAAAATAAAGGTGCAAGAATTTCAATTCAGCACCATGCATTGCAATACTGCACCATTTAACGAACGCTCACATTTGAAACAAATCAACTTCCATCAGATACACAGATTCGGTACATAAGGTGGGGTCCAGGGGTTAAGTAATTCAGGACAGGAATACATGGCAGTGATATTCTGTTTCGAGCCCTGTCACATCCCATTGCCCAGGCTTCACATCACTCCATTCACTGGAGAAACCGGGCTTTGATGTGCCTGAGTACGCCCTGGTAACACCGCAGCCGTCGTCTCTTTTTAAGCCGTTAAGTGGGTGGATGTTGCTGACACTTAATCTGTATATCTTACATGGCTTCCTTCTCTGTGATCGCGCAAGCTTGTGAAACTTCAAATGAAGCTGGGATGGGTGGGGGCGAGCCCACGGCGAGTGTGTTTGGCAATGGAAAGGCTTGGATTTATGAAGCATAATTACCCCTGCTAATAACCCCCAGGGCCTCGCAAGGTTTCTTTTCAACACTGCTTATGTAAATATTATCTTAAGGCCCTCTGTAAATTAAACAGCTCCTAGTTGTGTGTTGGCACAGCCCCATCTCTGTGCAGATCTACACGCTGAGGGCCAGCGAGGTAAGCCTGCAGTACTGAACAATATAATATGGAGCTATGTGAAGAGTTTAATTCTCCAAAATGAGATATACATCATTTGAAATACAGTATGTGACAGTGCAGGTGGTGCACAGTGTCAGCAGCGGGGGGAAACTGCCCAACACAGACTTCCTTCAGGTAGAGGATAGTTAGTCCTATAGTCTAAAAGGGGGGAAGTCTGCAGTAGCTCTGTTATTGCATGATACCAGAATACCAGAGTTTGGCTCCCAAAAACGAAATATGCATATGCAATAAGAGGTAACACCTGCCGCTTACAGAAGGAGTCGAAATGCATGGTGTTTTGATAATGGTAATTAGAGACATTTGTCTGAAAAAACCCTTTACAAACTGGAAGTAATCAAAAATAGATTGGAATGTCAGAATGTTACACACACACACACACACACACACACACACACACACACACACACACACACACACACACACACACACACACACACACACACACACACACACACACACACACACACACACACACACACACACACACACACACAGGGATATATATATATATATATATATATATACATACAGTATATAGATAGATAAGAGAATATGTATACACAGTACATGTATACAAAAGGTAGCTACTGTATAACGTATATTGCATTTGGGACATTAATTAATTATTATTGCCTGTGAACAGTAAGACATTTTCTATTCTATTTCTTAACATCCTTCAGCCAATGGTTGCTTGATTGGGCTCTGATCTTCAACTGTCATATTTCATTTGAGAGTGCAGAAAATCAATAAATCACTGTCTCTCTCCAAATTTCAATGTCTACCGCAGTGTGAGGCTGTGAGCGGTATCCATTTGGATGAATAAAGCCTACAATTTACAAATTAGGCATTCAGCAGACGCTAAAAGCCTAACCCCATGGGGTTGGGCTGTAACACCTGATAACAACCCTTGTACAGCATATTACTGATATAGAGGTATCATTATTGTCCACGCATGAACCATGTGTTGTCTGGCCAAGTGCCAAGAAGAGAGGGATCAATATACCACTTCCTCCTCAAGCATCTGGGGGTTTATGAATACTGCATTAATAAGAAATACATACATTGCTCCCTCTCCCCCTATACCCACTATTGATTTGAGACAATCAAAACGTCATTATGAGGAAGTCTGGTTTACTTTGAATGATCTTGCATGGCCGGTCAATTAGCCTAGTATTCACACCTTATTGGATGACTTATTATTGCTAAGAGGACAGTGATGATTTAATACAGCATATTGATGTAGAAGAAGATCTGCTCCACATGTTTATGGCACATCATTTTCATCTCATCGTCCTACAACCACAAAATGAATCGACAGAAACCTTTACCAACATCCTGACAGAGGAGGGTCATAAACAACCCATGGCCACATCATCATTGTGACATGATTATGCAAACCTGATGACTCATTGTGACATCATAATCAGCTCCATATATGGGCACAAAGGGGGGCA
Organism: Electrona antarctica; assembly: GCF_951216825.1. Taxonomy (NCBI): domain Eukaryota; kingdom Metazoa; phylum Chordata; class Actinopteri; order Myctophiformes; family Myctophidae; genus Electrona; species Electrona antarctica. Next base: position 38,932,008 of record NC_136793.1, read on the forward strand.
TGCCAGCAGTGATTTCCATACATGGCCATAAAAGGTGCAAGGACTGACAGAAACAGAGATCTGGTTGTCCAGTTACAGATCCGACCACTATGCCCATATGTTCATGTTCAGTATATGGGACTGATATCCAGTTGTCCATTCCAACCAATATGCCCATGGTTATTCCAATAACATAGCATAACAACAGCGAAAAGGACAGAAACATACAGTATCTCCATATATGGGCACAAAGGGGACACAGACAGATGCCACCGGTATGCTGACAAAGCCCCAGCCACTATAACTAACTGACACATTTGTCAGATCGGTGATGCCACGTAGGTGTGACCTCCGCATAGCTTCCCGAACCTAGTCTAGACAAGTAAGACGCGCAAACGCGGGAAGCGAACGCAGCTCGTAAATTGCAATAACAACAATTAGAATAAATTACGTACTTTAAGATTTTTTTTTAAGTTACGTTTTTTTAAGTCGTTTTTTTTAAAGTTCTAGTGTGTGTATGTGTGTGTTTTTTAAAGTTTTTTTTAAGTTAAGTTTTTCTTTTAAGTTAAGTCTTTTTTAAGTTAAGTTTTTGTGTGTGTGTGTGTGTGTGTGTGTGTGTGTGTGTGTGTGTGTGTGTGTGTGTGTGTGTGTGTGTGTGTGTGTGTGTGTTTTGTGTGAATAGCTGCGCCCTCTGGTGGCGGACGGGTGGTGTTACAGCGTGACACACAGACACACACACACACACACACACACACACACACACACACACACACAGACAGACATGTTCTGCTAGGTCTCATAGTTAGTGCTCACTGCGTTCGCAATCACTGCGTTCGCAACTAGTAGTCCAAAACTGCTCTATAGCACCCGCTGCTGAAACATTATTTTATGTCCCCCCCCCCCTGTAAAAATAGCTACAATCATATTTTACTGTCTCTAATAACCTACAACATGAACCTTGGTTGAAAAAAACGTTAAGGTTACAGGGAACACACTCACTGGCACACAAAATCAACTTGAATGCTAAGAGAGAAAGACCCAACAGGGAAAACACAGCATATACCAGGAAATACAAAACAATTCAGAAATAGCCATGAGGGAAGACTAAGCCTACTGCTTCTGTTGTCTCAGTCTAGTGCCAGTGAGGAAATAGAGCATTTGTCTCAAAACAAAGCAATAAAACTAGCCAGCCAGGAGTTGTTAATTTCCTCTTTGCCTCAATTGACTCGATGTGCTTTTTCTCCCCATGGAGAGAGCCGCGCTATCAGCTCCAGAGGCAGCAGCAGCATCTGTAGTAGTAGTAGTAGTAGAGTAGAAGCTTTATAGGTGAAAAGGGGGTAATAGAGGGAGAGAGGAGGGATCAGATAGAAAGAGAATGGAGTAAAGAAGTGATAGAAAGAGATATAGAGCCAGAGGCAGAAAAGCTATTGCGAGCTTGACTTCCAAAATCGAAAAACATATAGTGCCGGAAGAAGTGAATCTGCTGTGGGAGTTTTTCATTAGCTTGGCAAGCTGTTCTTACAGAGGAGGTGTTAAGTTAAGTGATATCATTTAGCAGGGATCTAAGAGGCATCAGTGATAGAGGGATAGTTGCGTTATGATACATCATTCATATTAGAGTACCATTATACTCCCATGTTCAACTGTGTGGCGATGCATAGTTTGCGGACGACAATGAGATGGCATGCAGTCCTAATTTGTTGGTAGAGTAAAAGACTAAGGTGGTTAGTTGGGTGTATAGGGGTGGCAAGGTGCCTATAGACAGATAATACTGATAATTAGCTGTAATAAATAAGATAGCAAAATATGAATATCATAAACTGTAATAATGCATAATGTAAACTGTAATCATATTACAAATATATTCATAAATGGCAGTCAATGAGTTACGTATAGTCGTATATGTGCTTTAAATAAGATAGCAAAATATGAATATCATAAACTGTAATAATGCATAATGTAAACTGTAATCATATTACAAATATATTCATAAATGGCAGTCAATGAGTTACGTATAGTCGTATATGTGCTTTATGTCTCACTCATAGGATAAAACCTAAATTTTCGAGGTGAGAAATGCAAGTTTCCACTGCAGGCCCGGCTCAAATTGTAATCAGCTCGTAGCAGCAGGAAAGTCATCCTGTACTGCAGTTTAGTATGTTCTCTTGATCCTTGGCAACTTTTAATTAGTGTTTGTCCTTCAAGCCCCTGTTCCTCACAGCTATTAAGGCCCTTAAGCCCTGCACAAATTAATTATAAAAGCCTAAGCAATCACACTAATTCAATTTGGCCCCGGGGCTTCATAGCTGATCTTTGACCTAACCTCAGTGTGCTTTACTGAGGGGACTAAGAAAACTGTGCCGTGCTGTACCAAGCTGTGCCAGCAGTGCCTAACAAGTGTTTGAAAATGATACATAGTTAATTTGACCACATAGCAATGACCCTAATTCACCTTGCCTTGCACTGCAATTGCACTTACATTTTGCTGACCGAATTACAATTTCAATGGGTGAACTACCAATACAATAAGCGTAATAGTAGAGATAATAGTAAAGAATATAATTACTGTAAGTTACGACATTGTCAAGATAAAACTGCTGAGTAAAGAAATAACAGGAGCTCCAAGGTTGATGTTGGTTGGTCTTTCTGTCCATCCACCCCTTTGGTCCCAGAGAAGAGCGATTGACTGAATTGCTTGTTTGCTGTCAATCTAGTTTGCTGTAAACCTGCGTGCTCCCCAGGAGGATGACCCCTACTGATTGGTGACTCCATCTTTCTTCAAGCCTAGTGCCAGCCACAGTCCAAAATGTGAACGTTGCACACAAGATAGAATAATCTTTTAGGCAGACTGCAGGATAAAATCTTACACACGTAGAACACCTTTGGCCACGCTTCGACCAAAATGTCTGGTTGAGTTTAATGAGTGGTTGCTAGCAGGGCCTTTAGACTCGTTGCTAAGGAAGAGTATTCAGCCCACTCTCTTTTGTCTCTAGACGTACAAAAAAGTGTAAAAAAAAAAAAAGATTATGGCAGCTGGCAGGGCTTAATCAGAGCCCTAAGCAGAACCTCTAAAAATATCAATATATCCGACACGTGTTTCCCTGTTGAGGGATTTAGGTTAGAAAAGCCTAATTTGGAAAAAGAAAAAAACACTTATGTTGGTTACTGCCAGTTACAACTTAACCTGTGCTCACCCGTGGCTCCCGACTTGTGCGGCAGGTTAAAACTAACCCGTGGCTCCTGACATGCGTGGCAGGATACCACTAACCTGTGGCAGGTTTAAACTAACCCGTGTCTTCCTGTGAGGTTTGGTAGGGTTGGGTTCTGGATCGGGTGTCGGACTCATGACTGTAGGACTCGGACTGTTGGTATGTCTGACCAAACACATGCACCCATGTCTCCTTGGGGACCATCAACATCTTCTCTTATGATTTGCTATCTTATGTTACCTCATCCCATCTAATCTCGTATCATCATACCACCACTTACAGGTCTCCCACAGGAGTTGAACTACGCAGCATATCACACATCGGCCACAGCTGAAATCTAGCTGAGGTGTTAAAGTAGGCCAATTAGACTGTGGGGATTGGCTGGTCGGAGCCGGAGCTTCAGGAAAAGGAGGCCAAGACATCAGATGATGAGCATCTATTCTCCTCTGCTCTCTCCTGGCAAGACCTGCCTCCCTGGCCCTCTGATGTCAGAACATTTTCACACACATACAGTAGACAGATGTATGTGTAGTAGCTGGTAGTAATAATATGCCTGACTACGCCACCTCCTGCTTGTAAAGTGGGTAGGAGGAACCCTAAAGTGTAAACCGTATGCATAATCTGTTTAACTCTGTGAAATGTGATCAACTTCCCCTTAACAGGAACAATTTATGAGAGGCACTTTGTGGAAAAATAGAACATGACTTTATTTGTACAGTACCTACAAATCACATGATAAAAGTATCATGGCAATAGGTCAGTATATAAGGCAAGACTTATCTAATCAAGTGACAAGTTACAGTTACTGTAGGTTACTCTCCACTGGCTAAGGAAGGGCGGGTCAGCCTGTGCAAACGGTACTACAAAATTAACTATTGGGGAAAGGGAAGGCCTGGGCCCTGGCACCACACAACTCATGTAATATATTATATAATGTAATATTCAATACAAAAACATGCAGTGTCAACAGTCCTACAGTGCAGTCCCAAGAGAGAATGATTTCCATTATCTGTAGCAAAGTCAAAATGGCTCTCTACTGGGAGGAACTACAGTAGACTTTTATACTTCCTGGACATGTGACTATAGGTCAGGTGCAGTGGGTGTACCATTCACCTGGATTCCCACATACTGTATTCCCACATATGCACACATAGTCACACATGCATCTGTCCACGCACGCACGCACACACACACACACACACACACACACACACACACACACACACACACACACACGCACACGCACACGCACACGCCACCCCACCCCACTGAGTCCTGTTCCAGTTATGTCATTATATAATACAACGCCTAGTTTCAGCCATGCCCTCTGATAGGTCAAAGATGCATTCCAACTTTACTGTTAAGCCCGATAATGATTACGTTCATGGTGGCTTGTGGATCTTTCTTGTGCATATGACTAAAAACAACAATATTTCAGTCAGTATATAGTGTTAGTGTGGTCAGTGATTTGTATAAAAACAGTTATATGCAGTATTTGGCCTATTATGGAGCCAAATGAGCATGACTGTATGAGACATTATGTGTGTGATGTGTGTGTGCGTGCGTGCGTGTATTGTATGACAATAAACCTTTGCTGTGCTCACTTGAATAATCTTCAATCAATTGTGTTCCAGCTTGGATCGATGGAACCATCGTATTATTGCGACCGCAGGTATCACAGTGGAAACACATTCTTCATGGTTTTAAAGATAAAATGCCATGTCCTTGTTGAAACATTATTTTAAGAAAATATTAATGTTACACTATCATTAAAATCAAAGTGTTTGCCAATTATTTGGAGACACTTGCAATCCCCGGGGCTCAGGCCTGGGCCCACAGGTTGAGAATGGCTGCATTCTGTACTCTATGTACAATGTGGATGTGACAGGGGTGTGGAGGTCACTGCAGTAAATAGTAGTGGTCATGATGAATCCCCATGTCTGCTCTCTGTGTGCCTCTTTTGATTTATTCCCCCACAGGGCAAAAGGGGAAGGCAGAGAGAAAACACAGATAAATAATTCACAGGGACATTAACATCAAAGGGGACCATGGGGAAACAAAAAACATGGCTGCTGGGGTTGATATGGCTGTTAACCAGGCATGGTGTGTATGTGAACATGTGTGGGTCTTCACTGGTCTGTGGGTGGACTTCCTCGTGTGTGGAATATGATCTGGCAGACACGAGCGCAGTGCATTATGTTCGGAAGACACACAGAAAAGAAAATCCACACACACACAGTCACACACACACACACACACACACACACACACACACACACACACACACACACACACACACACACACACACACACACACACACACACACACACACACACACACACACACACACACACACACACACACACACACACACACACACACACACACACACACGTGTTGCATTCCAACGCATTGTTTGTACAGGTAAATCCAATTGTTAATTTTTGTCCGATCAGAAGTGGGTTAAAACATATTCACCCTGGTGATTATTGCGACTGTAGGTCGCAGATTACTATGAAAACCGGCAAAATCTGTCCGTCACTCAGGTCACACCTCCATACACATGGTTGTCAGTCCATTACGCCTCGTGACACGTCACACCACCATATATGGCCGTCAATCCATCACGCCTCGTGACACGCTCCATATATGGCCGTCTCCATATGAAGATCACGACACTGACCTCATCAAACCCTGGATAGCCATACATGGAGAAGACTGGATCATCACCTAGATCTGCAAATATGGAGCCGGCCAGCAACTCTACATCTGATCTCAAACCTCAAACCCTTAGATCTCCATATATGGATGGAGCTGACCTGTTCTGACATTCTATATGTTGATCCTTCCTCTTCGATGTCTCCCTTTTGACTGATACCTCCATTCAAACTCTAGACGCCCCAAAGTTATTAGTACAGCTGCACCCGGCAGCCGGCGAAAACTAGAGTTCTCATGAGGCCCGAAAATTAAGGCCCGGCCCTACCTGGGCCCTCATCAAACCCTGTACACTCAAGACACTGCCCCCGCTGCCACCCTTAGATCTCCATATATGGAGCTGACCTGTTCTGACATTCCATACATTGATCTGACCTCATCAAACCCTGTACACTCAAGACACTTCCCCCGCTGCCACCCTTAGATCTCCATGTATGGAGCTGACCTGTTCTGACATTCTATTATGTTGATCTGACCTCATCAAACCATGTACACTCAAGACACGCTCCATATATGGCCAGTACAGAATTTATTCTATATGTTGATCTGACCCCCCATGCCAAAGCACAAACAAACATGTGTGTGTTTGTTTGTGCACACATGTGGCTCTGGCTTAACACACCCTCTTCCCAATATACAGCAGTAAGGGGTGTCATTGTTAACTGCTGGCAGAAACAGAAGCATCATTCTACTAAATGGCTCCCACTTCCCTATGTCTGTGCAACACTTCGTAATGAGTGAGATTCCCCCCAGCCTGCAATGGTAACAATATCTAATTATGCTAGTATTTAGTGTACACAGTAATACAGTGCCAAACACACAGTAAAGGTTAACTGGTAATTAACTGGTGAAGGAGTTTATCTTTCATGTAGCATAAAAACTAATTATGTGTGTTATTTGAACTATAAATACTGTAAACATCTCGTAAAGCACAAAACGTTAAATAAAATGTTAAAAAATTTGAGGATTGTGGTGGGCAGCAGAATGCAAAAAGTTAACCTTGTATTAGAAACACAGAACTGTGGTCACTATAGAAACTCCAATGAGATGATGCTTCCTGTCCTGGGGAACAATAGGAAGTGAGGAGGAAGTGTGGGAAGTTGCAACTTAACAGCTGTGTTTATTCAGGAGGGAGCAACAGAAAGTGCTGCTACACGCACGCACGCACGCACGCACGCACGCACGCACACACACACGCACACACACACACACACACACACACACACACACACACACACACACACACACACAATAAGGACATCATGCTTCGTTACCTTTTGCACCTGTTCTGACTTCAGGTGAGGAAATTGCTTCAGTGCAGTGCAGTAGGTGTACATGATATGTATAGTGTGGGTGTCCATTCCTTGGTGGTTGATACTGTCTTTAAGCAAAGTGAGTGGAACGCTCACTTTCTTAATTCTCCTCGGTTCAATATACCGCCTAGATATATGTAAAGTAGGAAATAAAAAGGGAAGTGGACTGCGCACTCGTCCTAAAACAATATTTTCCATGAGACCGTGCCAAACGGTCTGTGTGTGTGTGTGTGTGTGTGTGTATGTGTGTGTGTGTGTGTGTGTGTGTGTGTGTGTGTGTGTGTGTGTGTGTGTGTGTGCGTGTGTGTGTGTGTGTGCACGTGTGCGTGTGCGTGTGCATGCATGTGTGCGTGCATGTGTGTGTTATACTCCTTAAAGCAGGCCACTAGACCAAAAGCATTGCGTCGTATTCACAGCAAAGTTTGAGGTAATAGTGAGATTTATTCACTTTAAAACTAAATGTTGATATAATTTCACTGCATTGTGATTGCTTTCCGTGGTGATTACCAAGGTTAAATGAGAGGGAGTATGAGTGTTTCTCTCTCCCTCCTCTGTCTGATGTCAGAGTTTTTCTAAATCTGATAACTTGGAGGCGAATGGCAGGTGGAATTTTCACTGCCGGTTCATTTCCGGTTGTATCTGTTGCTTAGCAACCGAGAACCATTCATACGTTGGCGAAGAGTGCGATCTATCATAGACTACTGAAAAGACCACATGACAGAGATCACCGGCATCGACGGTGAAGCATTGGATTAGACTTGACGGATATCTCAGTCAACGGCAGGGAATGTTTAACAGTCTGCACAATACAAGCAAATGCCTGGTGAAGTTAAACTCATAAAGATTGTGAAATGTGGATTATAGTTGATAATATATTAATGTATTTGCATATAAAACACTGGTATACTGTTGCAATTTTAAGTGAATAAAGATTGCTCTTTCCATTTGGCTGAACTCCGAAGGGGACATATTGACCGCCATCATGCTAGCCAACATGACCACAATCTGTCAGCCTGCAAGTGCGGCTTGTACAGGCTGCTTCGACTATACACATAGTAACCACTAGCTAAAAAAAACCGCATATAATATATTTAATTATATAATATAATTAAACCATTATGAAACTCTCTTGTTTTAATGGCTTAAACCCTATTTAATTAGTTGACCTGAGTTCCCCAGAGTTCTACACTAGGCCCCCTCCTGATTTCACTCGACACTAAATATCTCCACAGAAGATTGCCATGTTGTGCGTCACGTTACATGTTGGGAGCTTGTAGATCTGCTCCTATTTTCACCTAATGTTCACCACCAGTAATAAGTACGCTAGGTTTCATTCAGTGTTATCCACAGCATGTTTACTGTCTGTCACCTTGTTTGACTCTGACACAATTCCATTCATTCACACCTGAGAGCTCCCCAGGACTGTCTACTGAGCTCTGTTGAGCCGAAGGGATGAAATTGCCCATCTCAAGAGTCGCTGTTGTTGTTGAGGTCAGATATCTTCTCTTTTTTTGGCTGTCCTCTTTATGTTTCCACCACTGTAATTAGTATGAAGCAGTAAAAGTTTTAAATGCAGACAGTGTTCTCAAGTAGACCGCAGGGAAGTTGAATGAGGAACTGGAGAATGACAATGTGGACACTGTCACATCACTGTCCTCCCTTTTTTGTGCTCACTCACTTAATTCTCACACTCGCTCTCCATTCTTTCTTCACCACATTATTTGCTCCAGTGTCCTCTCTTTTCTTGTCTATTGTTTGGCTCGTTGGCCTCTATTACTCCCTCACTCCTGTCATTCCTGCACTCTCCCTTACCGTTTTTCCATACCCACTCACATGCACACAAATAAACAATGATGCATCCTACACATGCACACATGAACGCTCACACACAACTGAAGAGTACACATAAAGGGGACTAGCAGAAAATGCCTTGTCTGAATTAACCTCCCAGTCACACCGTCGTCTGGCCCTCGCCGATCTGCCTGCACGTCTTTCTAAACATTTCCATTTCCAGCAGGTCGATGTGCAGTGCTCAGGCTGTGGAGAAAGGATCGCTCAAAGGAGATGCTGTCCTAAAACGCCCCTGCTCCCGTTTCCATGACAACCAGAGACCGACACGCTAAAGCAGAAGCCCTAACCCGCTCCAAAACAACACCTCCTTTTGTTCGTACCTGACCACGAGTTCACGACACATCCTCCACTCCCCACCGCCATCAACAATGACAACTACAACAAGGCAACCCACGGGTGTGCATAGTTGAGCTGCATGGATCATTGTTGCTTTTCATGTAAGTCCAAGTTCGTTTTGACAATTTTAGTACCCTCTGGTGGACACATTTACAGACAGAGTGACATATAGACAACAGCCATAATTAAGGGACATTGACCATTACATTATGGACGTCTTAACGAAGCCCTTTTTTCTCAATTTAACACATTTAACATTGTTAATTAAATGTATTACTGAATTAATTTTCTCCATTGACTCCCATTCAAGTATTTTTTACTTGGAGACTGTAAGCGCTGGATTTACAAAACTTGGAGAGGATCGAGGTTCATAATAATAGAGCACCGAAGTCCTGATGTCACTGTCAGTAGAGGGCGTCAATCCACAGGTTCGTGTACTTTTTATTTGCATTGTAATCTCCATAGGGGGATTTTAGATCGCCTCATATAAGAACTGTGTTTGAAAAATAAACCGATCACCCCGGCCTTTTCACTCATATGGATATGAAGCATCGACTGAAGGTGGAAATGTACAAATATACCCAAAGAGTAACAAAATAAGCGTTAGAAACGACTCAAACAACCCAGAGACTACATTTCCGGTATAGGCGGGTGGCTGCATCTGCCCGTCGCACAACAGAAACTGGATGTTAATTACGTTTATTTTAATTTTAATTTTATTGATATTTAATGTTTCGTGGTTAGTACGAGTCGAGTCACCACCAGCTGAGCTTACGTCAACGAGGAATCTCAGGAACGCAATGTGATGACAGCTGGGCGTGACGTATATTAGCAGTGACATTGCCTTCATATGTAGTTTCAAGGCTTTTGCGGCCACATTAATTCCATTTTCTCCAGAAACTGGCTGTATCAAATATGAATGGACATCATTAACGACGCACAGCCACTCCCCTGACAGAAAGGCCGGGGTGGTCGGTTTATTTTTCAAACACAGTTCTTATATGAAGCGACCTAAAATCGCCCTATGGAGATTACAATGCAAATTAAAAAATCACACCCGTGTGAACTGAGTGGTGTAAGGTCTGTCTGACGTAATGAAATCATGTCTGACGTAATGAAATCACACCCGGGTGTGATTTCATTACCTGGCTTTGTTTGTGCAGAAAAAATGAGCATGGTTGCTATGTTCACCCTGTTCACCCGGGTGTGATTTCATTACGTCATTACAACAGGGTGAACATAGCAACCATGCTCATTTTTTCTGCACAAAAAAGCCAATTGTAGGAGTGGTTTACACCACTCAAAAATACATGAACCTTTGTATTGGCGCCCTCTACTGAAAGTGACTTCAGACTTCGGTGCTCTATTACGAAAATTTATTGAAAACGAATTACATCAGTCGGCCTCATGGTGGCACTATAACAGCCCACTTTACCTGTCCTATAACTGGACCGTAAGTCGTAAAATCAAACTTTATTTTTCTCTGGATTCCTTGGGCCATGACGCAGCTCCCCATATAAGTAGGTCACACCTAGTTCAAGGTTCAAGGTTCTTTATTATTTGTCTCCCGAGGAAGACATTTGTCTTAGACAAAGGGCCCGCATGAAAGCGTAGCCCTTATGCCCATGTCGCTGCAGAGGCAGAGCAGCGCCAATACATCTTTCTTGCAGCTATAGCCTGGGCACCATTTCATTTAGGGTATATGATCCTGTCGGGAGCGGATGATATCGTTACGTCATATTGTAGTATTGTTTTGTAGTCGACAGGCAGGAACAACGGGGCGGCAACTTCCTTTTCCCTCAAACCGATTTTTCTCAATAAAAGCTACAGGCTACGAGAGCTTTTATTGTTATTCTTCCGGTTTGAGGGAAAAGGTTTGATTGTTCCTGACTTTACATGACGTAACGATATCATCCGCTCCCGACCGGATCATATACAGACTTTTGAAACAGAGACCAGGCTTTCCTCCGAGGTGGTGGAAAGCCTGGTGAGGCGAGGTTAAGGTCACACCCATTTGCATCTAGACAGGTTTTCCACCATTTTCACCAATTTTCTTCAAAATGAAAAACATCCACCTACATTTTGTCCAAATCTCACAAAAATCTGTGCACATGATCTCTGGACCTATCCGATTAAAACACCAGAGGCAGAATATTTATAGTCCATATTGTTTGGCCGTAATCGGCTTCCAAAGTTAGTGGGAGGGGCCTATTTTACAAAAAATGCCACAAATCACGGAATGTCCAATCCAGCCCAAATTTTAATCACATGTTGAGGGTGGAGTAATCAACAGAGCCAAATGCAATTCCATCTTCATCCATATGGGGCATTTGTTGCAAAAACATGATTTTAGGGGGATAAATAACTCCAAAATACATACACATATTCACAGGGGTGATTTGACATTGTAATTGGCTAGTAAAATCAGTGGGAGGGGCCTATATTTCTGAAGGCATCGAGGCAACCACACTTTGCCATAGAGCGTCCCAGTCCCGCCCCCTTTCAAGATGACGACAGGCCCAGGAAATAATTCCCCATTCATTTTCCCCATAGACATTTCAAAAAGTATTTATTTAAAGATCTGTAAGCCTCGAACAAAGCCAACACTTTTTTATGTGGGCCGAACAAATAATTAGAAAGAAGAAAAAAATCACACCCGTGTGAAGTGAGTTGTGCAACTCCGTGTGTGTGTGTGGGGGGAAGTTCCAGACCCACAGCGGTTCCGGCGAGCCGCCCCGCGTCCAAACCGGTAGAGAAATTACAGAGTTACCATATGGGGGTCCCCGGAACATCCAGACCCCCAGGAACGCGCCCAGGGGGCTGGACCAGTTTCCGGCGTGCCGCCCCGCGTCCGAAACGGTTGAGAAATGACAGAGTTACCGTGTGGGGGTCCCTCTACTGTACCCTCTGCTGTACTGTACTGTCACTGTACTGTACTGGCACACCCGAAATCATCATATATACAGGTACACTTAATATGTGTGTGTGTTTGTGTGTGTGTTAGGTTGTGCACAGGTGGTGAAAAACAACCATGCTGTTTTCGTGCTCAGACCCAGCCAGCCACCCAGCCAGCCAGCCAGCCAGCCACCCACACACATAGCTCCGTAAGGGAAAAAAAGGGCAGGGTACAACACTTTTTGTTGTTGTTTTTCTTCTTTGTAATTATTTGTTTGGAGAAGAAAAGGGTCCGCACACGTACTGTCTTCACTTATAGAGCAGCAGTTTTATTCAGAGTGACCCGCACATTGTCTTCACTTATAGAGCAGCAGTTTTATTCAGAGTGACCCGCACATTGTCTTCACTTATAGAGCAGCAGTTTTATTCAGAGTGACCCGCACATTGTCTTCACTTATAGAGCAGCAGTTTTATTCAGAGTGACCCGCACATTGTCTTCACTTATAGAGCAGCAGTTTTATTCAGAGTGACCCGCACATTGTCTTCACTTATAGAGCAGCAGTTTTATTCAGAGTGACCCGCACATTGTCTTCACTTATAGAGCAGCAGTTTTATTCAGAGTGACCCGCACATTGTCTTCACTTATAGAGCAGCGGTTTTAAAGTGAAGACAGTGTGCAGGATCCTTTTCTTCTCATGATTCGCATTTGGTTGCCGGCTCCTACACACCTGTCCTTGTAGGTGTGCACAAGGCCTTTCTCTACATAATTACATGTGTTTGCCCCAAAATATTTTTTTATTAAAAAGTTTGTTGTCATGATTTGTCACGATTTGAGTTGGCTTTGTTCAAGGCTTACAGATCTTTAAATAAATACTTTTTGAAATGTCTATGGAAAAATTCATGGGGAATTATTTCCTGGGCCTGGCGTCGTCATGAAAGGGGGCAGAACTGCAACGCTCTATTTCCCCAGAATTGCACCTTTCCTATTACTTGCCCGACGGGCAAGTGCCTCTGAGACCACACTGATTAGTGATTACACCTCGAGTCAAAATACATACATCAATAATATTATCTATTAAATCACATTTCCCACACTGTACATCATTTGATCTGCATATATTCAAACGGGTAAGGACTATAGTTACAATAATCTTGCATTGCTTTATGGTTCATATAGATTATAGAATGTCAAGGATTGTTTCCCATGCTATAATACCCATCCACTGCGGACGTGTGGCAGACCAGGCAGACTCTTTCAACCTTCACAAGACATTTTCAGCAGCCGAATGGTTGAATTCTACAGGGAAATGATTGCACCATTTTAGAAGTGCATTTTGGTTCTTCCCAAACTGAAAATGTTTTCGAGCACTAATACCAACTTATCAACTGACTGGTTAAGTTAAGTAGGCTATAGTGGCTTGTAGTAGTAATGTGGCACAGCACAGGCCATTTTTCATGACTGAAAAAGTAAAGATTATCAACACCCTTCCTCAGTGGTTTGCCATAGCTAGCTTATAGCTACAGCTATTATACATTAACTCCATACCACAGCACAGAGGCATTCTTTGTTTTGTCAGGGAGGAAATGGCAATAATACTCCAATCCTTCCTGTTATTGTCACTTCCCCAACATGGTGGTGTGGCCCTCATAACCACATGTAATCGCTCTCTTAACACTTGGGCCTCTGTTCAATCTAGAGGCCTGTTAGCTTAACCAGCACAGTAATTAATGGTTTCACTCTTTAAACAAGCCCTACTCGGTTGTTTAACATCCATGTCAAGTGTGTGTGTGCGTGCGTGCGTGCGTGCGTGCGTGCGTGCGTGCGTGCGTGCGTGCGTGCGTGCGTGCGTGCGAGCATGTAGTGTATATGACTGTGTATTTGTGTGTCACTCTGTGTGCATTGTACTGTATTCTCGAATTCCCCACACACTTGTACTCTTGTCATTGCCCATACTATTACATGCCTCCTGAGTCTCTCTGATACATATGGAATCACCTGCTGTCTCTTTTAGGCTGCCAGCGTGTAGACACCCTTTTCACACCCCGGACACCCGAATCCTCATAGTTCAACCCTGCTGACAGCAGCCCTTGACGAACCCTCCCCTGCCCAGCTTCCCTCCCACTTGCCAATTGTGCCCGTATGGACACCGGTCTGGCCAAGCCAGGGTCATTACGGAGGTCTGGTCAAGCCAGGGTCACTACGGAGGATTCAAACCCCTAGTATCAGTGGTTGTGTGTATTTCTACATGTGTATGTTCACAGCGTGGCTACATGGACACTGAACCTTGACCGCAAAGCAAGCTGAAATCCTTTACTCCGAGCTTTAGGATGACATTTACTACAACGAACAGCCGAGCCAAGCAGCCAAGACAGGCCAGCACAATGCACTGGATCAATAGTAGTCAATTCACCTAGTGTGTTGCTTAATAACGAGCCTGATGCTGGGAAGAACATACCTGTATGCATCGTAAAGTCCTTTCATTTATCATAATAGAACGGTGGTCCCCAGCTAAATGATGGAGAGTTGGTAACCAAATGGACCCTTATTAGATATTTAACCTTCATACCTTTAACTCTTGAGTGTAAATGAAACCAAATGGACCCATTCATTTTACGCTCTCAAGAGTTAAACATCTGCATTACTTAATTTACAAGAAGTCTACACCATTAGAAAATGTACTGTAGAAGAATTGTTATTTTGCCAAACGTTTGCCTGTTCTGTAAAGCCTGGAATTGTGGACAAAATCGTATTCAACAAAAACAAATTATTCTTAGTTTTGGGTCTAAGAGGCTAGATCTCATCAAATGGTGGTTCGTGGCTCAAATGCAGAATATATAATGGGCCTTGATATGAAAAACTGTAATAGAAGACCAGCGGAAGCCGGAGCTCATCTACCTTACTGTGGGTGCACGTGGCAGCCGGAGCTCATCTACCTTACTGTGGGTGCACGTGGCAGCCGGAGCTCATCTACCTTACTGTGGGTGCACGTGGCAGCCGGAGCTCAGCTACCTTACTGTGGGTGCACGTGGCAGCCGGAGCTCATCTACCTTACTGTGGGTGCACGTGGAAGCCGGAGCTCATCTACCTTACTGTGGGTGCACGTGGCAGCCGGAGCTCATCTACCTTACTGTGGGTGCACGTGGCAGCCGGAGCTCATCTACCTTACTGTGGGTGCACGAGGCATCCGGAGCTCATCTACCTTACTGTGGGTGCACGAGGCATCCGGAGCTCATCTACCCTACTGTGGGTGCACGTGGAAGCAGGAGCTCATCTACCTTACTGTGGGTGCACGTGGAAGCCGGAGCTCATCTACCTTACTGTGGGTGCACGAGGCATCCGGAGCTCATCTACCCTACTGTGGGTGCACGTGGAAGCCGGAGCTCATCTACCTTACTGTGGGTGCACGTGGCAGCCGGAGCTCATCTACCTTACTGTGGGTGCACGTGGCAGCCGGAGCTCATCTACCTTACTGTGGGTGCACGTGGCAGCCGGAGCTCATCTACCTTACTGTGGGTGCACGTGGAAGCCGGAGCTCATCTACCCTACTGTGGGTGCACGTGGCAGCCAAGGCTCATCTACCTTACTGTGGGTGCACGTGGCTAATATTCCTCATCTGTGGCAGATGCCACAGGAACGATACCCAATTGAGGTGAGTCCCAAGATGTTCTGACAGCTTCAGGGATTAAAAGCAGTTTACTCTGTTCTTGACTGTATTCACCATAACATCCTGAGAGCTCATATAACTCTGAGATTGCACGGACCCTTTCGGGTCCATTTGTATAAACTCTCAGTTAAATGAACACTCAGTGTTTTCCTGTATGGGTCCCGACTTATGAGAGTAGGTACAATGTAGACTCAGGAATCTAGGGCTCAACCCCAGCCTAAGCAGCTGGATATTCTGTCAGAACAATGACAGGTGAGGATGGGATCAAAAGCCTCTACCCCCTGATTCTCAGCACATGAGCCCCTCAGGGATGTGTTCTGTTCTGATCTCCCTCCTCTACCCCCTGTAGGCCTACAATTGATCCTTGAACCTTGAATCTTCCAGCAAAACCAATTGAAATTCACTGATTTAAAGGAAGCAATGGATGCCAAAAAAACTCCATGATTAGGCACACGGGGCTTTTTTTTAGCAGCACCTTGTTTGACTCTGACACAATTACACTCATTCAAACCTGGCAGCTGCCCAGTACAGCCACTGTATCATGTTGGTCTACTGAGACATATGAGCTGAGATGCAGGGAAGAGGTGTCTGTCTTTTTGTCTTAAATTACTGATTACTGACTAATGGATCCCCTAGTCATTTTAACTAAACAAAAACTAAAATATCGCTCCATGATTATACTGCATTACCGTCATTAAATAACAACATATCAAAAACACGATCAGATCTACAATATTAAGGAGTGCTACATTTTGTTTAATCATTATCAAATATGTCGAACCAGGACCCCAGGAAGACTAGAGGATCAGTCATGTGTCTCTAATGGGGATCCTTCAATAAACATAAACATAAACATAATAAAATCATGGAAGAACACAGGTGGCGTGTTATATCTAAGTGCAATCGAGGATTTCACTTGGACATGACAATAAGGAAAAAACGATGACATGGGAATGTAATCATGTTGAAACATGTCCTCATAATTATTACAAACTATGATAGAATGTAGGAAAACACTACCAAAGCCTTGTCGGACCAACATGATGAATTGTTGAGGCAGAAGCAATACTTTAGCCCGGAGGTTGATGCCCCTAGATCTCAGATTAATAACTGTGTGAGTGTGTATGTGTGCACGTTTGTCAATTCTGAAAGTAGAGGCAATCCTTTAGAGCAGAGGTTTAGATCCCTGGCCCTTAACTGGGCCAGATCCTGCAATTTGATATAAATAACTAGGCTGAGGATGTATTGTTTCTGTGTATAGGGCTGTCTGTGCGTGCGTGCGTGCATGCGTGCATGCATGCGTGTGTGTGAGAGAGATATTGTGGACACTTTTACTTTCATTTTACAATGACAATGAACTGACATGACAGTTTACAATAATCAAATGAAATGAATAACCAAATAAAAAACAAACCAGCTTCACGCATGGCAGATTACATAATTATAATGATACAATATAAAATAAAATACAACATTGGGCCTGTTACTGTACCTCACATCATGCAGTTACTTTTCAAGTAACTATGTTCAAAATGGATCCAAATACTTTTCATTGGTTAAATATATTATAAAAACCCACAGGCAGACTTAACCACTTCCCACCTGGCATTATAGGCAAAATCTATCAAAATATTTTCTAAACTGCTCAGGTGGAGCAGTCCTTTTTTTTTTTTTTTTTTTTTTTTTTTTTTACTTTTGTGCGATACTGTCATGAAAACAAGTATCAAATCAAGTGCATTTATGGAAAAACAAAAATATGGAGATACAAGGTTTCTGACCGACAATGTATTTTTATGTATACGTGCTGTCTACTGTATGTATCTGTGTAGTCTGTGTGTAGATATCTAGTGTAACTATAAGTGTGGATGGAGGTTGTGAGGGCCTTAGCCTGTCATTCCACCCCCTGTGTGTAGATATCTAGTGTAACTAAGTGTGGATGGAGGTTGTGAGGGCCTTAGCCTGTCATTCCACCCCCTCTGTGTGTAGATATCTAGTGTAACTAAGTGTGGATGGAGGTTGTGAGGGCCTTAGCCTGTCATTCCACCCCCTCTGTGTGTAGATATCTAGTGTAACTAAGTGTGGATGGAGGTTGTGAGGGCCTTAGCCTGTCATTCCACCCCCTGTGTGTAGATATCTAGTGTAACTAAGTGTGGATGGAGGTTGTGAGGGCCTTAGCCTGTCATTCCACCCCCTGTGTGTAGATATCTAGTGTAACTAAGTGTGGATGGAGGTTGTGAGGGCCTTAGCCTGTCATTCCACCCCCTCTGTGTGTAGATATCTAGTGTAACTAAGTGTGGATGGAGGTTGTGAGGGCCTTAGCCTGTCATTCCACCCCCTCTGTGTAGTCTGTGTGTAGATATCTAGTGTAACTAAGTGTGGATGGAGGTTGTGAGGGCCTTAGCCTGTCATTCCACCCCCTCTGTGTAGTCTGTGTGTAGATATCTAGTGTAACTAAGTGTGGATGGAGGTTGTGAGGGCCTTAGCCTGTCATTCCACCCCCTCACACACCCAGAGTATAGGAGCTCTCTTGAACCTCCAGCGGTGCCAGAGAACAGAGAGTCTCATTAATCACAGCCAAAGGTCAGGAGCTAAAGCCAATTTATCCGCATGCACTCCATGTCACTCACAAGAGTAATGAATATGTTGCTACAGAGCAGAACCGTGTGTGTGCGTGTGTGTGTGTGTGTGTGTGTGTGCGCGCGCGCGTGCGTGCGTGCGTGCGTGCGTGCGTGCGTGCGTGCGTGCGTGAGGGTGTGTGCATGTGAGTATGAAACTGAGAGAAAATGTTCAAAGGGATTTAGTCCTTGTGAAAGATGTGACATGGTTGGTCTACTGCCTGAACCCAACAGAAATAGGAAAGAGAGGTGACCTTAAGGTGAATACCACAGTTAGTTATCTGCTCACAGAAAGGAAGTGGGCTTCATGTTTCACACTCATACACTAACATAACTAATGTGTGTCATCTATTCCTCTATTTCTCAACTGGTGGTCCCTCCCTGGACTTCTATGGTCAATTGCATAATTGCAAGTTGTCCATGGGAAAATGTTTTACATTTTACATTTTGTAAAATAAATAATAAAATATGTTTAAAAACACATTTAAAGAAAAAGAGACGGGTATAGTCTGCAAATATTGACTTTGTTGCAAGCAGTGTAGTGCACAGCCGTTCTACATGCTTGTAGATCGGATATGTTTGGTGGGTTGTCCCTGTCCTTGATGATTGTATGATATACACTAGTGGTGGCCCAGACTAAAAAAAACTAGGCATGGCAAGCAGTGTATTCACAAAAATAATGAAGAGATGTGAACTGAAACCTTGGCTGCAGTCTGTCCTTTGTTTATTACACACAGTGTAATAAACAATAGGTGGATTTTCTCAGATCCAAGAACTGAGAGTACAATAAGCGGATGGGAGGATCCAAACATCTACAGTCGTTCAGACCGATTAGAATCGGACTATTATTGAACAATTGTAGCAACAAAACCATTTGTGTTTATTCTACATCGAATCAAATGACTATATAGGATTGTATGTCAAAGTTGGGTTGAAAATTATTGGACCACATGATGAAGAAGAATACAACACAGGATCTCAATTCTTTAGGTTTGGAGTGCACCACACACAAACAAACTAAAAAGCAAGAGATGCTTGCTGGGAAAACAAATTAATTACTCCTAATTAAAGCAGTTGAACTGCACAGCACATCGTGTCCTTGTCCTCTCCCTCGTCCTTCAACCGTCTAGTGTTTGTCATGTGTCTGCAGTGCGTGCCGTCACTGATGTTGCTTCTTTCCCATCTCAGTGCCGCGAATCCAATGACTTTCCCCTCATCCATAATTGAGAAGCCAAGCTAGGTGCCTGGAGGGCCTGAAATGAATTAGCTGGAGGTATTAATAGCGGCCTAAAAATACTGCTGCTGGTCTATAAGCAAGGCCAGTTTTGGGGACACTGCTTTTAGAAGAGTTTTGGAATCATTGAATTTACAATGATGTTTTCCCTGTTGCTGTCTTCTTTTCCTTCCCACGATTTTGTAACCCATTTTTCACCCAGTGACAATATCTTATGTAATCGTGGGCTCTATACACTTCCTCTGCCAACCTGGGGAGAGCAACGGAATGTTACCCCGGTTGGATACATGCACGTGCAAGGAACACGTTATTCCAACCAGTTCCTTTCCCCTCCATCAGGTGCCCCGGCTGGCAGGGGGAGGCAGTTTAGAGGCCTTTCTGTGGAGTTTAGAAACTCCACACAGAAAGGCCCTTCCACCAACCCTGCTGTCTTCTTAAGGAGAGAGTGAGCAGGTGTCACCCTTTTTGCTCATTTCCCTTTATTTATCAGATAATTAGAAAACTGGCAGGGAGTGTTACGGATGTCACAGCAAGACAGCAGTGTTGTAATTTTATCCGTGGCCAGCTTGGTACACGAAAATAGCTTTGATCGTTGGATGTTGGTAGAAAAGAGACAGATGGGTGAGGGAAGGTATATCAATGAGATAATCGTGTTGTGCACACAACTTAACAGAGATAATTGATGAATTACAAACCAACAATTTAACAGGGATAATTGATGAATTACACAGCAAGAAAACCTGCATGTTAGGACATACTCCTGCCAGTGACTGCTCAGTGGCAACTGCTCCAAATTGTTAGGATGACGGGTTAAATGAAATAGATGAGTCCCTCACAGGGATCAATAATGTATACAAAGTCATTACAATATAGATGAATGTTGAAACACATTAATTGAATCTGTGCACCTTTTCCATTAATGTAACGTGAGTCGATGATAGAGAGGAAGAGCCCTAGGAATACTTGAAAACTGGAACAAATTTACATCACATAACTGTTATCAGCCATGTCAGCAGTCCTCATAATCCCATTAAATAATTTCAATAAATCATTCCACTGTTGATTAAATCTGCTTCTCTTTCCATTCATAATCCCTCAATCTACACCGTGCCATCAACAGCACCTCAGTAGAGACACAAAGAAGAGAGATCATCACTGTAATGTGGGTGCATGACTCTGACAAGCTAAGGCAGGCCAATTTTTGCTCTAAGGATTCAATAAACTGACTCTGATGCTCTCATTTTACTTAGAAGTATTACTAATAATAATAATTACTAATACTCTCTTTCACCCCCCCCCCCCCCCCCCCCCCGCTCCTCCCCTGCATGTCTACATCATTTATAATGCTTGAGGCATCACTTTAGGTTTTACTCCTGAGTCCTGGCTTATCAACATCTAATGCCAAAGCTGTAAAGTCATTCCTTTTCTGCTTATGCTGCATTCTTTTAAATCATGCCATGCCGTTCTGACTGTCCACTTTCTTTTTCCATTGTTCCATTGGCAAACAAAACAAACCTACACACAGAAAAACAGGAATCATAGTAATGTTCCAAGACTTTCACATCAACATACAGAATATCTGTTCACCTTAATGGACCTAGTTTAGGCTAGTTGGTACATTCTTATCTCCTGTCCTCAAGTAACAGTCTTCTGTTAAGCCAAACCATCTGTATAATAAGCATACACTCACCTGGTTTCCAAAAACCTCCGATCAGGCTCCAAATTGTATTAATAATGACTTAATTCACTTTCACCCACACGTTGAGCAAAAATGCTACAAATGTTCACCACCACCAAATACGCGTGTCATGTGACAATGACCGTTAAACAGGTTTTTCATACTCCATACCATTTGCTTGTATGGAATTCACAAACTGTGGCCTAGCTATTTCATTTAATCCCAAAATTGGAATCAGGGAGACTCTACAGAGCGCACCTCCAAAAGCATTTCTCCAGGCGAGCTCTAAGCAGCACAAATTTCTAGTATTTTCAGTTTTTTCACTGTCCCTTCCTCCATGCTTTGTTTTCCTTCCTCCCATTCTCCCTCTCCCCCACCATCTCCCTCCAACTCCCTGCCTCTGTCTCAGCAGTTGATCTGCTGTAATTACACCTTTCATTAGCCATTAACAGGGCTAGCCTCCTAACACTGGCAAGTAGATTGTCGCGGCACAGGAGCGCTGTTTAAAAGCCTGCAGGGAACACACAGAAAGGGACAGGAACAACATGGGCGCAGCTGATAAGAGCAACATATTTTGGGGACGATGGTACTAAAATAATGGAGGAACTCAGCTTGGAAGAGTTATTAGGTGTAGTAAATCAGATTTAATTGTGATTCCATAACGCTGACAGGAGAATGACACTGACTAATGATGTCAGTGCTTGTCCACAAATATCCACAAATCTCTGCATTACATTTTGTCCGTCTATCTGCCTGTGCCCCTTTTATGCCCAATGTTGCCCATATATGGAGATCCCTGAGGTCATCAATATGACATCACAGTACTGATGTCATAGACTAGTCATGATGAAGGATACTGCACTAAGTAGACAACGGGTAAAAAAGGTACAGTGGTTAATGCAGAAGGGCATACACTCCCAACATCATCGCCCTAGTATTATTATCTCTGGCTTATCGATTGGCATACAACGTACGTACCACTGAGGATTAAACTGTATAGACGTAATGGAAGTTATATTATTCCATGATGCAGGAATAACCAAGGGTGCCAAGAGGTGCTGATCAGCTTCAACTGGTTGCATGCATCAAGTAATTCTTTACTCTGCCAAAATGCATCCTGTGTGCTCTCCCTCTTCCCTTAACCAAAGCAGTCGGTTTGACTCGGTTACCGTGTGATACAATGACAGGCCTTCTCATTCAGCATCACTCCATTATCAATTCTCATTTCAGGGCAGCTAAAGCTCGTTTCAGGTTTTTGGAATGCAGCGCTTATAGTATAGGCGTAGATCACCTGTCAGCTGTCACTGCTTTATGTGGTGAAATGGAGGAGGATAGAAAGCATTGTGAAGCTCTGGGCAGTGTGCATGTAGCCGCCTGAGAAATGACTTCATTTTACATGGAGGAATTAGGGATTATAATGGAAGTGACAGGAGACAAAATGAGTCCTGTATGTTTAGTTCAGAATGGCAGCCGGTAGAGGTTTTGTGGGCTGGTGACAGTAACAGATACTGTGTGTCTGCAGAAAGGACTGCATATTGAAACATCAATCGTCTGCATTCTGAATGTCTTGGGTTTCTTTTCCTCAGCAACAAACATAATTGCTTTTGGGACATGCCTGTCGATTGCATATAGTGGTTAGATGCACAGAGAACCTTGCACAGTCCTGCTGTTCTAAGCGCCTGCTCAATACTGTCTCACTCTCAGGTTACCTCTAATACTGATAGCTGATCAACAAGCTTACAACTCTTTGTGTAGTGAGCTTGTAGATCAGCTATGCTCCTGCTCCTGTTACATAGGATGGGTTAAATGCAGATACCTAATTTCACTGTATATGCAAATATATGTGTGTGTGCGTGCGTGTGTGCGTGCGTGCGTGCGTGTGTGTGTGTGTGTGTGTGTGTGTGTGTGTGTGTGTGTGTGTGTGTGTGTGTGTGTGTGAATGTAATCACAATCTACTATGTAAAGTGCCTTGGAAAGGCGCTATATGAATGCACAATTTACCATTATAGTATCTCTAGGGGAAACATTAGAATTAGAAGTAATTGGCAGAGCAGACCACAGCACATTATAAGAATCCTGTGACTGCAAGATACCATCCAATCACATCAATACAATTAACTTGCATAGACTTGTATAGTGATAAGTCATTCATTCGCAGCACTTAAAGATGAGTGAAATACAGTGAAACCACTTGTGTTGTCCTTTAGCTGAGTAGAAAGCACAGAGAGCCCTAGTCTGGTCTGTGTTTCACATCCCATAATTGTCCAATTGAAGAGATGGGAGTTCATTTTCCTGGCAGTTTCAGACCGGATTGAAAGAAATGCTCACTACCACGTGCTTGCCACTCATCTGTGCTGATGGACACATCACATCTCTCACTCTACCTCTCTCTGTCTCTCTCATCTATCTTCATCCCCTTTTATGCCTCTGTCTTGTTTCTCTTATTTTCTTATTCTCTCCCTCCCCGATCTCTGATTTACTCCAACTCTCCTTTAATCGCTCTTTCTTCCAGTTCTTTCTGACAGTTCTTCTATTCTACTGGCTTACAGCTGTACATTTTCAGTTACTTGTCAGGGAAAAGAGCAATTTACCAATCTGCTGTAACCCTTGACAACCGACATGACAACTGCCAACTGTCACACACCTGGAGTGGAAAGACAAAGCAGTGACACAGATTCTCACCAGTGTTAATTGAACCATTTATAGTGATCTGGGTCAGTTTACTCCATGTTGGGTAAACATGGCTTGTTTTCCAAGTTTGTGAATGTGAATGGATGTGTTGATGCTGCCAAACATAAATTTGCTCAGTGTCCTGCTG
Organism: Electrona antarctica; assembly: GCF_951216825.1. Taxonomy (NCBI): domain Eukaryota; kingdom Metazoa; phylum Chordata; class Actinopteri; order Myctophiformes; family Myctophidae; genus Electrona; species Electrona antarctica. The sequence goes on from NC_136793.1 coordinate 38,956,317, forward strand.
AGAGCAGGATTGGCTATTATGGCTCTCTCTCTCTCACTCACTCTAAATGCCATATCTGCTCCACTTTGTGTTCAACCTTGCCCCTAATGTGAAAAAGAGTGGCCTCCTTTTATTTATTCATCTCTTTATGAGGGCCATGTTTTCATTTATCGCCACTGGAGGCGGTCGGTGGAATATTGATTGTGTGCTTTCTTGCAGGGTTTTTTGTGTGTGCGGGAATAGGGCATATATCACCACTACGCTGTAGCCCACCCATGTTATAGACAATAGGCTTTCACTGGACCCAGCCACCCCCACCCCCCCACCCCATAGGATTGTTAAGGCAAACGCTTTCCCTCTTCCCTGTCCCCAGCTGGACTATGAGTTGGAGAACGCCACAAAAACAGAAAAAACGGTCCTTAATCCTTCCTGACTTGGCTTAATGCCAGCATCCAACAATACAACCTCCACACTCAAACACAGAATAAAACAAATCCTGCTATTTCCATGAAAGCTCCCTCCCCGTGATTATAGCTCCCTGGAGGGGGGTTTGTCAGGCTTGTAGTTGGAGGAAGCAAGCAGATGGGAGGTCGAGAGGAGGCGATGATGCAGGAAAAACATGTGAACTACTAATCCATTTCTTCAATTGATATACTGTATGTATGGCAGTCTTAACAGAGATTTAAATAATTCAGTGCACTTGGAGTGCCAAAGCTCCATAATCAGCATGCCAGCAAAGGGAGGCCGTGTGATGGACTACACTGTGTTGTGTAGAGAGAAAGATTGCTCGGCCCACATGCATAATTAAGCAGAGGCGGCAATAAGGGATGGTGCTTGCGTGCGTGCGTGCGTGCGTGCGTGCGTGCGTGCGTGCGTGCGTGCGTGCGTGCGTGCGTGCGTGCGTGCAGGTTAATGACAACTATGAGGTCAGATGGCCAATGGGGGAGGCAAGTCTGCACTCCATCGGTTGCATAACGATCTGACAAGTGTGTCTATGAGGAGAACATTCCACAGAGTGTCTTATGAATGTTAAAGTAATGTAACGTATATGTGGTTTTCCACATCCAGTGTTTGCCTCCATATGGTTCATATTAATAGAAACTTGGTTGATGATCACAGCTGGTGTTGTTTAAAGCCTTATTAGTCAACAGCACAAGGCCTGCTGTACCGTACATGCTGAAACACTCAAACACACAAATACAAACAGACAGCCCACGGGTCAGGCTGCCAGATAAACAGTTAGCCAGCTAGTCAGTCTTTCAGAGCGCGGCTGGCCGGCCGATTGGCCAGTGTGTATGACCTTACCCAATGACCTTACCCAAAGTCCTCATGGCCCTCCCCTTCCCTTGCGGTAAGGGGAACACAGATGGCAGGGGGCTGTGGTGACCATGGCAGAGGCCTGTCTGTCTGACTGCAAAAAGGACAGCTCAGCACTGCAGTCTCATTACCATCCAACTGCAACAAGAGCATACTCTACTGCAGGGGTTCTCAACCCGTGGGTCGCGACCCCTCGGGGGGTCCCCAAAATATTTTATTTATTTTCAGTTTTTTTGCAACTGAATGGCTGGAAAATGTAAATTAAGAGTTTACATATAGTACACATAGTGCATGCATACACTTTCCTTAATGATTATATCTGGTTTCAGTATTCATTTATGATATATTTTCTCTGTTATTAAGGTTATTTTTGCTCTCAGTTTGTATTGGTGCATGGTGGGGAGGGGGGCGGGGCGGGGGTCGCGAGACATGGCCAAAGCATTTCCGGGGGTCCCCAGCCAAAAACATTGAGAACCCCTGCTCTACTGCACTCATAATGTCCTTGTTATGACTTCAAATAACTCCCCTTTTTATTCCTCTCCATAGCTTTATATTTATATATTTATATTTATATTTATATTTATATTTATATTTATATTTATATTTATATTTATATTTATATTTATATTTATATTTATATTTATATTTAGCTTTATATTTATATCTGCTTTATATTCTGTCCTGTCCTGATGCTTCTATCCCTGTATAACTTTAGGAGATTAAAACCTGTGATGTGACAATAAAGATGATTGATTGTGAATGTAGCCTACTCCTTACAATTATAGTTACGTGTAATATTGATAAATAAAGCTTATTTCAATGTTTTCTTATTTGAAGTTAAAACAAATGGTGTAAGGCACTATAGGGTGAAAACTAAAATAATAATAATAATAATAATAATAATAAGGTTAATAATAATAATAATAATAACTAGAACTGCACTCTGTTGAGTGCCTACTTGCGCTTTGCACACAAGTAGGCCATAAATGACCTACTAGTGCGCAAGCAGAGCGCGCAAGTACTGTCAACCGCAACGAACTTTCAAATCTCTGGCTCGCAATGGTGACGTAATAAAGATAGGTTTCAGATTACATATATGTATATGTAAGTTGTAAATAGCAGTATACTATACGAATGTCCATGATTGTTGCCACGCTCCTAGAATAACCCACCCCATCTGCTTTGATTGTCACTATGGGCTGATCAGAGTCACACTGCACTGTATGAACGTGTTATTGTAGGCCATCTTCCTATTAGATTCTATTATATTTAAGTATCTTCTTTGGGTTTATCTGTTAGACTGAAAGAAAATATTGCTTATTTGACAACTCTTGAATGAACCTTGAACCTTTTGAACCTTGTAAATGATCGATTTAAAAACTGACTGGTTACGTAATTAATAACAACCAATTAAGGTTGTTTTATGCGTATGCCGTGGCTGCGTATGACGTAATGAAGATATGTACCAATGCCAGGATATAACTGGCTCTCAATGGTGACGTAATAAAGATATGTTTCAGTGTCGGGTGGATTCAAGGAAATGCTTCTATGTATATATGTATATGTAATTTAAGTATATGTAAGTTGATTAGCAGTATACTGTGGTTACTTGGGTCGTTTGCTGCGTATGTCCCGTAGCAGCATATGACATGATGAAGATATGTACCAATGCCAGGGTATAACTTGCTCTCGATGGTGACGTAATAATGATATGTTTCAGTGTCGGTGTCGGGTGGATTAAAGGTAATGCCCCTATGTATACATGTATGTAATCTGACACCAATGCCATATCAAGCACAAATTAATCATTACGTCATATGCTGCCATGGGACATACGCATCGGAGCACCGGACAAAAAACATTACTTGCACGCTCTGCTTGCGCAAGTAATAATAATAATAATAGTCAAGACTTCAATGAGTCTTAATTATGAAGCCAAGGTACCGTGGGCTATGGCACCTTGAAGGTTGATATTGAAAGTACAGTAGTAGTGTTATTAGTTATATTCGTTGTGAATCACTCATTACTCAAATCTGATTTCTTGCCCGTCCAACCCAGGCTTTATAGTTGTGGCGTTCGCGTTGCTTGCCGTTGTCGTGGCAACAATAATGAAAACGAATGGAACCTAAGAAATAAATATCACACCCGTGTGAAGTGAGGGGCGCTAATATATTAAGTGCCAACAAAACATTAAATGCCATTAACAATAAAGAGACAATATGACGTAATGAGTTACAAAATGACGTCAATTGTCAATGGCGTTTATTAAACAAACATTGAACTAAAGACAAACATTAAACCTGTATATAGGAGGGGCTAGCGCCCCTCAAAAATAAGAAATGAAGCTGGTCTCTGTGACACTCGAGCCTGCTAATGAGGCTGCCATATTCACTTTCTAGTGCAAGGAAAGCATTACAGACAGCCATTCAATTACAGCCAGTCTTACTCCACACATTAATCTGGAGTTTAATTATGAGTCAAAATATAGCTGGGTAAAGCTGTTAGGCTTGAATGTAGTTGAACCACCAGCAACATACATACAGTCTAATTTATGATGTTTGAATGGCACTCACTTGTGTGTTTGTTTCTGCTCAATGTCAGCTCAAAATGACATTAAAAGTGCAGACAGTGTTGTAAAAATAATAACAATAATGATAATAATAATAACTTGAAATGTCAATAAGACTTATACATGTCACTGAAGAAGCTCAGCTTTGGTCCAATTTATTTGGGAGTTTGTTATCTCTTATACATTTTCTCTAATCATCTCCTGCTTTTATCCATGGCCATTCTGAAAAGCAGTTTGTGGCAAACATTGTCAAAACATTGCCTCATCATTGAATTTGCCTTAGATTGACTGGATAGGAGACAATTCTCGATAACAATATTTAAGCAGAGAGTAAGACAGGAAGCAGTGGTAGAAGAGAGAAGGGGCATATACGTTCATGTAGTAGGGGTCTTATTTTTAACCATTACATTATTATTATTATGTCTGACACACACACACACACACACTAAAACCAGTGATTGGTGCCTGAATGCTGGTATATGACAGACCTTTCCAAGAGACAGACACTTGTGCTCTACAGAGCATGTTATGAGGTCACAATATCACCAGCCAAACCAAAGTGCTCATGCACGCGCACACGCACACACAGAGCAATCTCTCTCTATACTCTCTCTCTCCAGTCAGACAGATCACAGCTGTGAGCCCTGCCCCTGACCACTGCTCAAGCCAGTAGCTGATTGACAAGACCAAAAGGCTCTCATGCCCCAAAAACATATTTTCATAATCATCTTAATTATACCTAATAATAACCTAGGGGGTAATTTGCGGCTGCATAGTGAGGTTAGCCAGCATACTTGAATGCGTCTGCTTGGACAGCCTAGTTGGAAAGGCCCGATTGCTTTAAGTGGAAAGCCTGTGGCCTAGTCAGACATAGACCATGGATGGCCAAATGCAGCCCAAGTACTGTAGTACTAAGTACTGTACTGTAGTAGTAAGTAGTCTGCCCTGCTTCACTGTCCTTCTCAACTAAGTATTTGTTTGTTCTTCTATTCTGTTTGTCTTATTGTGAGATAATATTGGTTTTGTTTTAATAATTATTATCAGCAGGACCTCACTTCTTCAATATTATTTATTCAAATCTGCCAAAGACAACTCTGTAATTTGACAAATGTATAATCACAGAGCAACCCTCTGGGTTATGGGATGAGCATCCTGCCAGGCTATAGACTGCAACTCATGTATACATATATAACAACTAGGCAATCGCAGCAGGCTATGGGATATGTAATAGTCGTGCCGTGTTATTGCTTCATAAACACAAACGTACCCTCCTACAATCCTTACAGCAACTATAACTACATTTGTGGTTGTCGACTACCTTATGTTTTATAATTTGCCCGATTTGAAACAGATTTAACAGATAATACTTGTTGTGCCTGCTTCAACACAGCGCCTACTGACGCAGACAGAGACGGAGAGAGAGGGACTCTTTATATATTTATTTACCTCAAAACATTTAAACATAATAAGAATCTTGTTTGAATAATAATGGACATATTATAGAGTGCTGTTTCACTCCAATACCTGAGATATTTCCCACCTGCCGCTTACCTGTTCCCAGACTTCCCACATAGCAGTGCCTTTCATCAAGGACAAAAGGAACAACATATCTTCTCCCTTTGGCTTTATATGTGGACATTAAAGACCAGAAAAGTCATGAGTGCTGCACCACAAAAAGGCCGCTGCGGGACAGTTCTTCCTCTGGAAATTTACAGAAGCGTTTGTGTGATCAGCAGGTCTTAATTAAGGGTCAGCCTTAGGGCCTATGTGCTGTGTTATGCACCAGACTAAAAGAAACCTATGAATATATTATATCTGTGGGCAGAAACCTTGTATCTCCATATTTATTTTATATATTTTTTTACAGAAGGGCTCTAAAAGAGGCTATAAACTGCCTATAAGACGCTCTGTCTGTCCGTCTGTGGGTCTGTCTGGAGTGTGTGTGTGGTGTGTGTGTGTGTGTGTGTGTGTGTGTGTGTGTGTGTGTGTGTGTGTGTGTGTGTGTGTGTGTGTGTGTGTGTGTGTGTGTGTGTGTGTGTGTGTGTGTGCGGGTGTGCGTGTGCGCGTGTGCGCGTGTGCGTGCGTGCGTGCGTGGTGTGTGAGTGTTGAGGGGACATTTTGCATGGGTAGGTGAAAAATACAGGAGCTCTCAGACACGCCAGCTCCACTTCAATGTGAATTTATGGGCAGATGGAATTCAGTCTGCTGCAGAAAACACACGTGGCAAGTTGGAGCGTGGTGGGGAAGCGTCCACGGGTATGATTCCTTGACAACCACAGAGTCTGTGCCCTGATGGTAGTCGGTTGCCACTAATAGTCCAACCCTTCCACTCCCCCCGCCCCTTTCTCCCTATTGCAAAGTCAACATCCAGCGTGGGTCTGGGAGTGAAATACCTCTACCATCGATGTCGTAAGTCTGTCAGGGTGGGCTTGAAATACAGCCCTCCACAGACCACCTCGGAGTCGCGCCCCTGAAGAAGTGCTGATGTTAGTTTTATGGTGCAGGGTAGCGGGGAGGGTGTGTGGATTGCCTCTTTTAATTCAGCGAACTCCCTCCTTTTTATTTACCTATTCTATTCTATTTTTTGTGGGCAATCCACTCCCTTATGTCTTTGTATTTCATCATTGAGACAGAAGGCAGAAAGGCTGAGTGTCAGACAGCGTTGAAGGGCCTGATGGCTGGGATGAGGATACGGTGTCTGTGAGAGTGTTTCAGGTGGTGGGCATCTCAACCAGTGTGATGCTAACCACTTAAACCAATGCTTCTCAAAATCGGGTGCATATCTTTGGTCCGACGTACTAATGTCCTACCCACATCACGCGGAAGCCACGCGTGAGTCTTAACCGGCCACGCATGTGTCTTTACCGGCTGCACGCATGTGTCTTAACCGGCCACGCATGTGTCTTAACCGGCTGCACGCATGTGTCTTAACCGGCCACGCATGTGTCTTAACCGGCCAATTAACGGTAATGTTTTTTTACCTGTGTACGGGACCCCCTCTAAAATGAGATGCCACATCTCAAGGGGCTATCCTTTCAATAAAGTCAAAGTCAAAAGCCACGCATGTGTCTTTACCGGCTGCACGCATGTGTCTTAACCGGCCACGCATGTGTCTTAACCGGCCACGCATGTGTCTTAACCGGCTGCACGCATGTGTCTTAACCGGCCTGGCATTTTTAAAACAAACATTGAACTAAAAACAAACATTAAACCTGTATATAGGAGGGGCGCCCCTCAAAAAAAATATATGTATCATATAAACAAATTTCCCACACTTTTTTGAGGGGTGCTAGCCCCTCCTATATACGTCATATGTAGACGAGCAAATCGGCGAACCAATCACATAAATTCAGTTGTTCATTAGATGATGATGTATAATGATAAGAGCGCCCCTCACTTCACACGGGTTTGATTTTTACCTTGTAAACCTGAGATGTGACAATAAAGCTTGACCAAGATTGACCAGAGTCCCCCAGGGGTTTACACTAGGCCCCCTCCTGTTTTAATGTTTGTTTAGAGCACTTATGACCTAAATCGTTTAACAGCCAAGTCTATGGACTTTAATGTTTGTTTATGGCACTAATGACAACGTAAGACGTCATGTGGCCGATATAAATACATCATGTAACTAATTTTGTTGGGTAAAGGAAAACAAAACGTGAAGTGTGAATGTTAGCCCCAGAATAGGCATGCTTGCGGCTAGCGGGCTCGGGCCAAGTCACCACCGGTCCGATACCACCTTTTCTGTCTTGTGTTCATTATCCTTTCCACTTGACTTCTCCCATTTCTACACCCACTTTCTCTTTCCACAGCACCTGCCCTCTCCTCGCCCGCAGCTCGGTGGATAGTTTGTACAGCAGTTAAGAAAGAGAAGCGTGGCAGCATGAAGAAATGACTGCACTGTACCAAAGCAGTTAACATATCAAAACAGTGGTATTGATTTCAGCCCGGTTGAGTTCTTCCTCATGTACCATCCAGTGGAACATGTCTACAAAATGAAGTCATAAAAACACATTTTGTAGACATTTTTTTTTCTTCTTTTGGACTGATTATTAACCGCATGAGCCCTAGCGTCCCTATTCTGGTGCACCCATTTGGCAAACATACCAGATCTACATGGTCTGCAGATGTTGATTTGCTGTAGAGAGAAGGGGGTAGGGGGGGGGGGGGGGGGGGTATACAGAGCAGTGGGGGACTCCAATCAAAGGAGTATAGGGTTTAACTGGTTGATACATGTGTGGAATATATTTCTTCTTCTTTTTTGCAGCGATAGCTTCAATCACTTCAACAATGGTTTTGTTCATGGTTGTGCTGTTTATGTTTCCTGTGGGTTTGGCGGTGATGGTTTGAACAGTCGGTATGCCTGGGAAATCTTGAAAAAAGAGCAGGAGCAGAAACACCCAGAGATTTCCAGGAGAAAGTTGGGACTGTGAGACTGACCGTCTGACATCAGCAAGCGTTTGATGCCCTTGTGGCCTTCGCTTCATCCTTTGCCAATCTTCTCTGTTCTAAGACAGAGACTCTCTTTGTAAGTTGTCAACACGTCTCACTGCAGCAGAACTTCCCATGCATTCACTGTACATGCGGTAGTGATTACTTAGAGCAGAGGAATGGAAATCATAAAGGGGGAAGACAAGAGCATAAATCCCCGAATGGGAATTCCCAGGAACTGTGCTGTGCTGCTATTTTGTGTGTCGTCATGCAGGGTTTGAAAAATTCAAAAATAGCTCAAATAGCAGATCTATAAGCTCACAACACGTCACAACACGTCACATCATGCACGCTGTCAGCTTGTAGAGAAAAGTCCTTGTTCTTTTACAAATCGAACCCTGGGCATATGACTTACACTGTAGAGCCTGATTTATGCCTCTGTGTTAACGTGCTGTACTGTACGTGTTGCTCCACAAAGATTATATATTTTCAGCTGAAAAAGTGATGCATCATGTGATGCACTTGGTCATGGAAGCACACTGTAAATCAAGCTTCACTGTTATATTTATGGTCCATGTACAGGATGTGTTCAATGTTGATTTATACTTTGCAGTGTGTCATTGTCACACGCCTAACATAGCAGTTCTACACATTGCATATAGCCTAATAGCCTATATACTTAAACTCTGTTGATTGATGGACCTCTACAACAGACCTCAACACAAATATGCCTTTACCTTGCTTAAACACGGTATGAAATGTTCATATGTCACATAGTACATACTCTGCATGCTTCTTCCTGTGCTTGTCTTTCAATGGCTCCCTCTCAGCTTTCTAAACAACCTATATAAAGTACACATACAAAGGGGAGCATCTATCTCTGTCGACCACACTCCCCATAGGGAAATTCATGAACTCTAGTACTCAGTTCTTTTATCAATATATTCCTGAATCAATGCCACCACAAGAAAGAAAATGTATTACAGAGCTTGGCAATTACTTGCATTCAGTTTTCAGCCAGAAAGCAAAGTCTTTCACATGGGTTTTATCATAAGCAGCAGACCCTCTTATAGCGACAAAGCCACAGCACGAACCTCTTTGCGACAATAAGGAACATTTCAGACCCCCTGACAGGAGTAGGGATAAGATCCTGACTGGCTGAGAAGTGCTTGACACATGCTGTTAGCTTGTTTTGTCACCCCCCTCTGTCAGGGAGGGCCCCTCAGCTGCTGTCACACTGAGGTTATCACTGCCATGAGCTAGTAAACACTAGGACCTTTTGACCCCTGGCAGAAGACCATCCTCTGGCTCACGAATTCCTCCCCTGCTGTGTCCCTGTTTCGCTTTCACCTGCAGGGTCACTGCCCTGTGCGTGTGTGTGTGTGTGTGTGTGTGTGTGTGTGTGTGTGTGTGTGTGTGTGTGTGTGTGTGTGTGTGTGTGTGTGTGTGTGTGTGTGTCTGCCCAAGTAAAAAGCCTACTGAGAGCTATAGCAATTTATGCAGTGTGCAGAATAATTAAACCACACTTTCTTCTTATCTGGCACACCCTGCACAGTCAAGTCAGCTTCTTGGATTTCATCACCACACGATCTGCAGCCACGCTCACCAACTTCTGTCACACCATCAGGTGTTTTATTCTAAGGCCGCCGGCGCCCACGCGTACAGTACACAGTACAGTACACAGTACAGTACACACTACACAGTACATCTCACATCTTTATTCTGCCAGTATGTACACTGTGTTTGTATGGGCAAGCCCTCGATCCACTCAAATAGGCGGTCGTTGCACCTCACTCCACACCCACCCACACACACACACACACACACACACACACACACACACACACACACACACACACACACACACACACACACACACACACACACACACACACACACACACACACACACACACACACACACACACACACACACACACACACACACACACACACACACACACACACACACACACACACACACACACACACACAGTACAGCAGATGGGTATTGGGTAGGGTTGGGAGGAAGGAGTTCTCTAAAAGACACTGAGGAATCCCACACCCAATTCTTATGATTATTATTTTGTTATACAGCTTAAAATAAGTTCCATGCACGCCATGTTGTCACTTGCCAGACAGCATGAGAGCCGGCAGAGAGACCGCAAAATGCAAGGAAGCTCTGCTTTGATTCTATCCGAGGGCTGTGGGTTTTCAAAGACCTTCTTCTGTGGGTATGAATAACTCTTTAGAACAGTAATGTTTATCTATAATAGCAATCACATGTTGGCCAAAATATCCCCCTTAGTGAATAATAATATCTATCACCTGAAAATGGGTACACTTACACTGTACATTTGCAACTGTAATGGGTAACGGTTAAGCAGTAATTGTTTGAAATTCCTCTTCATTTGCAGGATGTATGCTGTGACCTGAAGCAAATGCAATTTACTTAATGTTACAAGAGTTTCTGTGCCGTATTTAATTGCCATTATACCCTCTCACTCTCACATCATACAAAGTAATTTAGATGTGTAGTTTTAGGTAATTATAAAATTGCAGTTTGAAAGTAATATTGCATTAGTCAGATATTTTCTACCAGAGAAAATGGATGGATCAGTGATCAATATTAATATGACTAAGCAGCAGACATTCTCGGGAATGATGCAAGCCAGGGACGATGTCTTTTGCAAACGCATGCTCCTCCATCGCGGCCACGGAGCACGGGTGTAGGCAGTGCTTCTGCATGCTCAGCAAAGCATGCATCACGGCCTATGACTTGCCGAACTGAACTGCGCACAAAATGTTCGTGGACAACTTGTTACTGGCTCAAATGTACATACAGTATGCACTGTATTGCACTTGTTTGTTTTCCTCAACCACTGGTTGAGGAAGGTTCATGCCTCATACTCCAAACCTGCACTTTAAAAGACACTCAAGACAAGAGTGTCTGCTACTGAATGTCTAAATTGTAATGGTTAAGCACGATTCATAAACTAGATTTAGTTACGGCTAACGGCTCATACTGTGTATATACCTTCCTTCTCCCTTGATCTTCCCCATCTCTGTCACACTTTTCTAAGCCCCCCTTCTCTCACTTTTCTTTTCTTTCCGCTTTGCCCTCTCCTTTTCCCTTCCCCTTGCTGCCTTGTTCTCCCTGTCACCCCCAATCCCCACCCTTTCTCTCCTCCTGTCTCTGTGGTGTTGTTTAATGAGCTCTCTCTGAGCTGTTTAAGCTCATTAACCTTTGCGAGCTCTGGGCCCCACAGAGAGGGGAAAGCCACGATACACAGACAAGAGAGGGAGATTCTAGCACTTCTGACATAATGGAGATTTTCAGACAATTAACAGTTGGAGGGGGTGCTTAAATTCCTCCTGCTTTAAATACTGAGGGTAGCTATTGGTGATAATTGCTTTAGACTAATATTTATGTTATCTATACACATATATAGGGTAGCAATAGAGAGGTGCAAGAAAGTGACAGGGCTAAAGAGAAAGCGATAGACTCTGCCAATGGCATACAAGCCATGGACTGGACCTAATTTAAAAAGGGAATATGTCTGACAAATTACACCTGGGCTTGCCTTTTGAGTCATTACAGTGACTTTCTGTGATAATATATTATGCTGGGTGCAGAAAGAAATGTCAAATCTGTGGTCTTGAGTCATCCATTGTACTCTAGAGCTTATTACAACACCATTTGTCAACAACATACTGTATTGTGTGGTTGGGCGATATGGACAAAATCAAATATCACAATATTTCGGACCAAAAAAACACACCACGATGGGATGTGTATGTGTTATTTGTAACTTTTTAAAGTATATAACACTTACGACATATCACAATATGGTATACCCAAAATCCCAGATGATACATTTAGTGCATATCACAGGGAAATTTCACAAAAGAAAGAAAGAAGAACAGTCGGTCGGTCGGTCGGTCGGTCGGTCGCACGCACGCACGCACGCACGCACGCACGCACGCACGCACGCACGCACGCACGCACGCACGCACGCACACACACACACACACAATGTGTTAGCCTGAATACTGAGATTTATCAGGAGCAGGAAGAGCATGGTGGAAGTGAAGTGAAAATGGTGTCAACCCTACATTGTCACATACGCCTGTCTAGTCGTCTGCTTTTTGAACAGAGGAAGTAAGTGGCCATCATTCACTCCACATTCAGTCTGAGAAACCACATGCTCCCTGAGACAGTGACTAAGTATAAAGGGAGTTACAGCATTGTTTCCACCATGTATGTTATAATACTGTAGTGTAGGCTACAGTATATAATCTCTTAGACTCTTAGTCTGTAATCGAATCATATTATGTTATAATACTGTAGTGTAGGTACAGTATATAATCTCTTAGACTCTTAGTCTGTAATCTAATCTGATTGTGTGTTGTTCATGTGAATTTTTGCGTGAGTGTTTCTATTGCTTATCTTGAGGTGAAAGCTTTACATAAGTCATGTTTTAAAGATTTCATTCTTTAATCACATCTGCATTAATGTAAATGTAATTCGTTTATCATGTTTCTGTGTTTATTTTAGTTAGTAGGCTACTGGAGTTGAATATTTAGCATCTAATAATAATAATCAAAACAATGTATGAAGATATTGAATATGAAACAAAATGCACCACATGATCCAGCCTGAATGGTGCATTTATGTTCTTTAACACCTACACTCTATACTTTGATTGATTGATTGATTGATTGATTGATTGATTGATTGATTGAATACTTTATTTAGTTTATTAGACAGAAATGCAAACAGCACAAGGTCAGACATTTGGGCTAAAAGGTGGGACAAAAAAGTCCTTTGGACTTGTTTCCAATATGGTCCCATACGTACACAGAAACTGCTCGCCACAAACAGTCTGCTAGAGTTGCTGGAATAAGTACAGTACAGTACAGTACCCATTGTCCATTTGGTTACTTTTGTAGTAAACAAATGGATAAATTAACGCAGGTGATTTGACTGTGTAATTGAATCATTATTCCCACTGATGTTTTCTTTCCAGCCGGGCCTGGGATCTAAAACATGACTGTATGTGGGGTCAATCAAAACCCTGCATCCCTGGTCCAGTGCCTACTATCTTCCCATTGGTCCAAGCATCAATACCCTTTTATGACCTCTGAGCTTTGGCCAATGATTAGGGAGGTCATAAACAGTCACTTCACATCCCTCTCACACCAACAACCAAGTGAATTGCCACAGGTTCAAAGTCAGCTTCCTGCGTTATGTATGTTGTAAGCACTGCTGTTCCAATAGTAACTGACTGTTAGTCCTTTCAAAGAGATTTGAAAGGAAGTGATTGTTCGTTTGTTCTAAATGGAGACATGGCAGTTTGTCAGTCCACTCCCCCCTGTGTTTTTCTTTTCTTTTCGTTCAGTTGTCTTTCAGTTTCCGTTGTATAGGAGTGGACAGACAACACACTAGACTAGAGTGTCCATTGATGGTCTGATCTCGATAATATCTAGAGGCGAGCCACTTTATAACTGATGATTCATTCATGTTTTCCTCTAGAGCAGAGTAGGCTTTCTTTTTACTGACAGTAAGAAAACAGACAACTGGTGGGACAGCAGGTGTATATGGAAGCAGAGGCAAAACATTTAGTGATCCTGGTAATGTCAGTGTAACAGCTTGAAACAACAATGACTATTACGGTATGTTTATGGTGACACATTATTAGCAGCAAACAAAACACTGGACTATTAATGAAGAATAATACCATTTTTGTTTCATGGCCAGAAGGATATAGGCCTAATAATAATAAATAGTAAAGTAAACATGAATCAAGCTCATTCACATCAAATTAGAGTGACTCTGAAGCTATATGAGAAGCGTTGTGGAGTAGGCCTAAGTGGTACACACATTACATTTCTACACAGAATGACAAGGAAGTGATAAAACAAAGCTGGTCCCTCTCTTCACAGCACTAAGTCCCTAGAGACTTGTGGCAATGATGGCTCTATGTTTGTTGTAGTTCGTTCCATTCTCTGGTGGCTGTCTCGATTCCTCTCTCTTCCTCCCTCTCTCATCCTCCTCCCTCCCCCTTCCCCCTCTCTCTCATTGTCTTTTACGGGCGCCCTCTCCCAGGAGAGCCGTCATATTGTTTTCTCCCTCCAGCAGATGCTCTCCTCGCGCAGTAATCTGTCTGTGGCTGAGCCAATATTATCACACGCGTGGTTTTTTACAGGGAGGAGGAGGGGAAAGCTTGCATATCTACACACACCTCTACATGTGCGTGCCGTGGACTCCCGGTGACAGCCAGGGAAGGTTAAGAGCTAGCGAAACGGGAACCGGGGCAGAGGATTAGTGCAGAGTGAATTGCTTTTTATCACTCTTAAGGTCAGAGAGCCATATTTAAAATCCATGAGGCCGAGGGAGGGTGGTGGAAATGGGTGGGGGTGGACCGTGGCCGGTGGCGAGGTGCTCTAGCTGTGGCCAGAGGAAACATTACCAGTGATGAGTGATTACCACTGAGCCTCAGCCTGCGCCTGCGAACCGCTGCAGAAGCAAGCAGCAGCTGTGGCTTTGATTTCATTAAAGAGATGCCTCCTGCCTGCCGCAATGCTTCTTCTTTTATGAATATGAGATAACAGCAGCAGAGTAATCAGGGAGATAAACTACACAATGGTGCAGTGAGCAATCAGAGGAAAATCAAAGTAGGCCTACACTGACACAGCTGAAGTGTAGAGGAGGGGGGTGCATCATGCATGGCGGGGACCGACTCTGTTGGGTGATATTTATAACGGTCTGAAAAGGATTACGTCATTGCTTGGCAGTAACTGGGAGCATGTGGAGAGACAGAAGACAAGACCGCCACCTGGTGGCTGTAAGGTCAATTCAATTTTAAATGAGGAGATGCTGTGAGATCAGTAACACAGACCAGCAATGCTGGTCCAGCATGCCACCATTCTCAACATTTTTTTTTTTTTAAATGACGCCACTTTTGAATGCAACGACAGAAAACCTATACACCATGATCATCGCCGGTGGGGAGGGTGAGCAGTTTCAAGTACCACTGTGCCAGGCAGTGCCTGTACCACTGTCCACTGGCACATCACAAAATCAAGGTCTCCTGAATCCACACAGAATATTCTGACAGGGGCGATAACCGTCTAATAGTACAGGGAAAAAGAGTGATGCTCTTCGCCGGGCCAGTGCACCAGCGGCCCAGTTCCCACCTTCCCTGCACACCTCACTGTCAGGTGTTTGAGGGCAAACACCACTCCAGCAATTCATACTGTGTACAGTACGGTCAGGCAAGTGTCTACATGCGCTGTCACTCACAAGGTCATCACAGAGCCACACAGACCTTTCTTTCCTAAGGCTATCACAGCCATGAACAAGGACCAAACTGCCAGGTCTTCAACTTTTTGATCACAACAGGGCACACATGCTTTTCATTATTTGTTATTAATTCAACTTTTGTGTCAAACCTTCCAGCGCCAATTTCACGGCACATACTTGGTACTACCTGGTGTTGTTTCCAGATGTGTTTACACAGTTCCACCGAATAGATATAAGAGACTATACAGATCCAATTCACCGCCAAACCAAAATAAATATATTGCTCATTTTATATTCAATACAAATATTGTAATCAATTTGTGAGTTGACTGACTGAAATATTTTTGAATCTTTTTATTAATCAATTTCTCAAAAATCTCCGTTTTAATTACCTAAAACATCATTTGCATGTGGATGAGAGAGGCAAAAAACATGTGTTGTGGAAAATGTCCATGCTTGTTGAGCAGCGGGTTTAAGGAAAACATCACAGGTTTCACATTCTTAGATTACTCCATGGTTTTGGATGGCAGGGTAGCTCAGTCAGCGTTTAGAAAGCGATGGTCCAATAACTAAAAGGTCACAGGCTTAATCCTTGTGACAGGCATTGTGACCTTCAACAGCTGTGCTCTGTCAAGGGAGTCCTTAAGGAAGCCAAAAGACTATAAAGGGAAAAGCTATGAGAGAAGGAGCACAACAGTAGAGATGAGATATAAGAGTAAGCTCTTATAGTGTTTTGCTTTTCTATTTTGAGGGGCTCCTATGTCCAGCTTTTGGTGTATGTAACCCAATTTTTGTCCCAACGCAAACATTACATGCCATTGACAATGAACGGACAATTTTGAGTGTTTGTGTAAACACAAACATTGCGTAACACAAACATTGATGATTGGTCGGAATGAGATGCAAATTGTGATTGGTCGGAATGAGATGATGTATGATGATGTACGATGATAAGAGCGTCCCTCACTTCACACAGGTGTGATTTTTTGTAGATCAAACCAGTAGGACTACATCACAATATATGCACACTTACTCAAGTATGCCATTTCATCGGAACTTAAAGCATTACACGCTTCCTTCCTGCCTCTATGTATCACTCTGGGTGAAGCGTTTAGGAGAACCCTCTGGAGAGGGAACATGTTTGGTGGCACCAGTGTCATAACTGTCATTATTAGCGACACTATTGCCACCACCATGGTAGAGGCAGTCATTAGTCAGGGATTAGGGCTCATGTTTGAAGTTGTCTTTGAGAAGCTTTCTACACATCCCAGAGGGAGTGATCTGGCCTCCCTCCCTCGTCAGTTGATGACTCGACATGCAGGCTCTCTCTCTCTCTCTCTCTCTCTCTCTCTCTCTCTCTCTCTCCCTCTCTCTCTCCCTCTCTCCCTCCCTCTCTCTCTCTCTCTCTCTCTCTCTCTCTCTCATGTTTCCTCACACAACATTGATTTGTGCTTGTGTTTCATTTCCAAGCCTCGCATGGAGAGTGGCAAATCTCAAAAGAGGCTCTTAGTGGCGTTTTACAAAGCTAATCGAAAAACGGCTTAAAAATAATCTGGCTTCCCCTTCAATGCGATTCTGAGAGGCACTTTGCAATACTAACAGCATGGAGTCTGTTTCTCTACTACTTAATTAATGTGTGGTTCCTCTGACAGTATATACGCAGTCAAACCTCAGAGAACAAGGTGGCTCTTATAATTGATTGATTTGGAGATATACAATCTTTTCAGAGGCTTATATGCTATGTTAGTGAGTAGTACATCTGCTTGATAAAAGACATAAGACACCATGAGGGAAATCTACTGTATCCTTAGTTGCTGAATGGTGACTATGGCCTTCAGTGATGAAAACACACCTGCTGAGCCAGAGTCAGTGCCTTGCTAAAGGGCACATTAACAGAATTACTGCTTAGGGCTGGTGGAGCATCCCAACCTTCCTAGGTGGTTCAGAAGCCACTCTATCCATCACATGGACCACCAGGCCAGTTTGGGAGTTTTATCCCATTTATAATATACGGTAAGCAAACAGTAAGTAAGAACTTGCATTTAGCAGTCATATGAGGACACTGAATCAGGGAGCTGCAGGTCTATAACAGTTTATATAATGAATGTACGGTATACTGCATTGAGCCTGTCACATTCGAACATAAAAGTGAAACTGACTGCTGAGAACACAAGAGTGGGGTTTTATGTGATTTTCATCATTTTTACATTTTTCAAGGCATTCGCCTGGTTGAGAGATCCCGACAGCGGCAGTGGTGGCGGTGATGTAAAATATGTCATCTCAGGCCTCCTCTCCACTCGGCACTTGCTCATTCTATGAGAAAATGTAGCAGAACTAATAACTCTAAATATTAGTTCAATCATTCACAGCAGCTAACTCCCAGCTCCGCTGGCTTTCAGTACTCGAGTGGCGGAGAGATATTTCATCCATGCTGTATGATTTCACAGCTACATCGCAAAAAATGCAAGCTTATGATCTCATTTCACTTGCTAATGCATTCTCTCCCTTTTCCTTTCCTGCTTTGTTCTCAGGGAGGAAAAGTGTTTAGTGTGTCCGGGTAATGATTACTGAGTACAGTGTGTTTACAGAGTTTAACAGCAATGCCAAAAGCAGAGAGAGGGGGGGGGGGGGTCATGGGTGCCTTATGAGGCCATGTGTAAATTGAATTAGGTTTTCCATGCTGGTTGGTGTTTTCTGCCCCAGCCTCAGACCTCCAAATAGAGATGACAGCTGGACAATGTGTGTTTGCACAGTGAGCAAAGCCACAAGTCAAATCAACAGTTCAAACTGTATTCCCTTTTTTCTCTCTGTAGTCTATATTGTAGGAGTGCATAGAATTATAACGATATATAACTTTCTTATAAAAAATATTACACACACACACACACACACACACACACACACACACACACACACACACACACACACACACACACACGCGCGCGCGCGCACGCACACGCACACGTCACAATATACTGTATATTGCTGTTACTGTAAAAAGGCACACATTTGTCTTCGTTTACTTTTGGTTTGAGATTGCCATTGAAACTTTGTAAAAAATAAATAAAAATAAAGGTCAGACAAAGCCCTATGTAACAGCACAAATTGAGGGAACGCTAAAATTGTTATTCAGGTCAAGTGTACTACCATGCTATTGGATGAGCACATTTTAGCCCTGAGGCAACAGACTGAAATTCTAATTCCAAACACATTGCCATCATTTGCTGACCTTGAGGAGTCTTGCTTGTGCAAATTGAAATTAAACAGGGAGACAATTATTTTGTAGTTTAATTTCCCCCCGAAGAAGTAAACAGATCATGCTGTGTGTGGTTGAATATTGCTTTCCATCATAACTAAGATAATGAACATTAGCTGGGTGCTTATAAATAAAGTATAGAAAGACATTAAAGCGGCATCCATCAGATGGACAGATAAATGCACTCTGCGAGTGTAGTGGAATGCCTAATGAGTGCTGGGAGGCCAGAACATGTTTCAGAAAATGTTTTGTAGGCTATATACGACTCATATTATATATGTCACTGAAATAGAGGGGCTATGTCATGTGTGTGTGTGTGTGTGTGTGTGTGTGTGTGTGTGTGTGTGTGTGTGTTGGGTAGTGTCTCCAGAGCTACTATAGCTATTAAGACTGGATCCACAGGCCCCTGTATACTATGTCACTGAAGTGAAGTCCTGCATTACTCAGCTGCATGCCTGACCCCCCCCCCCCACACACACACACACACACACACACACACACACACACACACACACACACACACACACACACACACACACACACACACCCCTGGAAATGTCAGTGTGATAAACCCCCACCAATGGATTCCAATGTGCCGGACCCATCCGTGTCAAACGCCATTACTTTTAATCCTATCTGCGCTGAAATTGCTCTTGAAAGGTAACTGGATCTATAACTGTCTGGGGGCTGGAGCCCCCCGATCCCCATCTATAACTGTCTGGGGGCTGGAGCCCCCCGATCCCCATCCCATCTCTACCCAGCTCTGGATCTATAACTGTCTGGGGGCTGGAGCCCCCCGATCCCCATCCCATCTCTACCCAGCTCTGGATCTATAACTGTCTGGGGGCTGGAGCCCCCCGATCCCCATCCCATCTCTACCCAGGTAACTGGATCTATAACTGTCTGGGGGCTGGAGCCCCCCGATCCCCATCCCATCTCTACCCAGCTCCCACCCTTGGGGGCTCTGGCAATACTAAATCTCTCTGTGTGCTGACGCTTGGCCTCCTAAAGGTTTATAAGGCTAGAATGAGAGAAGCAGCCAGCAGAGCGGGCTGGGTGAAGGAGTGAATGTCGTGTGCCACACTTTAGGGCTAGTGCACTGTTAGCTCAGTTAATGGAGCCACTTGGCGGGCTGAGATGAGATTGTTTTTGTTTTTCTGAATGCCAACAGAATACAGAATACTCCATACACTGTAAATTAAATCCTAGAGTGTTAATTGTCTCCACCAGGCCGAAGGCATGGGGAGAGAGTATGTTTTGCACTCCGTCCGTGTGTCCGTCCTTCCTTCCTTCCTTCCTTCCGTCCTTCTGTCCGTCCGTTATCAGCTAATCTCCGGCACCGTTGGCCCGATCCATGCCAAACTTTGCACACACACTCCCTGGATGCCAACAACGAACCTCTGCCCCAAATATTCTTCAATGGCCTGTTATAGCGCCACCATGAGGCCGATTTAGGCAAAACACATTTCTGTGTTCGTACACATTTTATCCATACATCACACAATTCGGTATACACTATCTTCATAGTCATGTGATCAACACGGATCTGCACCATTTCCCATCTTCCATCCTGATTGGCTAAGATTGGCTTCCAAAGCTCACATGATTGGTCCGTTTCGAACAAAATGTCGCAAATCACAAACACAGTGTGCAATTTCCGTGAAATTATACACGCACATTTCCACTAGGCCGAGGACGACATGCCACTCATTCTTTTCCAAATCAGCCTCATGGTGGCGCTATAACAGGCCAATTCCTGTTTTTAGCTATAACTGCATCGATCTGTATACAACTTATGTATGCGCACTCCCTAGAGGCCATGGAAAAACATTGTCTCTGCATCCCTCCACATCTACCGGTTATAGCGCCACCATGAGGCCGATTTCTGCAAAACACATTGCTTATGTTAGTCGCACAGATTTCATCCAAATCTCACGCAAATCGGTACACATGATCTCTGTAGTCATGTGAACAAGACTGTCTGTATTTCTCAGATTCTACACTGATTGGCTAACATTGCCTTCCAAAGTTTTCAGGAGTGGCCCGTTTTGTTCAAAATGCTGCACATGTCCTGCTCATCCAGAATTCTATCCTCAGAGATGCTATGAGTGATCTGGCTCTGCATTTCCTCAACAAAAGAACATTGTTGCAAAAAACAAACAAACAAACAAACATGTTTATATTACTCCTAAACATTTTGCCAAACATCTCACACAGTCCTATCCTCCTGGTGGAGACCTGTGCCCGGAAGGGCACTTTTTCTAGTTTAATTCTTAAAGTGTATACATGGAACCAAATGGGCCAGTACTGTACACTCTGAGTTAAATTAATACTCTTACGACTTGCTGTACAGTATATGATGTGGCACATTGGAGCCTCTTATGGGATCAAATGGAATAGACAATCTCTTATGGGGGTCCATGGCACAATTATTTTGGGTGTCCTTGACATGAAAATGTTTGATAATTATTTACTTATCTAAACAAAAGTTTAGAAGCATAGAATATATCAAAACAGAACCGAACAGAACAGCTTGTTGTGCAACTTTACCCTGTAAAAGAACTTTGGGCTTCAGGGTACCGTACGTAGCTCCTATCACATTCTGTGCTCATAAAGTGGAGACCTAGTACCTCCTGACCTACTGTATCACATTCCGTGTTCATGAAGTGAAGACCTATCTCATTCTGGAGACTTTCAGTCATCCTGTAGCCTAGCAGGTCTGAGCTTGGGAGAAGGTATTTATTTACAGACACGTTTGTCTGTGTTTAGTCATTGTGCAGTCGCCACAAACTGCTATCTGGCCTCATTCTACTGTATGTCTGAACCACTTCCTGCCTGAGACACTTAAGCGGATGGGAGCTACTCTCCACTTCCCCTTTCTGTGAGGAATGTGGTTTTCCGGTGGCTGTCATGTGTGCACGTATAGCTCTTAACAGATTTGCACCCGCAATCGAGTACAGATGCATTCATACCAATAGTAAACAAATAAAGGATTTACAGAGGAAGTTATAAATGAGCCTAACTAAGCTAATGGATTTGTTAAGTTACAAATGTTGTTTACTGAGAATGCATAACAAACAGTAAAATCTTTATCTCTAGTATATATTTACTTTCTAGCACTTTATTGTTTTCTTTGCACTATATTTACGTGACCATTTATTTACCATGATTGTTAAGGTCCACACTTACTTGCACTTTACTCTAGAGCATTTGCTAAATGCCTAAAACCAACAAATGTGAAGTTTGTGGCAGAGAGACTTTATTCAAAGTTTTTTATTGAATGACTCACAGTCACAACAAGATGACCATACTGTACCATACAGTTGACATAATAAAAAATGAATGTATTTCCTAAGAAGATAAAGCAATTTGTAATGTCTGTGTCCACTTGACTTCTGCCTACCATTCCAAACAACATGCACGCACACACGCAGCATAACATCAAGAAGGCCACAGCTGCTGTCTGCATTGTATGGCTGACTTCACCATCCAACCAGACACGAGTAACCATGTTTGTGCTTCACCCTCTCGCTGCGGTTGCAGTGATTGCATTAAAGTGCTGGTGAATGGAACATCGGCCAGCGCAAGCCAACCTATGCCTCTTGCCTCTCTTTCCACCTCCCTGATGTCATATAAAGTCCTCTCAGACAGCACAGATGCTGCTCAGTGGGTGGGTGCAGGCTGCCAGGAAATCATCATTGACTGGGCATCACAACATGGGTTGAGTCTGTTCCCTTTGCGCTGTGTGTGTACTGTGCATGTGTGCAGACTGCACAAGCTTTCAGACACACAGTGTGTGTGTGTGTGTGTGTGTGTGTGTGTGTGTGTGTGTGTGTGTGTGTGTGTGTGTGTGTGTGTGTGTGTGTGTGTGTGTTGAAGTATACCGGTAGTAGAATTTGAGACATACTGTAGAAAGGATTGTCGTGATCCGATCACGTGATCGGAAATCGGGGCCAATCATGTCATTTTCAAATGATCGGAAGCATCGGGAGCAAAGAACTTCATCAGGACATCCCTAGTATCAACATTATATCCATATCATGATATTAGACTGGATATTGTCTGTGATTTTGGATATTGTATTGTACTATTGTGATGTGGCATAAGAGTTCTATAAAAATATAAATATCGGATAGGGATAAATCAGTATCGGCAGATACTCAAAATCAAATTATTGGAATCAGACCGGGAGCAAACAAACGTGATCGGGACATCCCTAGAACTTAGGACCATTTTCCTGGTTCTCGCAAGAGGTTGTTTTATGGTAAAATAAAGAAATGTGGTACTCGCAAAAGGTTGTTTTATGGTAAAATAAAGAAATTGAGTATACCTGATGAAGGCCACAAAGGCCGAAACGTGTGTTTTTTCCGCTTTTGGTAATACACTCCGCTTTTGGTAATACACACATAAATAGACTAAGATAGGATTTAGGTTGGGGTTATGATTAGGATGAGGCATTTAGAGGTTAGGTTTAGGGGTTGGGGTGAGAGCAATGCTTTGATTTATACTTACTGTAGTTGCATGCCATGTCGGTGTCACACATCGAAAATAGTGGATCAACAAGCTCAAAACGCACCACGATACGATGCGTTGTGAGCTTGTAGATCAGCATTTCTTCACACAAAAAAGTAAGTACCCCCAAAAAGTTTGAATTGCATTCATAAAATCGCCGTCCTAAAATGTTGACTTCCTCAAAAGTATAGTTATACAAGCGTACTGTGCGCGTGCGTTTGTGTGTGTGTGTGTGTGTGTGTGTGTGTGTGTGTGTGTGTGTGTGTGTGTGTGTGTGTGTGTTAGGCAGGGGTAACATAAGCCATTGGATATGTGGGCAGACACACCACATTCACTGGCCACAACTACACACACATAGGAATCATAGTAACGATTACTGAAGTCCTAATTTGGGACATGAAGGCTTTCTCCCAGCTGGTCTGAAGAGCAGATGGCCCTTCTAAAGCTCTGAGGTTTCCATATTGGACTCTGATTTGGTTTTGGAAACAAGCAGGCTTCACTGGTAAGTCTGTATAAGACCAGACAGGAAAGTATGTACACACAAGGGAATTTCCACTGTCCCAATATATTAAAGGCCCTTTTGCAGCATGTTGGTGACTTGGTGCTAGGTATAGGCAGTAAGGCAGTTTGCTATTCAACACTTCACCACATCAACCACTTGCCAATGCCAACTCAATTGAGCACAGCCAGCCTTCATCTGCCTTTGCAATGCATATTGCCCCTAGTATTAGTATTGCATGCACAAGGCTAATTGATTACCACAAGAGCTAAGAATACTGGCTTATGCAGTACACCAACTGAAACAGATCCACTACAAGATACTAAATGAGGGCATTTTAACGAGCGAGTTCAAGGGGAAATACTCCTACTTTATATATAAAATATATAAGATATGTGATCTTGTGTTCAAGTAAAAAAGGGAACTTGTTTAAAGAAGGTGGGCTGTTCGATGCAGTGGTTCTCAAACCTTTTTGTCTGGACGTGCACACCCATCTGAAAATATTTTCTGCGCTGGGGGATCCCCAGAAGAGAAGACTTGTCAATTAATTTCTTTCTACATTATTTAAACGTCTTCACATTTCAACATTATTTTCTTTCAAAAATAGCAGATCCACAAGCTCACAACATGTGGCATCACGACACATTGTGAGCTTGTAAAAAACAAAATATATTAGGTACTGGTACATTCATTTAGGCTGGTAGACTTTTTCAAAGTTTTGTCAAAGTCCAGTGTCCCTCTGTGATACAAAAACCTGGCTTGTCCATAGACAATTGGGAGTTGGTTGGGGCCAAATATAGGCACCAATCAATGGTTTCAGAAGTACTTTCCTGACAATCTATTTAAAGTCCTGGAACCCATTTCGATGGTTTAATCCTTGAGCAGAACTACGTGAGAGAGCTGATTGTGATTTGTTTGTTGTTTTCTTAATAAAGAACCTTAAAGTGTATAGTTTATTGTGTCTGTTTGTCCATACTACCCAACAAGTATGCACCATTGAAAAGAACATGTAAAGAACAAAACATGGACAGTGACAGTGTTTGGTCACAGTCGTCTAACCTCACTGTGTCGTCATGGCTTAGGTTCAAACAACTCAGTCAGCTCCATATAGAAGTATAGTCACAAAAGGGGCATGTGCATATAATGGGCGTATACTGATGACATCAGAAATCTCCATATATGGGCATAAATGGACACAGACAGACGGGTACAACGGGTACTCTGAAAATACACTGTGACTCAGACATATCGGATCGGCAGTGCGACATAGGTGCGAGGGTCGCATATAGCAGCCCAATTGCAAGATGTGAGCTCCGCATAGTGGCCCAAACCTCTAGTTTCCTAAGATAGCAAGCAAATAGCTGATCTATGAGCTAAAAGACTGGCTATTCAAGAATGTTTTGAAAATATATTCAAATTAATTAAATTAAATAAATTAATTAAATAATTTGCCTATAATATGCCCAATAAAACAGGGAAAGCTGAGAGGGCGACTCATGAGAAAAGGCTCTGGCAGGATTTGATCTGAGTCCAGGAAGGAATGCATACAGTGATTGTTTGTACATGCACATAACTGCCAAAGACTAAACGACCTGAACAGCAGGCTACTGCCAACACTCCAAAACAAGCTGCAACATTTCGTCGCTCTCGGGTGGAAACCTCTGTTATTTTTAAAACAGTGAAAATAGCAGATCTAAGATCTACAAGATATCAATACATCGCAATGTGACACGTTGAGATCTTATACACCTGCTATTTTCAATACTTTTGTGCAGCACTCACACTTGTATGAAGAAGTAGGACATAAATTTACAAAAAAAAAGTTGGAGAATATGGAGATACAAGGTTTCTTCCTGACAGTGACGTTTGCATTAGAGAGCAAACCCCGGGCCCTCACCCACCCCTACTAAATGTACAAATAAAATCCTTACACCTTGTAGTCTAATAAATCAATTGTGAAATAACACCCCAGCCCTTCTGGCAAGTTAAACAAACAACCATTCAAATGTAACACTAGGATAGATGAGAGAGTGAGAGAGAGGGAAAGAGTGCACCGCTTCAACAACAAATCACATTTAAACCATAATTCATTCAGATTGTGGTGTCAAATGTATTCAAATTCGACATTGGATATTCTTGCGGTTGCCAGCCTTCGTACATGATACTGAATAAAACATTTCCCACCGCCGCTTGTCTGGGTGGGCGGTGGAGGTGTGTGTGTGTGTGTGTGTGTGTGTGTGTGTGTGTGTGTGCGTGTGCGTGTGCGTGTGCGTGTGCGTGTGTGTGTGTGTGTTGGTTGATGGTTATGGTGGTATTGCATGAGGTTGAGTAGATACTTCCATAGTAATTTACTCAGGCCTTGGGAATGAAAAGAAGGGAAGGAGAAAAAAAACATTCAGCTGCAACCTCTTGTGGTCTCTCATCTGAAAAAACTCATATGGAAGCAAACAAATAGGAAAACAGGAGGGATGATTTGCTTTGGCTCCTCTGTGGTGTTTGTTTTGCAGTGTAGGCTCGTGACATTTTGCACTGTGCTGTTGTATGGTTCAACTGAATCTGTTGTGATGACAACTTATTTGGTATTTATGTGGTTCAGTGAAACGGCTAGGGACAAGGCTTCTGTTCCCCCAGAGAAAGCCAGCTTCTCGAGCATGACACATCACTAACACATCCAGGGTTTTCCATTTTCTTACCTTAATCTTTTAATATCCAATAACCGTACAGGCGCGCTGGGTCTTAGGCTAAATCGCTTATTTTGATCGCTCGAAAATAACTTATTTTGTCTCTACACAGATATCTTTCATAATGACCAAAGACGTTGCACATGCAGTGTTTTGTACCAAAGGGGCTTCTGTAAATAGGCGAACGAGCCTAAGACCCAGTGCACATGAGCTGGGTCCGCCTGGATGTTGTGTATCCCATAGATATAAAAAAATAGATGCCTCATTGGTCGCTGCAGTTCGTTTTAGCCATATGTGTGCAAGAGGGGGCGGAAGTGCGCAGGAAGAGTGCTGAAGGCACGCTGCGTCGCTGCCCAAGTGATGTCAGTCACGTCACTCATGCGACTCCTCCATGTCTCTCGCTGCCACTCTGGACTACTGGGCAATCACAGTGCGTCTTTTCCCGGGACTTACGTTACGCTCGCTTCCGCTATGCTTCGCAAGGAATCTCGGGCAAATGTCTATGGTGTATCCACTGATTGTTGGATATAATAAGATCAGATTACGGTAAGAAAAGCGATAATTCTCCTTTAATGGGGTAGAAATAGTGGTTCTCAAACCATTTATTTTCAAGGACCCCAGTTACAGACATAAAGTGTCCATTTAGACCTAGACCCCCCCCCCAGGAACGGTGATAGTAGAGCTCACTGGAGTAAGAGCATATGGCTCGAAACGGTAGGGGTTCCACTACTTGCACGGCTCAATGGGCAAAGCAATCACACACCTTAATTGTTCATAGGCTCTGGAGCAAGGCATCAGAGGCTCTGGAGCAAGGCATCAGAGCTCTGGAGCAAGGCATCAGAGCTCTGGAGCAAGGCATCAGAGCTCTGGAGCAAGGCATCAGAGCTCTGGAGCAAGGCATCAGAGCTCTGGAGCAAGGCATCAGAGCTCTGGAGCAAGGCATCAGAGGCTCTGGAGCAAGGCATCAGAGCTGATGATAACATTCCAAGTATTGCATTGTGATAAATTATTTGAGGAAACACTGCTCTCAAGTGTTTATTGAGGGAAGTACAACACATCAAAACCAACACTGCACAAACTGCTTTTCTCAATTTGCCAGACTCATGACTCAGACTCTCATGCCATGGCCTAGGGTGCATTAGGAGTTGCCATGGTGGATGCTGGGCAGTCATGGACTCATGGATCACCGCAACATAATCATTTGACCGGTGTTCTTTATACTGTATGTGTAGCTTCCTCTGTAGCACTTGTTTGTTCTCAACGTGAGGTCCGGGGAATATACCAGGGGTCCCCAGCGCCAGTGGTCCCCAGCTAGCCTATAACCAAATGTGTGTCTATAACTCGGACAGGATGTTCAAATGGAACCAGCGGGGTGTAGTGGGGGGGAGTGTGGGGAAGTGGCGTCCCCCCACTTCTAAAAGTAGCACTACAACACTGAGAACCACAATCCATTTGTACACCGTCAGAGTTAAATTAACACTGAGGTTACCAATTCTACCATACAAATCCATAGTAACTTTGTTTAGCGGCTCTGATAATAATCACATTATAACGACATTGACAAATTATATCAATAAATAGTAAATTAATTAGTTTTAAGTAAAAACTGTGAAATCCCATGGGGGCCTCTGTCAATCCAGGACCTGATATTATGATGTTGTCCCTGACTCCCTGCCTGTCCATAATAAAAGTATTATTGGTGCAAAATTTGACTTTCTAGCTGAAGCTACTTTGCGACCTTTGCGAGTCTTTCTGATTATCAAATATACTCTATACTATAGATAGATAGCAAATGATAATATCAAAAATTACTAGCCTATATTTAAAATATAGATACAGTACATGAAAAGTGCTCTAATTAAAATAAACACATAAAGGTAATACAATTCTTAAAATTCTATCTTGCCTCTCGCAGTGTTGACTATTTATTCACTGTGCTAAGTGGGGTCTGTGTAATGGAGAGTGAAGTGTGGAAATCAATATGCTCTCTGCTGGCTATGTGAAAGAGTCAGTGAGTTGTCACTTGTCAGCACATCAAGTAGATATGGCTCTAATATGATTCTATAACAATTGATACTGAATGAGGGGGAGAGAAGAGCGAATAAGACTAGAAGAGGGGATAAACTAGCTCATTAGTCTAGCTCTCCAGCTGCTAGACTTAAGTTCTATATCCAGTGCCAGCAGGGGGCAGTATCATCCTGTCTTCCATCTGCCATTCCAAAGTCTAACACTACAGTATGCATATGAATGAACCCTCTCCTCAGTCCTCACCGACTTAACATGTCCACAACACACCTGTGTGTTGGCTTCATTAATTTGCTCATTCTTGCACCGTCCCTCTCGCACGCACGCACGCACGCACGCACGCACGCACACACACACACACACACACACACACACACACACACACACACACACACACACACACACACACACACACACACACACACACACACACACACACACACACACACACACACACACACACACACACACACACACACACAAATTATGTGCTCAATTGATCAGCTGAACCATTTCCGCTCTGTCTTCATTAGTGGCTCATTAACAGACACCTATAAAAGTGGACAGATTGTCTGCTGTCACCGTGGTCCCTGGAGGAACACAGGAGATCGCTGCCCTTTAACACTGAAGCCCATGGCACTTTACATTTTAATTCTATATGGTAGGCCTACATTTGTGGTTAGAGACCTGTTTGCTTTTGCTCTGTGTGCATGTGTTCATGGGCTATAGATTAGCCATATCCACTGAATGTGTGTGTTGCATAAATGGCCCATCAGACAATTACTACCGTATTATTGCAGATTGATCAATCTGTATTTCCAGGTGCACTAATGAAACGTCTGGGACAGCCAATCACTGCACAACATAACACAGGGGCCCTGCTCCTCTTAAGGGAGTCAAGGAAAACATAGACATAAAGGTCTCCTCTGGGGCACAACCTTACAGTATAGGGCACAACTTGCAGCGTCGGTCAGAAAACCAGAAATGCTTTGCCCATGCTCCACCCAAGTTGCAGCGTGGGTGGAGCTTCATTTCCATGCACCAGCTGTTTAAAAACCAGGAAGTGACTCCTGCTCTAAGCTGCATCTTGCATCTTCGTGACGCGACTGTCTGGATGCAGGTTATCTCAGGCACCCTAGACAAGTCCTGGAAAGGACGCACTGTGTTATTGGCCAGTAGTCACTTTGAGTGGCACTGTGGCAGCGTGCCTCCCCAAGTATGGCAGCCACGATACAGGTCGCTCCAATGAACTGCAGCGATGAATGAGGTGCATATATATATGAAGGAGAAGAGTCTGCTTCAATTTCTTCTGTATTCAATACTTTTACTTCTACCTCACTTACACCTCAGAGGAAAATATTGTAGGCCTACTTTTACTCTACTACAATTTGTGAAAACCTTAGTTAGGCTACTGTTACTTGTAGAATAAAGATTTTGAGTATCATTACAAAACACGCTAACCACTTCAGCCGTAGGCCATTTGAAAATAGCAGATCGGCTATTTTCAAAAGATTTTTTTAATACATTTTGACAATTATGAAATGGGACACTCTGCGCAATGAGTGCTTTTACTTTTGGTACTTTAGGTATATTTTTTGCACTTTAGTAGGCTACTTTTAGTCAAGGTTCGACTCCCGATCCCGACAAAAAAAAACAGATTCTTCATCTTGATAATCTAATTGGTTTAAGAAGCATAAAGGAAGGGAATATTCCATTAGTGTCTCTTTGCCAATGAACAAATAGTACCCTCGAACTGGCCCCATCCAATCACGCCGGTCACCGTGTCCAATTTCCTGTAAACAGACGAGACTGTCAGGAATTTGCAGTGGTAGACGGTAATTAAAGTACATTTACTTGAGTACTCTTTTGAATACTTACGTTTTTTTTTAGCATGCACTTCTATAACAAAAAATGTGTGAACTGAGTTGTGTAAGGTCTTATATAGACTGAACAGCTGTGGTCTGACGTAATGTCTGACGTAATGAAATCACACCCTTGTGAACTGGGTGACCATAGCAACCGTGCTCAGTTTTTGAGCACAGACAGACAGACAGACAGACACGTAAACTAACAAAGCCAGTCGTAGGAGTGGTTTACACCACTCAAAAACATTGCATGGATGCACCTATGACGTATCCTCAGTGATGTATCCCAAGGTCATCGGGGTTTTGGGTCTGTCGAACATCATACCCCTCGCTCAGGCGACCCAGCCAGGGTGATCAAGTCCCGACTTACGTCCCAGTAGCTACCCTCGATCAGTCCCATTAGGGAAAGACCAGGGCCACACAATCCGTTGGAACTACTCCAGAACTACTCTGCCAGGGCTGGGAGGTACGTTTCTGGCGCATGGAAGGACTAGGCTCTGTGGGTTGACTCCTGTCCAGGCCCCTCTTACGTCTCACCAGGTCCACTCCTGCCCATACCAAGCCCAGGACCTGTGCGTTGCACCAGAGTCCCAGCACCAGGCACTTCATTCAGGAGTGGTGGATTCCTAAGCCGCAATGTAACACTTTGCAATTTTTCCAAAATTGCGACTTTTCTAGTTAAGATATGTCTCTACGCATCACACACCATAGGTATAACTATTATGCAGGCATGTTTGACTGACTGCAGGTGAAAAGAGTATACTCCTACCCCAGCGGTTATACTGGCTGGTCTCAGACCTCGCTGCCCTGTTTCATCGACAAGGTGGCATCGTTGCCGGAGGTGCTAAAGGTCCCTGACAGCCACCACTACCCACTGTTTGGTTCTGCCAACAAAGCGTCACTTAGGGAATGTGCCATATGTTAGCTGATTACAACAGAGATTGGCTTATAAGCCTAGTCTTATAGCACCTTTATTACCAAGGCACTTTACATAGATTGTGCATTACAGTACATTCACACATTGACACACACACACACACACACACACACACACACACACACACACACACACACACACACACACACACACACACACACACACACACACACACACACACACAAACACACACATATGGTAAATGGTGCATTTTATATAGCGCCTTTTATCCAAGGCGCTTTACATAGATTGTGCATTACATTCACCCATTCACACACACATTCATACACCGATGGTGGCGGAAACCATGCAAGGCACCAACTAGCACATCGGGAGCAATTAGGGGTTCAGTGTCTTGCTCAAGGACACTTCGACTGCAGTAACTCTGGGGGAGCCCGGGTTCGAACTGGCAACCTAGCGGTTGCCATCCAGGCACTCTACCCCTGAGCCACCGCCGCCGAGGAAATGGCAGAGGAAACCGTGCAAGGCACCAACCTGCTCATCGGGAGAAATATATGGGGTTCAGCGTCTTGCTCAAGGACACTTGGACTATAAACGCTGGGGAGCCCGGGATCGAACTGGGAACCTTCCTACCTCCTGACCTGTTTCCATAGATGAAGCCAGATGGAGAGGAGGAAAAGAGAGCGTATATGACAATATAATAATAATCTTTATGTCAAACCCATACTGTAGGTCCAAACTAATGAAAACAGACTGGCATTATAAGCCTATGTTCAAGCACTCTCCATCGTCTAAAATGTTAATCTGTTGGTTTCATAAGTATATGAATGTCAAAATTATTATAAACTGAAAAAATAAATGAGAGATTGCCAGAGTTGAGAAAACAGGATGAGAGAGAGAAGAGGAGACAAAAGTAAATTAGATCAGTGAAAGCATGCAAAACGAATTTAGCTCATTCGGCAAATGAAGCAGATGTAAAAAACACATTACAATTTAGGCTCTGCGGTAAGTTTAATTATAAGGTACACTAACTGTGTGTATTTGTGTGTGTGTGTGCATGCGTGTGCGCGTGCGTGTGAAATGTATTGGTTTTAACTTAAGATAGAAAGATATATAGATCGATCTCTTTCTACAGAATCTATCAAACCTGCATGTTGTATCTTCTGAGAAGACGGGAGTCGCCCTACGATATCATGGAATACTGAGCCTCCAACTGTCCATCTGACCATCTCTAAACACATAGGAGGCTATGTACACACACACACACACACACACACTTCACTTGGTGTATGTGTGTGTCCCCTCGTTTCAACCACCCGTGGCTGCACGCTGAGCTTGTTTCTATTGAGAGACGAGATGAGACAGAGAGAGAGGGAGAGAGGGCCCTGGGGTGGAGAGGTGAAGAGGTGGAATGGGGGTGAAAGAGTAGCAACTACTTAAGAACTACAGAAGAACTGAGACCATGTGAAGGAGGTGTGTGACTCCAACTGGCCCTGAAGTGTGATCGCTCGCACACACGTGCACGTGCGCGCGCACACACACATGCACGTGCACGCACGCACGCACGCACGCACGCACGCACGCACGCACGCACGCACGCACGCACGCACGTGCACACACACACACACACACACACACACACACACACACACACACACACACACACACACACACACACACACACACACACACACACACACACACACACACACACACACACAGACACACACACACACACACACACACACACACACACACACACACACACACACACACACACACACACACAGCCTTTATTGCGATTGCCCTTGCAGTATTGTGTCTGTGGACATACGCACTTTCCTCCTCTGTGTGACGCATTGCAGTTAGCGTGCCAGCACTGTCTACGAGAGTGTCTGTGTGTGATAGCCGGTGACAGAATAATAAAGTCACGCCAGCCCGTGTTTGAAGGTGAACACTGAGAGAGGAACACGTGGCTGGGAAAGGGAGGAGACACACTCTCCCACTTTGAAAAAAAGAGCAGTTAATGCCGGCCCTCTGTTTTATTGATCTGCAGGGACATCAGGAAGGCACACATTAATTAAAGCTGCACATGTGGGATTAATTCAAAGAAAGCGACGAGTCTCCTTCTGTCTTCATCACCAGCTAACGTCTCTCAAGAGGACACTAATTAATTCTGGTTCTTAAAACAAGCATCCTGATTGTATTAAGCAGATAAGTAAACAAGAAAAGAAGGGCAACCCAGACTCCCATAGTTCTGCAGATTTGAGCCATGTGGCTCATTGCACACCTAGACCGCATCATCCGCTGCAGCAGCATCCGTTTTTAAAGCTCAAACTATCAGGATGGAGTCTGAAAAATCTGAAAGACCCATTTTGTTGAATGGCTATAGAGTGACTGTGTATCAATTTGCGTGATGTTTGGACAACATCTGTAGGTGTAGGCCTACTGTCAAAGGCGGCCTCCTGCGGTGGTGCTATAACAGGCCAATTATACCGCATTATAACTGGGCTCTTTGTTGCACAATGACATTGAACACAACATAAATGCTCAGCCACGCAAAGGCCCCTAATAGCCTTCAATGTCTCTTCATTACATTCCAAGGTGTGTTGTTTACAGGTCAACCTGTATGCATTATTTTGGCTGTGTGTATATGTATATGTATGTGTGTGTGTGTGTCTGTGTCTGTGTCTGTGCGTGCGTACGTACGTACGTACGTGCGTGCGTGCGTGCGTACGTGTGTGCGTGCGTGCGTGTTGCCCATTCATTTTCAAAGGTGCTTGATTCCAGCATTTGCTGCAAAGAATTCTGATGCAATTCAGAGACATAACTCCTTCACAGCACTGCCTTGGATGTGATTAGTAATAAACAGTGTTGGAACTAACTTATTTTGAAATTTCACTAAAGGATACTCTTGAGTTGCAGCAACTCGTTTTCAAGGAGGTCCTCAAAACATGAAAGAAACTTTTTGCTGTAACTAGTAAGCTAACTACTTACCGTTTACCATTCAGTAAGGCCGTTATGTTCAGAGAAGAGGGCTACTCAATTAATACCAGCGTTGAAAGAACTGTCATATGAAGAAAGGTTAAGACACTTACAGTTACCGACGTTAGTGTATAGGAGGCACAGAGGAGATATGATCGAGGTCTATAAACTTGTTCACTGGATATATGACTTTACAGCCGAGCCTGTTGTCCAACAGGTATGAGTTGAGAGGGAATTCCCTTAAACTCTTACCACTAAACTGTCATTCAGAAAAGAGAAAGAATTTCTTTACACTTAAAAAAAATCCAGAGGAAGTGGTCCAGGCTCCTTCAGTACACACTTTTAAGAATAGATTTGACACATTTTGGACAACAAAAGTTTTTTTGTATAATCATAGGGCTGGCTTGTAAGGTCATGAACTGGTAAATATGGGATTTTTGTAACTGTATTAGGTATATGTATAAGAAAAAGAAAGAAAGAAAAAAAGAGTGTGTGGGTCCATATGAACTTACGTTTATTTTAGTACATACATCATTTAAATAAATGATGTATGTACTTGTGAATTTTAATAACATTGTGTTTACACATGAGTCTGGCGTAGAGGATTTTATCCTGTGCTGGAAACCTTTTTCAATAAATTTCAAATTCAATACATTTCAAATTCAATACATTTCAATTTATGATTGGATGGGCCCTAAACTAGCCCTCCTCTGATTGGCTGGGCCCTAAACCACCCATTACAATTTCTGATTAACACACACACACACACACACACACACACACACACACACACACACACACACACACACACACACACACACACACACACACACACACACACACACACACACACACACACACACACACACACACACACACACACACACACACACACACACACACACACACACACACACAGTAATACCGTAATACCGTAACACAGAAATCCTGGTCGAAGTGGTCGAAAGTAACATGGCATGGCCAAAGCATGTCCGGGGGTCCCCAGCCAAAAAGGTTGAGGACCCCTGGTCTAGGGGAACACATACACCCTGTAGTCCCTCTAGGTACCCTTAGGCCCTAGGGGTACACACAGTACCTCTAGGTACCTAGCCTGGGAAGCATTACTTTTCAGGAAACCACAAACCGGAATCAGAAGTACCCAAAATTCCCCGCGATCAAGGGCATCATCATTTTAAGGCCTACCCAATAAGCCTTGATGCAGGGTATGAATCCGACAAGTTCAAGTACTGTTTGGTATATCCATTTTATATTCCAAATCCTAGCGACTGGCGAAACTAAAATAAAATCACACCCGTGTGAACTGAGTGGTGTAAGGTCTTATATAGCCTGATCAGCTGTGGTCTGACGTAATGTCTGACGTAATGAAATCACACCCGGGTGAACTGGGTGACCGTAGCAACCATGCTCATTTTTTCTGCACAGACATTCATTTGATTGTTTGTTTCCCTATTTTGTACACCTTTTTTCACATCACTTGCCCATGCATATATTGAAATTGTATTTAATTTAGAGGATAGTAAGCGCCTTGAGAATGCATTATCTCGTTTTAGAGGGGGTCCTCTAAAACGAGTGAGATACCCGATAAATCGATGTTGTTGGGCAACATGATAAGTGAATGACATCACATATCCATATATGGAGATCCACAATTACGGAGAGAAGAGTAGGAAAGAGGGAGAGCGTCAGTCACACTGTAGGCCCTACAGGGGTGGTAATTAAGTGATGGTGGAGGGAGCGAGCTAATGAGAGGGAGAGAGAGAGTGAGAGGGTGTTGAGAGAGTGAGAAGAAAGGGAAGACCTTTTATCTGCAGTCTGAGCTTGTTTATGTTTTGTCAGGCTCAAGGTCATCCTTTACGTATCAAGAGTGTGATGAACAAACAATCTGAAACACTTACTGTAGTTTTTTGTTCCCCTCTTGCTTTTGACTTTATCAGCAAAGTTCAGTCTTTGCCCTCCAGGTATACAGTCTGGGAGTCGTGCTCCCTTAGATGTTCCACTTCAGAATCCAAGAAGAATTTTATTTTAGCAAATTTGATATAATAATAAAATCTGAGTGGTGTAAGGTTTTATATAGCATGATCAGCTGTGGTCTGACGTAATGTCTGACGTAATGAAATCACACGCGGATGTGATTTCACAACAGGCTTTTTTTGTGCAGAAAAAATGAGCATGGTTGCTACGGTCATCCAGTTCACCCGGGTGTGATTTAATTACATCAGAAATTATTTTGAACATAGCAACCATGCTCATTTTTTTCTGCACACAAAAGCCAGTTGTAGGAGTGGTTTACACCACTCAAAAAAGAAATCACACTCGTGTGAGTGAGCAGCACTCTTATCATCATACATCACATTCCGTGCTCAGCCAATCTGAGCACATTCCGTGCTCATACAGTATGTGTGCATAGGCCACTCAAAAAAGGACAACATATTTTAGGAGAATAATTACTATAATGAAATTGAGGATCTGAGCTGAGCTGATTGCTCCCCCCTCATCAAACAAAAATGTTTGGTCAAACCATGTGACTCCCATTGAAAATGAATTGGAGCAGCAATCAAACAGCAATCAGACATCACACACGGACCGAACATTTGTTGTGTAGGGCCTAGTTCACACCTACACAACAAATGTTCGGTCCGTGTGTGATGCCTGATTGCTTTTTGAGTGCTGCTCCAATTCATTTTCAATGGGAGTCACATGGTTTGACCAAACATTTTTGTTTGATGAGGGGGGAGCAATCAGCAATCAGCGATCAAACACAAATGTTTGATCAAACCATGTGACTCCCATTGGAAAAGCATTGTGGTGCCCCAAAAAAACAAAAAAACGACCAAACATTGCTTGATTGGTGTTTGGTACGTGTGAATGAGGCTAGGTGTGTACGAAGCCTTAGCAGACATTCTAATAATAGATCACAAAATTACATTTGATGTAGTCCTATATCATGTTTGTATAGTGTACTGTGCGTGTGCGTGTGTGTGTGCGTGTGCATGCATGCGTGCTTGTGTTTTCCGTCTGCCCTTGTGCCTATGCGTTATGTATATGCATGTGTTTTTATCCTGTGTTTGTGAGCATATTTTGTGTATCGGCACAAACACAGACACTGTGTATTAGATGTGTGTGTGGTACTGTGTACAGAACTGTTGGTTTCTATCTGTCTATGTCAGCCTGCTCTGCTCTGACACCCGAGGACCTCAGTGGGGACACCTGACCTTGAAAAGCATCTGAAAACTATGCCTGCCATCTCACACCAGCTTCCCATGGTGCACTGCTCACCCATGCATGAGGCCTTGAAGGACACCGGAAAATGTATGTGTGCAAGAGAGAGAGAGATAGAGAGAGAGAGAGAGAGAGAGAGAGAGAGAGAGAGAGAGAGAGAGAGAGAGACACGGGGGGATTGGGGACAGGAGGAGGGCAGTGAGGCAGAACAGGAGTTCTCTCAACTCAGCAAACCCACCGAACGTTCCATGTCTCTACCCCTTCCATGCACCGATCTCACCTTTGCCCCCTAATCACCAACACCACCACCAGCAGCTGGCCAGCGTTCTCAACGTTACCATGCCCTCCATCACCCCTCACATCCAAGCAGCGGAGAGACTGATCGAGAGAAGGGTGAAAAAGAAAACGCACAGTTCATGCAAAGCCCAGTGATTTTAATGGTCTGCTGATAGTGAGATGGAAGTTGAAGATGACTACCGCCTTCGCCTTCCCCTCCCTCTCTCTCTCTCGCTTTCTTTTTTCTCTCAGTCCCCCGCCCCCTTCCTGCTGGCTTGCAGCTTTGCTGTGATTGAATTCCGACGAGGGAGGATTTACAGTCGCAAGCCCAGCACCAATACAGAGCTCTATCTTAGAACTACACACCCTCCTCTGTGCCCCCCTACGCACTCTGTCAGCCTTTGTCCCCATTTCTTTCATCTCCAGATCTTTTCTATCTTTCTCAGTCTCTTTTCCTACATCTCTCGTCTTCACTCTCTGCATTTCACTCAATCTCTCTCTGTCTCCCTCCCTCCTTTGTACCTATATCCCAAGGAGGCAAAATGACACGCTGATGCACTCTGGGTAATGGGCAGAAGAGATGGAACAAGCTTTAGCTGTGTGCCCTTGAGATTCCAAATCAAATAGCTCCTTAACCCTTACACAAATTGATTTCTTAACCCCTCTCAGCCTGTAGCTCTTGAACCTGCCATTATGCCACTGAAGGCAGGAACACGTGAGAACAACGTTTTTGTTTTTCTATTCTGCAATACAATAATGTGGAAAGTTGAAGGAAGGGGAAATCAGTGTCTCGCTCCTCTTCAAACAGAGACTTTTTTGGTTTTTCTTTCCTTAAATAGCTGTCAAGGGAGCCTGCAGCCTCGAAATTATAGCTTTTGCAAACCCGCTGACACATTCACATTTTTGTTTTGTTTTTTAACGACTACATTATTATTCTGTTCGGTATGTCTTCTTTATTTAGTAAGAGAGAGACAAAAAATATGGGATAGAGAAAGAGAAAGGGATGCCATCCAGTAAAGAGCCTCTGGTGAGATTTCAAAGCTGGGTTGGCTGCGGTAAGGTCAATAGCCTTATTTATGGTATGCAGTATGCACTCTTACCATGAGCTTTCTTAAATGTGGGCAGTCCTTTTCTCTCTTTTATTCAGCATACAGTAGGCACAAATGGAAGACAGAGACAGCCCAGCAAGCTAAATGACGTCATGATGACGTTATGATGACGTTATGATGACGTCCTCCGGTGACTCCGGTGACGTTCCAGGTCTAGGCCAGATCACAGCCCATATGGGGATGATCTTTACGTCATTTCCAGGACGTCTTCACCAGTTTAAATAATATAGCTTATTCGGGGCCAGATCTGACTAGTTATGATATGACTTAAGATGATCTGGCCTCGATCAGACTCTCTCTGATTCATCCATGGACGTCCGTCTTAGTGGGTAAGATTTATGTTGGTTGAAATCAGGTGATATTCTGGGTCAGATGTGACTAGTCTTGGTTTGACTTGATCTGGCCCCAATCGAGACGTCACTAATTCGTCCAGGTCCTGACCGTGCTTGCTGGGAGTGATTAAGTCCTTTTGAGTGTTGATACAACAGGCCAATGTGACACAAAACCATTCATCAATCAGCAAACACTGAATTTGTCACTTTCCCAGTACATACACAATCACAACATTGTGGGTCGTGTGTAATATCTTTTGTTACAGGTCACTGTCTCTCCCGTCAAATATAATTTTGGTTTCCCTCCACTCGACAATCAAACACAGCAAGCATCTTGAGGGGGTATAGACAGAGGATAGACAGATAGTTTCCTTCAGTTTGAGGGATCTCAGTGTCAGCCCTCAACGGTGCAGAGAAATACAATTCCATTGCTCATTTACTCATGTAACCTAAACCCCCCTCCACCATGTGATGTGGTAGCCTACGCACCCCCCCCCACACACACACACCTCCCAAATGGACCTGCAGAGAAAACAGGATTTCCCCACCACATCAATAAGTTCAGGTTGATGCAGCAGTGTGGCCGGCTCCTGGGCTGCCCTTCCCATGACAGGGGCTTTATTAGAGCGAAGGGACGAGGAGTCAGAGAGATGGATGCTGGTGGGCTGACAGAGGACAAACCACAAATGGCTTATCACTGCTGCTTCATGGCTCTAGGGGAAAACCATGTAACATGA
Source organism: Electrona antarctica (assembly GCF_951216825.1). Classification (NCBI taxonomy): domain Eukaryota; kingdom Metazoa; phylum Chordata; class Actinopteri; order Myctophiformes; family Myctophidae; genus Electrona; species Electrona antarctica. The sequence continues at coordinate 38,996,333 of NC_136793.1, forward strand.
CATTCAGGGTATTTTCTCTTCTTCTTTTTTTCTTGACTTGAAAGTTGACACGGTAATTTATATGGCTTAATGAGTTTCACCCCTAAGGGGTGTAATAAGTGTCAAAGCCCTCTTGTTTGATTTAATAACCTTTTCTTTTATTCTTTCCTTTAAAAAAACTTTTTCCCCCCTTTCCAGATACAAGCTTTCCATACGACAACAGTTCTTCCTTCTGAGCATGGTGGGACCTGGTGGGGCTAACTCCAACCTTACCCTACAACTCCCAGGTGACCCAACCTACTTACTTCCTGCTCCCTGCTGTTACCGGGGCAAATTAAGGCCTGTGCTGAGAGACACACAAAAACAAGACTGGGATGCTATTTAAAAACTCCTGATCCACATTTGAGGCCTTTTCACGACCTTCCAAGGGGAGCTGTGAAATGCAAAGTTCATTGCTGGAGGGGAAAAACTGCTGTACACAAGGGTCCCTCTGCCTTTATTTATCCTGGGAAAGTTGACTGAGCTTTGGATGCTCTTTTACAGGCAGCGATGCCTGGTTTCACAGACCATACAGTTCTACATGTCTACACACCTGGGAGCCGCCCAGTACAACCATATAGTCTTTTACTATTGGCCACAGTGCAGCTCCACTGGAGCATTTGGGAATTAAGCATCTTGCCCAAGGACAATTCAAAAGTAAGTAATCTGACAGAAGAGTATTCGTTTTTTTATTTACTCTACTACTCTAGACCTCTAGAAATATTACAATATTTGATGTATTACAAACTTACATCCTACACTTAGTTGATCAGATTCCCAAGGGCTCCCCTCCTGTTTTCACTCCACATGCAATATATCTTTGCCAAAAACAGCTGATCTACAGTGCAAGCTCGCAATGCATTTGCGATACGTTGTGAGCTTGTAGATCAGCTATTTTTTCAGTCAGGCGGTTATCCAGAGGGAGATGGCTGACTAGTGTTTGAGTTAACGTGTTTTGAGTTACATGAACCGCTGCAGAGATCCCTGCTGGCAGCCTCGAAATTATTAGTCAATGACGACACAAACTGAACCTGCTCAATGAACTCAACTCTGTCACTTCAATGGCCACTGAATTGAAGTTGGCAGGTATAGTGGCTACATTCAAACCCAAACACTGCGGGGACAGTGAGTGCTGGGGCATGTTTGTTCCAAATTTTAACACAGGTATTTTGAGAGGCTAACTGAGACATTTTTTCTCCCACTTGGTACGCAAACAATGGAGTTTTCAGCATTACTTCCCACTTTTTGACTTGCAGTCACAAAATACAAATAGATAAGGTAAGTAGTACAAAGTGAGATAAGTATTCAAGATTAAAATTGTTGGTTCATAATTAATATACCGGTAGGTTATTTCAATCGAGAAATGACAAATGCTACTCCTTGTAGTAATAAATACAGTATCATATCCATTACACAACTATTACACACTACATAGTCTAGACAACCAGGTCATTCACTACACTTGGCACGTGGCAACATTACCTCAGGAAAATGCCTTTGCCGTGATGAGGCAGAGCCATCAAAGAGCTTGTGCGATGGTCTTACCCAGAGCCATAGAGTAAGACAGAGTTACGCAAACTCCGTTCACTTCATGGGGCCAGTCCAATGGCGGCTCCTCTACATAGACTTCTATTGAATGGGGACAACGAATGGGGACAACCGGAAGCTTACGGAATGCATTGGATTCTATGGGCTCGCGTGAGTACATGAACCACGTGACCGGGCTGTTTTCTGCCCCCTCAATATCACAAATCTTCTATTAGATGGCTCTGGTCTTATTGCAGTGTCATAGCAGGGTGAATGCACCTGCAGCTAATACAATTAATTGTGGGTACATTTGATTTGGTGTTGGCAAGCAGTGACAATACTTTTAACTACTACACACATGCCTCCCTTTGGCACAACTAAATCGAACAGAGAGAGTCATTATCAATGCTATTTTATGCAGCTGTCTGTCTTTACCCTGCTGCAAAGGGTCCATTGTTTTGAATGATTGCCTTGCATTGTGTGATACTACACCCCAACAAAGGTAGGGAGCTGCATAGGTCTACTGGACAATGGACCTTTTCCCACAGACATGTGTAAACACAGGTGTGTACATATGATGTAAGTGTACCAAGCAGTTAGTGAGCATTGACTACCGGTATACTATTGACCACTGTCAGTTCATGCTCTTTGGCATACCTTAATCAAATATTTGCTTTTAACACTGTCGTAGTTTGCTTTAATTACCACAAACACTACATTGGTTACCCAGATGCTCTTGGATGATTCCAGAGTTCCACTACTACAGGCTGCTGCGTGGTTTGACCGAGGCTCATATCAGCATAGATGAAACCAAATACACCATCTAGTATATTGCAGCTCACTCATGCGCAACGTCAACATGGGCCAAATGTGCACCATTCTACCTCTGGGCTGAGTGGGCTCGATGATGTGGGTATACTGTAGGGAAGGCTATATGCTATTTACATGTAGTCAGGCGAAGCAAGTGGCTGTGTGGAGTATACTTTAATCATAATTCTTGCCTTTAGTTGTTGTTGTGGTATTTCCTACAGTACATTTGCACTTAGATAGAATGTTTCCTCTGAAGTCTGCACTTACAAATCCTAACTATTAGGGGCAATGTTTACTGAAAATATTGTGCCTGCATGGCTACCACCAACTTAGCATGTTCTTCTTCTAATATAAACAAACCTTTCCTTTATACCTGGATTGCTGAAATTAATGAAATATAAGCTAAAACTAGAACAGGTCTCCACCAGGGCAGGTCAGGTTGTGGCCTCCTGGTGGTGCTATAATAGGTCAATGTGAAAAGGGTGACATTTCTTCTTACGCCTTGGATGGTATTTTGTTCCAGAAATGTGTTTTGCAAAAATCCACCTGTTGGTGGCGCTATAACAGGCCAATGTGAAAAGGGTGGAATATATTCCTCAGCCTAGTAGGAAAGTCGGTGAAAGATTTCACGTAAATTGCACGCTCCATTCATGATTTGAGGCTTTTTATTCAAAACGGCCAATCCTGCTAACAATGTTAGCCAATTAGGATGGAATCTGAAATATCAGACAGATCCGTCTTGAACACATGACTATAGAGGTAGTGTGTAACAATTTGCGTGATTTTGGACAGAATCTGGAGGAGTAATATAATTTTTTTTTCTTCAAAAGTCGGCCTCCTGGTGGTGCTATAACAGGCCGTTCTGGAGATTTTAGGGCAGAGGTTCATCGTTGGCATCCAGGGAGTGTGTGTGCAAAATTTAGCTTTGACCGGGTTAACGGTGCCGGAGATTAGCTGTTAACAAACGGACGGACGGACGGACGGACACACACACGGACTCACACACACACACACACGGACGGAGTGCAAAACATACTCTCTCCCCATGCCTTCGGCCTGGTGGAGACAATCAGTAGGGCTTCAAGTGATTGGCCAAATGTACGGTATTATGCAGAGTGTGAATTAAAACATGGCATGTAAATATACAATTTATTGCAGTTCAAGCAATCATTTGTAGTGTGTGTGTGTGTGTGTGTGTGTGTGTGTGTGTGTGTGTGTGTGTGTGTACGTGCGTGCGTGCGTGCGTGCGTGCGAGAGTGAAAACATGAACAAAAAAAAATCATTGGGGAGAATTGTGTATTGGAAACAGATGCATAGAAACTCCTCATACACCATGACAGCTATGGCTGGAGCAGGGGTTTTAATGGGGCACTAAATCAGTGTTTCTCTTGGCTAAGCAGGCTAGTGTGTAAAGGTCAAAGCTTGATTACATCAGTTCCTGTTACCAGGAGCAACATTGTTGCAAGCAAAAGCTAGCCATATTTCATTCTGTATAGCAGCAAAGCACAACAGTATAATGAATTTTCTGAGGAGTTGATATAGGCTAGCACAATATATAATGTTTAATTATATGTTATAATATAACATAAAAATCACACCCGTGTGAAGTGAGGGGCGCTCTTATCATCGTACATCATCTCATTCCGGCCAATCAGAATTCGCGTCCTCACCTTCGTCATTTCTGTTACGCAACGTTTGTGTTTGGACGGTTTCTGAACTGCCCACAGCCCTCCTATGAGACACAGACTGAGTAGAAAAAAATTGCGCCATTTTTTCATGATTATTAGTGAGGACCTATTATATGAAGTGGTGAAGTGGTCCTTTAACATAAGTCTACGCCTACCAGGAGAAGTCAAATGACGCGTTTTAATTTATTTATTTTATTAGGGGCCAATCCCGAAGGGGCCCCTATTGTTTTTCTACCGTCTTTTCTGCCACTTTTTGCAGTTCTGGCAGTTATGTGCTGTCGTTTTCCACTATATGGTTCAAGGTTTCTTTATTTTGTCTCCCAAGGGAGAAATTTGTCTGAGTATGGTAGACTCACTAGAGGGTCATGGGACACGATCAAGAGGAGTCTGGACCCTGCTAATGTATAGTTGGCTGCGGGAGTACAGCATTCACAGATAGAGATAACCCCTTCAGCCAGTCAGCGTAACAAAGAAGGTCATGTCATGCAGTCTCCAATTATTGCTTTTATGGCTTGGCCCCGTTGCTTGGCTACTTGCACGTGTGTACAGAATTCAAACTGTAGGATTGGTTCTTTTCAAGGACATAAGTGATTCTTTCCTTTTCCAACTGATATTGACTTCTATGGTCACTATTTTGCAATTTCATGACTGCTTTGGCTTGATCATAATTATTCATATAAAATAACAAATGAGGTTTGAGGGCAATTCAAATTCCAACGCTGAATTCAGTTTCCAGTCTGCCCCTGCTGATCCATGTTTGCCTGGACTATGAATTGGCTGCTTTACACTATAATGTCATGTCATGTATGTCCTAGTGATGACAACATGCAACATAATGTTTAGATCTATTCAGTCTCCCAAATCCCCATTGCCCACATGCACACACACAATGCGAAAACATTGTCATCACATGTCCCAGACAGACAGAGGGAGGCAGGGCATGCCTCGTAGGGGAGCGCAATTATTTCCCCCCCCCATTAGCTCCCCAGCATAATGGTAAATGGTGCATTTATAGCACCTTTATTCATCCATCCTTCATCCCATTGACACCTGAGGTCAGAGGCAACCATGCATGACCCCAACATCAGGAGCAGTTAGCGGTTAAGTGTCTTGCTCAAGGACACCATCAAGTCAGAAGGAGCCGGGGATTGAACCAGGAACTTTCCAATACCAAATTTAAGTGTCTGGTCTACGTCCTGAGCCATTGCTCCACATACAGTTTGTTTGTTTGTGTTTGTTTGTCATGTTTATTTCGAATATGCCAATAAAAACAACCAATTCTTTGCATTTTTGAATCACAAAGAAAAACAATTAAAATACATAGATTAAAATATAGCACAAAGAAAGACAAAGAAAGAATTGTAAGCATATCTGAAAAGGAGTGAGAAGAAGTAAAACTTGTATACTCCCACCCCTCTGTAATTAAATAATTACTCGCCGACTTCTGTGCTTCATACAGTAGGCTAAATACATATCCCTGTGTGTGGTAAATACAGAGACTGCCTTTCCTGTCCAGCCTCACATGGTCAGACTCAGCACCAAACAATTTGAATGCTACATCGTATGCTAGCTATATACGTGTGTATTCAGGGAGTTTGTTTTCTCATCCTGACCAAGTTAGCATTTTTCATATTTCACATTCCTGTGTCAGGTAGTAGATAGGGAATAGGGGGCACAATGCTGAGAATATCTGCCCTTAAAGACAGTCAGTGGAGACAGACTAGCTCTAGATCTGTTGATTTAGGCATCCCTCATGAATTAAGCCTAGCAAGTTTATTGTTTTCCTTTTTTTAATTACCTTTTTTGTGAAACACTATTTTTTAACAACTTCCTTGCAAAAAGAAAAACAAATCTACATATTTGCAATCTTTGGTTGTCTATTCTGTACACCTAGCCCTCATCCAAAGGATGATGGTGTTCCCCACCAAATTACCTTGTGTGTAATTACTATAAATGGGCACAATATACCTAAGGGATAACTCAAAACCTTAACTCAAACAGTTAGTGCACATACCACTTTTGAGTTGCGATAGGGCTATACCCAAGTTTGAATCCCCCCCAGAGTGGCACACAGTATGGGCCATCGTGCTCTGGAATCTAACCTGCGCCTCGCTTTCATGCATTAGAGCCTATTGTATGTATGTACCTTAACCACTAGGCCATCTTTCTGCACCCTTGCATCTAAGTAAAGTAATGCAATATATTTTGATGATGGCATTTCACTCATTGTCCAGTATCTCAAACCACATTTAGTGCATAACATATGACATGTGGTGCAATGTGTGTGGAGTGTGGACCATAGACTGTAAAGGTGTGGACAAACGCTAGATATAAAGCCAGTCACAATTCTCAGGTGTCAACTCCCATGTCCAACTATATTGTTCTATCTGCGAGTTATCGATCCACCTCACCTGGCAACAACCTGACAGCAACCAAAGTAATTGCCTTCTCCTTGCAGAAAGTGGACCTTGCTGAATTTAAGATGATGGATTGTCTTTTTGCATTGGTGTGGACTATTTGATGTAGTTTCAAATAGAATAGGACAACATGAGGACAACAAAGTGACTTTGATGTGAGCATCTAATGGCAACCCCAGTGCACATAATCTCAAAGACAACTTAAGAAGCAAACTTTCTTTTTTCACATGCATATAGTTTATAGCTGAAAATAAAAAAAATTGATTTATCAGGCCCAATGAACACTAAAAGCTATCAACACAATGTATGTGTGTATTGTATACAGTGGTGGAGTACAGAATAAAGGTAGAGAGAGAATGTAAAATTCTAAAATGGAGAAGAGAGGGACTAATGAAGAAAGGAGGGGGTTGCTGTATCTGTCTCAGTGTTGCAGTCTTCAGTAACTAATGGTCCATAAACTATCATGTCATCTGATTGCAAATAGAATCAGGGAAGATTACATTTATCCAATTTAGTAATACAGTATAATTATTGCAATCCCTTTTAATGTAAGCATTCAAGATTCAAGATGTATTTATACTTATGAGAAGATTTTGTTTGATCCTTAACATTGTAACAATAATAAACCACATCAAAGACATAATGAAGGATAGCATCAATAGTTGCGACCGTATCGCAGATTACTATGAAAACCTGCAAAACCTGTTTGTTTTTTTCGTCCGTCCGTCACGTTCCATATATGTCCGTCAGTCAGTCACGCCTCGTGACACACTCCATATACGCACAGTATGGCCGTCTCCATTTTTGAAGATCACGACACTGACCTCATCAAACCCTGGATAGCCATACATGTAGAAGACTGGATCATCACTGTGATAATGCCAGCCGATGGTCGGAGGCTCCAAGGAGTAGACCTTTCAGGCATTTTATTGACCTCCAAAAGTGTCTTTAGACAGTGCAAATACAAAAATAAATAATAACTACTGGCCAAAACAACGTTCCAATAAAACAAAACAAACACTCGAACTACAATCAAGAGACAAGCAGGAACTGGTACAGGCTTTTCCCTGGCTGGCAGTTCTCCCCTCTCCCCTCAAGTGAGACTGAACTGCCTCCACCTGCAGCAATCCTGCTCTTAACCAGGTGGGGCAAACCATCCTCTAATCAGTAAGTGATAATTAACTCACCACACGGCTAACTAAAGCCTACAAGTAATCTTTCACATTACTATCTTTTAGAGGAATATACATTAAACTACGTTTCACACATTTCATTTACTATAGACAACATAATACAATGAAAATGCAACATAAAGGAACAAACACCCCTCCTCCTCCACAATACTTGGCACCCTCCAATCTAGAGGAGTGCCAGCCCTGCAGAGGGGAGACAGGTGACAAATAATGCAACCTCAGTGTCAATACAAATAAACATATTTAAACCTCTTGCAAGCATTGTGTGGAATAATAACAATGTCATTTGTACAATATATATATAGGGCACGGGCTGCCCCGTGACAATCACCTAGATCTGCATATTTGGAGCCGGCCAGCAACTCTACATTTGACCTCAAACCCTTAGATCTCCATGGAGCTGACCCGTCCTTCCTCTTCAATGTCTCCCTTTTGACTGATACCAGTCCATTCAAACTCTAGACGGGCCTGCATGCCCCAAAGTTATTGGCACAGCCACGCCCGGCAGCCGGCGTATCAGCCTTGAGAATGCCCCTCTCTCCATCCCGCAGTGATTTTTTTTTTAAAAGAAAGAATACTTCCTATTAAGAAGCCCTCCCATCAGAGCTAGCTGCCAAGAAATGCCTTTGTACATTTGGCACAAGTGAGGTACTTAAATAACGGTAATTTAGGTTTTACTCAGTACAGTACATTAGCAGCATTGTAGCAGTACAGTACATTACACTGCCAGTGCCACCACTACAAAGTGCAATTGATAATGACCTATTTTTTTTAAATCACAAACAGTGCTAAAGTATAATATCACTATAGTATGTATCTCACCATGAATGAATAAAGCATCACCATTAAACATGAATTACATTTCTATTGATGTAATGAATTTTTATATTCATCATGCTCTTTTTACTGAGATGAATGGATGGCAACTGGAGCAGCTGAACGCAATACTCTGTCTGTCTGTCTGTCTGTCTGTCTGTCTGTCTGTCTGTCTCACCCCCACAGCGCAATTTAAGACATTGCATATGGCGTGAAACCCAGTTATAAAGATCCTTTGAATGAACATCATTTCACCTGACAATGCAAATATGACAATACATTTTGTTTTACTTTGTTTTTACTGAAGGTTTACAAGCATGGATGATAAATAAAACAAAACAAAGACCGACTTTGTAGACACACAATAAAACACAGAAAATAAAATACAAAATAAATAAATCATATAAATAAAATGACAAAATAAATTATATTCAATTAAAACCTTTACAGGGGGGCACCTTTAACACTCTTAATGCCCAGCAGCATTTGGAACCATTAAATCAATGCACCCAGCGATTTGCAGCTTCAGAGGCTATTTCAAGGTGGCACAGCGCCATCTTGGATAGTGCTAGATATAATAGCATGTAGCCAAAAGACCCAATGGAGGAACGACAACCAACTGAGGTATGATTACGTCTAACGTGACTAGCAACGGGACCGCGATGGGCCGTCAAAAACACAATCTTTAGTTAGAATTGGAATCATTGATTTAGATTGAGTTATTCACGTTTTAAGATTTTTTATCCCATCCATTACATGTTGCTCAATAGACGCTCCCAGGCTGTAGACCGGTGCGCTGTGTTATGAAACGAGTAATGTTCCGTCTTTTGATTAATCTCTGCCCTGGGCGATGGGCGTAATTATTTGATAGGGCGGAGATCTCCGTCTTGGCTTCTCCATATTATTTCACAACTCTCCTCTTTTCCATTTATACATTAACCATTTTCACCATCGTTTTTCAAAGAGATCTTCCCTTATTCTTCAGTATTGTCCATGACGGTTCACCATTGCTTATAGTCCGGTATGACAGTCTTGAGCCAGTTCCTTGTGATCGCTTTTTTCTCAGCAGCTAGGAAGTTTTTGACCAAGTATTGGTCTCCTGGATGTACAGTTTCTTCCATATGACCCAGATATTGTACAAGACAAGAACGGGAATTTTGTATCCTACATGTGTAACCTTGAGTGATTGTACTATATCCCGGAAAGGCTGTATCTTTGTACAATTCCAGAAAACATGTGTGATTGGTCACACTTTCTCCAACATGGTTGTTGACTTTTAAGTTGTTTACTTTTTTTTTTTTTTTTTGAGCGTGATAAAATACAGAATTTGTTTTTTCCATGTGAATGTTTCCGCAACAAATTTACTACAAAGGACACCATGATCAGGCAGATGATGGTGAAGGCTCTCATCTTGATGCTTTTGTCCCTGTCACCCCTACCTGGACCGGGCACCTTGTCACCTGGACTGGGCCATTTCAGAGCCATCAGACCAGCCAGGTTTCACAAGAGAATCACTGAAGAATAGATCCAAATAAAGATAAAAGGAACAACTGCCATCAATCACTCTACAGAGATACAGCCCTGGAAGACTGGAAACCCAGTGAACAGGAAACCATTTGATAAGTGAGGACGAGGCGTAAATGATGAATACTCTTGAAATGAATGAGAAGATGCAAGCTGAAGACGATCTCAAGTGTGCTCAGATTAAGAGTGAAGAACTCTAAGGCCGTTGTACCAGCTGCTCTGGTAAACAGAATGCGTGTGTTGATGTGACGTTCCAGGACCACGTTGATTGTGTGCTGTCTATCTAAAATGTCCTCTCTGTTGCAGAGGGACGACTTCTTTGATTTTGGTTATTGTTCTGGGCTCTGGCAGTTTGATGACAGTGGAAGTCTATTGTACTGACAGACAAATGGACAGAAAAGGGACTCAAGGAGAGACAATGATAGTGTGGTTAAGTAGTGGTGCTGTAGTAGTAGTAGTAGTAGTACAAAGATCTTAATAGTGGTAAGATATACTTGAATAGTGAAAAACCCATAACATAATATTAACTAGAAAAAGTGCCCTTCTGGGCACAGGTCTCCACCAGGAGGATAGGAGTGTGTGTGATGTTTGGCAAAAATGTTTAGGAGTAATATAAACATGTTTTTTTGTTTGTTTGTTTCTTGCAACAATTTTCTTCATTTTGTTGAGGAAATGCAGAGCCAGATCACTCATAGCATCTCTGAGGATAGAATTCTGGATGAGCAGGACATGTGCAGCATTTTGTACAAAACGGGCTACTCCTGAGAACTTTGGAAGGCAATCTTAGCTAATCAGTGTAGAATCTGAGAAATCCAACAGGCTCGTCTTGATCACATGACATGACTACAGAGATCATGTGAACCGATTTGCGTGAGATTTGGATGAAATCTGTGCGACTAACATAAACAATGTGTTTTGCAGAAATCGGCCTCATGGTGGCGCTATAACCGGCAGATGTGGAGGGATGCAGGGAAAATGTTTTTCCATGGCCTCTAGGGAGTTCACATACATAAGTTGTCGATGCAGTTATAGGTAAAAACAGTAATTGGCCTGTTATAGCGCCACCATGAGGCTGATTTGGGAAAAAAATGTGGCATGTCGTCCTCGGCCTAGTGGAAATGTGCGTGTATAATTTCATGGAAATTGGACACTGTGTTTGTGATTTGTGGCATTTTGTTTGAAACGGACCAATAATGTGAGTTTTGGAAGCCAATCTTAGCCAATCAGGATGGAAGATGGAAGATAAATAGGCCTCATGGTGGCGCTATAACAGGCCGTTGAGGAATATTTGGGGCAGAGGTTCGTCGTTGGCATCCAGGGAGTGTGTGTGCAAAGTTTGGCATGGATCGGGCCAACGGTGCCGGAGATTAGCTGATAACGGACGGACGGAAGGAAGAAAGGACACACACACACACACACACACACACACACACACACACACACACACACACACACACACACACACACACACACACACACACACACACACACACACACACACACACACACACACACACACACACACACACACACACACACACACACACACACACACACGGACGGAGTGCAAAACATACTCTCTCCCCATGCCTTCGGCCTGGTGGAGACAATTAAAACACCCCTTAATATATATAAATTCTACAACATTGCTAATTAAAACACTCTACAATATAATACTAATTAATACTAATAAGTTACTACATTATGAGTTCCTATACACCATTTGTTCCCAACCTTTTTATACTGAAGTACCACCTAAGAAAATATTTGTCTCTCCATGTACCACCATAATAAATAACATGCATTATTTATTTATTTAAAAATACAGGAGCGTATACCTGCCCTTTTTGTTCCATTCCTAAGCCAATAATGCTGCTGCTCTAACCACCACTAATCAGCACAACTGATGATATTTATGTGATAATCCGTTCTCAAATCTTCTATTAGCGGCTAGATGTGCTGTCATGCCCATGTCAGCACGGCTGGATAGCTTATTTCAACCAATTGCATGGTTGGAACTACCTATATAAATATTTTAAATATTTTGTCTTTTTTCTCCTTTTTTGGGCGACTCCTGTGTACCACCACTCCTCTGTGTACCACCACCACTCCTCTGTGTACCACCACTCCTCTGTGTACCACCACCACTCCTCTGTGTACCACCACTCCTCTGTGTACCACCACCACTCCTCTGTGTACCACCACCACTCCTCTGTGTACCACCACTCCTCTGTGTACCACCACTCCTCTGTGTACCACCACCACTCCTCTGTGTACCACCACTCCTCTGTGTACCACCACCACTCCTCTGTGTACCACCACCACTCCTCTGTGTACCACCACTCCTCTGTGTACCACCACTCCTCTGTGTACCACCACCACTCCTCTGTGTACCACCACCACTCCTCTGTGTACCACCACTCCTCTGTGTACCACCACCACTCCTCTGTGTACCACCACTCCTCTGTGTACCACCACCACTCCTCTGTGTACCACCACTCCTCTGTGTACCACCACCACTCCTCTGTGTACCACCACCACTCCTCTGTGTACCACCACTCCTCTGTGTACCACCACTCCTCTGTGTACCACCACCACTCCTCTGTGTACCACCACCACTCCTCTGTGTACCACCACTCCTCTGTGTACCACCACCACTCCTCTGTGTACCACCACTCCTCTGTGTACCACCACCACTCCTCTGTGTACCACCACTCCTCTGTGTACCACAAGTGGTACAAGTACCAGTGGTTGGGAACCTCTGCTATACCACTGTAGTGCCTACAGATTCCATATTTGACATTACAATCATATATCATAAATTAGCTCACACGTTGCGGCGTTCAGAGTGTGCAGCAAATACGGCTTCACGTTGCGGCGTTTAGAGTAGGGTTTTATGCCGTTCAGACTATGGGTTTTATATGAGCAACAATATTATGTAGTTGTTGGTTCTTTTTATTCAAACAAGAGTATACGCATTCCCTGATTCCAACCCTGTTACCATGGTAGCACAACACGCACACACACACGCACAGACACACAGAAATCTAACTATTAGACAGTCTCTCTTTGAAACACCTTCAAATAGAATAACTAATGCCGCAGCCCACAGGAGGACGATTTATTGTGTGTGTAAAGGTTGTCTTAAGATAAGGAAAGGAACATATACCTTAGATTTTTGTATTTTTTATTTTGGGGGGACCGGGTAAAGGTGAAGGTATTTTTTTATGGTGGTCATATATTAATGCAGTATAAAATGACATTTGTAGTCAGCCGTAATAGCTCTATAAATTGATGATGAGTTATACCAGCCCCCTTGTGGTTACTGATGAGAGAGAGGCGGGGGAGGGGGGGGGGGGGGGGGGGGAAGAACCACATAGCGAGAGACAGAGGGTGAGAGCGCGGAGAGAGGACGGAGAGGGGATGAAAGCCAAGAGAAAGAGAGAAATTGGGAGAATGACAGAAAACACGAGTACCATACAGAGACAGACAAGAGACAGACAAGAAGAGTGTGAAATAAAGAGAGAGTGACAAACAGAGAAAGAATGAGATTCGTATAGGGTGAGAAATAAAGGAGGGGGGGGGGGGGGGTAAAAAAAGGGTAGGAGAGTTTTATGGGGTGAAAAGACAGACAACCAGCCCAGCACAACCAGATCTTCACATATCTCCAATTCAAATGGACTCGATTTCCAATAACTGTAAGTCATTACTGTATCAAACACACATTATAATAATATGAAAGATTTCATGTTTTGAGCACGCCAGCACTGTTTCATGCTGAGTTGCTGCATCATGCATAAGGCTCCACTATAAGGATTTGAGTGAGGGTACACATTGGCATTCGATAGCACCGCCGGTTTCTCCTAGATTGTTGGTAATAGGGTGTTTCTTTCCCCAGTGAGTGTTGTGGTTAAAGGGGAATTACACCAAAAACACTCTGCAAATGAAACACGACAACCAAATAATTGATTTAGATAAACTTAACTAAACATCATCATAGTCCCAGGCTTCCAGCCTTCAGTATAAATGGCAAAATCCAATTATACAGCACTTAACTTTGAGATACTTCATGGCCAAGTAAAAATGACAATGAAAGACTCCCTCTTAAAAAGATAAAGATGGGTGGGTGAAAAATACCCTTTTTGTCCCCCTCCCCCCTGCTGTGCTGAGTGGGCACACCAGCAGCTGAATCTGCACTCCGCAGCTTAAGGCCTTTTCTCTCTCTATCTGTAATATTTTAACACATTAAAGCTATTAGCTTACAACTCCCATCCCCTCCACCCCCTCTAGCTAGCCACACACCCTGATCTACAGTATGAACCCATACTGTAAAAAAAAAAAGAGGGGTTTTCTTTTGCTGCTGAGCTGAATCTGTCTTGAGAGATTATTACACACAATCACACATCCTGAAATGCACCTGCACCCAGTCTACTTGCACACATCCATGTGCACTTGCATGTTACACACGATACACCTGCACATACTCTGCCCTCCTGCTTCAAATCATCGACTACTTTCCCGGTGCAAAGCAAAAAAAGCAAAGTAACATGCTTAAAATGATTGCTGTCCTGTTGCCCACGCTTCAAGTGTGCAATTGCTTGAGAAGAATGTAAAGGAGCTAAGTAGCATGTTACTACCCACCCAGGATTCTCATTAATCTGCTTACTCGCAAAACAGATGCATGGAATATTGGAATAGCCATAGCCACAATTCTACTACTCTCACCCATCGGGAGAAGAGCGAGGGACTCTTATGTGAGAATGCTGTTTGTAGACTTCAGCCTTCCACACCATAATCCCACCCACAGACCTCTGTCTCAACCCCAGCCTGTGTAGCCTCTTTGACCCTTAACACAGGAGCCCCCTGCATGGCCAGTTGGCCACACACAGCTCCAACTTGGTGATTTAGTTCCCTGACAACACAACAGTGATAGACCTGTAATCAACAATGACAAGACGCAGACGACCTATCGGTGAGAGGTCAACAACCTGACATGTGGTGCCAGGAGAACATTTGGCATGTCAACGTCAACGAGACCAAGGAGCTGATCATGGACAACAAGGAGAGAGTGAGACTCCATTGCCAACAATGGGTCTGCTGGAGAGAGATTCAGAAGCTTCAAGTTTCTCTTCACATCACCATAGGATGAGCTCACCAGCTATGCAATGAAAGGCAGTACAGCAACGCCTCTTTCACCTCAAATGGCTTAAGAGGTTTGGCATGGGGCCCAAGATCCTACTGGCCTTCGACAGAGGCACCACTGAGAGCACTGGATGCATCAACGCCTGGCATGGGAACTGCAATGACCTCAACTGCAAACCACTGCAGAGGGTGGTACGGAAATCCCAGAGCATCAATGGATGTATAGCTTTCCTCCATCCAACGTGTATACAATGGCCGGTGTGACAGTAACTGTAGGATTGTCAAAGACTCCATTCTCTCTACATTCTCTCTAGAGGTGTAGAGAGAATGTATTAGGGGCACAAAAAGTGATTTGGCAGTGCCTGATTGCCATGCATATGGTAAAGATGCACTGGTGAGCTTCTCATCACAGCACTAAGCACCATGATTAAGCGTGCTCGACACCCAGCTTTTCTTGGCGAAAACAATATAGTTAAACATTTGTAGAGGAGCGCTGGTCATTTGATCCTCCTGATAGTGTCTGACAACCTCGTAATTCACAACCCGATTTTGAATCGTTACCGCAATCCACAACCAAGTCAATTTGTATGTTGTTTCAGTTATTTTGTGATAATAACACAGATGACAGGACATTCAAGCACAGCAACGGTTGGTCGGTTCGAACGTTGTGCGAATCAATAAAGGCTGTGTGTGAGTGCTCTGGACATGATATCCAAAGTGCTCCTCTGCTCAACAACACAGACATATTAGCCACTTATGTATTCGTTATTTTATTTTAGTACTATTCTTTTATTATTTATTTTAAGATGTTTTGGCAATGTCAAGCAATTATACACTATATTAACTGTATAATGGGATGTAACAATAACACACACACACACACACACACACACACACACACACACACACACACACACACACACACACACACACACACACACACACACACACACACACACACACACACACACACACACACACACACACACACACACACACACACACACACACACACACACACACACGTAGCCACACCAGCAAAATAAATGGATCAAATGACCACTACCAACATGGAGGCTTAGAGGAAATCCAATGGCTTTCTTGGGGCAATTGATTTTGACCCTCTAGAGCCAAAGTCTATCAATCTGTCTATGGCTCCAAGGCTTTTAACAACAGAAAGAGAAACTGACTGTATAGTCTACTGTTGTCTCCTTGACAGCAATGGAAAAAAGGACATTGATTCCAAATGAACCGCTTACCTCTTTAAGAGGTATAAATTGCTTAGTGATTATTGAGGCCTTATGCAAGGGTCTGCGAGTATGCCATGCCAGACGGCTGTGTGGGCAGCCGATAAACATTCTGCTCCACATGTTTCAATGTGATAATGGAAAATTGGAATTCTGTGCAACATGTTGTGTTTTCCTCTGCAGTGAATTTCCATTAGCATGAAATTAATATGTGTACGTCGATTGGAGGAAGAGGGAGGGAAAGAAAATGGCTGAGCACTCAAGTTAAACTCATTAGCAAGCCCAGCAGGAACATTTGTTCCACAGCTATCAGGGAATGCTCAGCAGCATTTCATTATGCATTCTCTTCCAACGCTTCCAGTCTGTGTTTGGTTGGATAAAGACCATTTAGCTGCAAGAGACGAGGAGAGAGAGAAGTGGGTGTGGGAGGTGTGAGCAACACTGCCTCTAAGCAACACTTTTTAAAACTCTATACACACACACACACGCACACGCACACGCACACACACACAATTATGTAACTTGATAGCTTCCATTAATTCCCCTCTTAACCTCTCCATCATCGGACCAGAAGAGTGTTCAGTACTTGTCATACCCTTGCTTCATGACATTCAGTTTTTCGTGCCATACATACGGTAGATTACTGTGTACTTATAAAGGTCACCTGGACAGAGGCAACCACCTAACATTCAGCACTTTACAAGAAGTGGCTCCAACTGGGCACTCTCCACTCATCAGTACTGCTGAGTCTGCTGCCATTTGACCAAGTTATATTTCATAATTTAGTAGGCCTAATTGAATGAGTTGAAAATCCCCACTATCTGAACAAGTTGTCCTAGTTCTTTATTTAGATAAATTGGGTGGAAATTGACATTCTAACCCCAATAATAGGATAGCCTAAAACGTTATAATGATGCGTTAGCCTGAGATTAGGACAGTATGCTACTGTATGGTTCATCTCTGTCTCTCTCTTTTTTCTCCTGCACTGAATATATTTTTCAGCCTGATTGGGTTTTTGTTATCTCACCAGCAGGTACCTAGCCTACAGTATTAATTATGTCTCTCATGTTATTTTCATCATTGCACAAATACATTAATCTACACTAAATTAAAAGCTTGTCTAGAGTGAAAAATGTAAGACCTGAGTTGCCACTCTGCATCTGAGTGCTGCTCAGAATGCATCTGCAAAAGTGTAAATGGTTTGACAAATGTCTTGGCAGACAGGCACTCCGGCACTCAGGCTCGCAGTGCGCACACATTCCTATAGCCCATACCCGTAAATACAATGTCACAGTGAGAATAGCCAAAGTGACGAGGCAAAGACACCCACTTCCTTATTTGTTGTGCTGCAGACGGTGATATTCAGGGGATCGATCAAGGACAAGCAGCCATATTTAGTTTGGTTGGCACTTCTCAGGGATCAATATTTACCTGTTTATGATGCCATGGAACAGTGTTTCACACGGCATCATCGTTAATGGTTCCTGAGGCCAACGAGTCAAGGACACAGTTGATTAGATTGATCAACTGTGTCAGTAAAATAGATTTTCAATACATGAATTACATGTTGATTATTTTCTGTATCTCTAATCTCCATAGTACAGTGTACTATCATCTGCATGGAGTAAAATAGGCTAGCCACATTGTGTTCTCATGGGAACCCACTGAGCATTTTTTTGATTAGATGCCGGAGCGGCAGGGGTGGTATTGCAGTCGCTGCACCGCACTGTTGTGACGAAAAGAGAGTTGAGCCAGAAGGCAAAGCTCTCTGTCTACCGAGCAATCTTCGTTCCTACTCTCACCTATGGTCATGAAGTGTGGGAAATGACCGAAAGAATAAGGTCGCGGATACAAGCGGCCGAAATGAGTTTTCTCCGACGGGTAGCTGGCATCTCCCATAAAGATAGGGTGAGAAGCCATGCGAGAGAGACTCGGAGTAGAGTCGCTGCTTCTTCGCTTGGAAAGGAGCCAGCTTAGGTGGTTCGAGTATCTGGTTAGGATGCCTCTCGAGCGTCAAAAATGGCTGTCTAAAATGGGTTATAAATGGTCTAGGTTTGAAACAACGTCTATATATGTAGACGTTTAAAAAACTGCTAATCAACGTCTAAGCTAAGACCGCTAAAAACCTTTCATTTTGAGACCAGTTATAACCCAATTTTAGACGGACGTAGCTGGTAGCCGACTATTGTTCAGTAGGAAGGGACAGTCAAAAAATAAACGTGGTGCACAAAATGCACTGTGTGTACCCATTTCGACTCCGAGTGTTTGCTGTGTCATTCCCTTGCTCCCTTTCCTGTTTCAGTGTTTCTGCTGAAATAAAGCAGAAACGCCAGACATCTCTAAGAAAGATGCAAGAATGAGAACTAGAAAATAATGTTCCTGAAGAAACAGTGTGCTCGAGTAGCTCCCCATTCGATGATGATGTATTGACCCACATGATGTCCCTCTGTCTTCCTATTGGTTCCACATGATGGCCCAGGAATAAAGATGTACGATGACGTTACAGCCTAGCAAGAAAACAGGCCTGGGAATAAAGATGTACGATAACAATAGTTGGCTCACTACTCATGCCCACAATTACTTAAAATATACAGTATCTATGCAGAATTTTCACACAGAGTAGAGGCCGAAACACAACCCCATGGTGGCCCAGCAAGGCTCAGCAATGCCTGCATTGCCTCCGCCACCGGAAGAAATTCAGAGTGAGTTCCCGCATCGTCAGGTTGCTTTACAACAGCAGCATCAAGAGCATTCTAACGGCATCAGCAAGCTGTATCACCCTCGACCGGAAGGTCAAGGGTGATACAGTCATAGGATACCACCCCAGGCACAATCTGTTCATGCCACTTGTGCGGCCACGGCCAGGCAGGCGATAAGTTGTAGCCAAAGCAATAACATCAGATTTCCAATGGAAAAAAGGACAAGCTCCAGAATGAATGAAGAATTGACTATTTTCTATGAGAATTTGCATTCACCTCCATTTGTGGTCTCCGAGCTAATAGATGATTATTCAGGCCAGTTTAGAAAGAAACCAGAATTGAGGATGTGGGCTCACCAATGAGCCATCAGTGGATTCATTTGTCAACACTTAGCCTACTGTGTCTGCTCAGTCTAATTTATTGTTGTGCTGTTTTTTTCTCTCCTTTCTTTTCCTTTCTGTATTATTATTGACTCCATATAATAAGTTAATCAACACTGTCCTCCTGGGTGGGTAGCAACACGTAATAGGTTCCCTGAGAATGTCAAGTTAATTTGCCTAAAACAGAGACAGGCAGTAGTGTCAAGGTTGTCAGCAATAAAAAGGAGAGGATATTGTGCGCGCGGGCACGCGCGTGCGTGTGTGTGTGCATGTAGTGTTGGGGGAGTGGGGGATGGAATTCAATTGCATGAGATGAGTTGCAACACTTAATGCGAGAAGTCAGCTCTGCTGATGAAATGGATTCATTGTGACGGCCGCAGATAATGAGCTTGACTCAATCAGCTAGAGAGTGCTTCCAAATGCCATCTTTGATAGTTACCGTAGCGACAGTATAGGCACACAGACGGTCACGATCAGGGTGCAGAGGCGGATTTAGCCATGTTTCAACCGTGTAAAGATAAAACCACCAGGGGACCACCCCCACCACCCACACACACACGCAGACACACGTCAATTACTCATCGCTATCTGCTTTGTATATAAAACCATATACTTAGTTTAGTGTTGCAGTCCAGGGGTTTCCAATAGGCCCCTTTATTTTTTCCCTCCACACTAAAATATATAGGATCAGAGGAGAATGGCCTGAATGTTTTCAGCTGAAGCCGTGAAGTAATTATTTACTATCACTACTGTTTTTTTAAACTATCAGTATCAGAAGGGGGAAACTGATTTAGTAAATTAAGTACACAAATCCACACGTCTAGCATACTAAAAGATTGTAGTATGGCCCGAGCAACACCTGCATTAGTGGCACACACCATGACAATTAAATGTCATCATACTGCACTGTAGATAAGTCTGCATTTGGTAGGATGTTATTAAATATGAACACACCACTGGTCCCTCGCCCATTGCATTACTGAACTTTTACATCATTCTTTTTTGTTTGGGAGGTGGGGGGTCCTAGGGACAAGGCTAGCAATGTCACAGAAGGAAGAGTTGGAACAAAAACATTTATGCTGGGCGAGTGAGGGAATAATTACCTGTGTGTGGTTTAGAAATGGAAACAGCAGACTAGAAAGGAGTGCATCCTCCAGCACCCATTAATCAAACACAATGGAATTAACTTTCAATTGACTTTCTTGCCCCTTGGGTATAAAATAGATGCCACGGCTGAAAAATTGAGTAAGCAAGCAATCTTAGGTTAGTCATGCTGGTGGAAAAGGGCAACAACAAAGGGAGCTTATGCTTTCATTTGGGCTTCAAAGAAACCATGTTCCAATCTGAGACTCTAATGGGTGCTTTCATTTGGTGTAGCCACACTTTTTCACATTATATTAAAGCACAGTCGGGGTATTCCTTTATTGATTGATTGAATACTGTAGACGATGATGTAAACAGCACGGAAGTAACACAGTGTTCACTTGGACTGAAATCATAATACAAAAAAGTACTGCAGACTTGTTTCCATTGTGGTCCTTTATATGTATTCAATTCATCAACAGAGCATAAAATATATTAACACATTAATACATGTCATAAAAACAATACACAGCTAGAGTTTCAGAGGAGGAAAAAGGAACAACGGGGGGCGGCCGTGGCAGTTTTTGTCCCTGAACAATCTGGGAACCGAGCTGAATCTGTTTTGAGAGATTATTCCCCTCATAACAAAGGGATGTAATATCAATCTCCACTTGTAATTTTCTGACATAGGCCATCCTTTTTCAGAAAGCGGCCAGTGTTTTGCATCCTTTAATGGATGATGTCAGGGAATTCCACAATTTGGTGGCAGAGTAGAAAAATGCATTTTTGCCCATGTTTTTGGTGGGGGTACCAGATTGTAATCCCTCCATCTGGTGTTATGACTGTTCGTCACTCTGGAGAAGGGGGATTTGAGGAAATTCCATTGGGAAGAACAGTGACAGAGAACAAAAGAAGAAGAAGATGGCAAAGAGAAGAGTGGCCGACCCATGGGCCGACCGGCCGACCCATGGGCCGACCGACCTATGGGTTGACCGGCCGACCCATGGGCCGGCACCCTGGGCGCGTTCCTGTGGGTCTGGAACTTCCGGGACCCCCGGGGACCCCCACACGGAGTTGCACCACTCACTTCCCACGGGTGTGATTTTTACAACAGAAGAAGACATCGCTGCATTGTTTTAATGGCTAACAACACAACAGGTGGTCAAAGTCAAAAAAGTCAAAAATCACTAAAGCAAAGACAGTGAACAGAGCGCTAAAATCAGTTACACGCACACTCAGATATAGATATTAATGTTTACTTTCTCACTTCTTCTTTCTTTCTTATTATAATATTTTGCCAATTCCTCAGCAAGCGGACAGCCACGCCTTCGGCCTGGCGGAGACAATAATTAGTGTGCAAGCCCACGTTCAATTCTCTTTGCCATCTTTGTTTCTTCTGTCACTGTTCATCCCAATCTAATTGTCGTCAAATCCCCCCCCCCCCCCCTCCCCCGCCCTTCTTTCTCTTTTTCTCTCTTAATCAATCTCAGCTTTAATCAGCCATCACCATTGGGACCATAGGGGTATCACGTGTATGTTTGCACGCAAGCGTGTGCGCTGCCAATGGCAGTGAGTAGAGATGAGCAGTGACATAGAAAGAGGTCTCCTATGATCCCCTGAACACGCACACACTAACTTTGTCTGTCCACCCTTCTACTTGTCACTCTACCAGAAGAGCACTTGCAGATACTCCCTCTGCACCTCTAAGGCCACTATTAGACTTGCAGCCCAAATCCAGCCTATAGCTATAGGCCTATATTATATAATTATAAATGTTTTAATCAGATTAGTGCAATTTGGTCCATGTTTTCGTTTGTTCCCGCAATGTGAAGGATGCACACTTAAGTGGGTGACAGAGGGTAAAGATTCATTTTAGTGAAGAGGCCGTTAGGTGCGCTATGCAAGTGTCAAAACCATTATGGGGTGTCATATCGTAAGGGGCCACATGTGGGTACAGTAGTTTGAAACTTTGTTAAAGTTCCAACAATGTATCTCTGAAAATCTCCTATTCATGTTGCATTATTTGCATTGTTTGCATGTGTTTTTAGTCTTAGTTTTTGGTCTTAGTGGAAACACAATGCAAACAATGCAAATAATGCAACATGAATAGGAGATTTTCAGAGTTACAAAGACCAGTGATGCCTGCCTGTACGATGCGTGAGGTGACTGCATGCCAGTAGATTTAGCATATTAAATATTTTGCATATTTTGCATGTCTCGCCAAATTGAGGTGCTTACCTGTCAGGCGGTTGCCCAGCGAGACTCCACAATATGGATCGGGCCAATAGGTTCTGCTCAATGATCTGTGGATAGGATGGTTAGGAGTTGGAGATTCTTAAAAGTAGAGTCTTGGTCGTGTTGGAGTATTGTTAGAAATTTGTGAACTGAAACAGAGCAGCAATCATTCATTTCATTAAGTTGTTCCAGGAAAAAAGTATGATACCTGTGTGCATCGCTAGGATGAATTATTCTCATGTTGACCAAATCAACAGCTCTGTGACTTATTTCAACTGTTTTTTGAATGGAGTTCTATGACTAACGGATATGAGCTATAGTTGGCTAGACCATATTGTTAGTACAAATGCATGTAGCTAGTTTGAGAGCAATAAGGAAAATGTTTTGATCCCCTGCTGAGAATTGAATAGTGGACAGTGGACACACAGAGCACATTGTACTATTTCCCATCTGTCATTTACCATAACATATAGTATTTCCAGACCATACAGACAGAGTGCAGTACAGTACAGTATGTGTCTTGTTGTTCGATCATACCATACGTGTAGTGGTATATTGGATATGACACTCTAGAGCCAAACACCCCTGCTGGCAACAGATTGAATGTACCGAAGCCTTCACTAGATTGAGATTTTTTTGTATTGTGGAATCAGAAATGTAAAAGGCAAGCAGTTCTCTTTGGCCATAAAGCATTGGGTTTCATTTCAATGGCCAAATGGTTTTGAGACAAGTATGTCTCAATACTGAGTGAACTCTTTCAAACCTCTTCACAGATCACAGCAGCAGTGGGTGTATGTGGATGCATGAGACTGTGTTTTTAGATCACAGCAGCAGTGGGTGTATGTGGATGCATGAGACTGTGTTTTTAGATCACAGCAGCAGTGGGTGTATGTGGATGCATGAGACTGTGTTTTTAGATCACAGCAGTGGGTGTATGTGGATGCATGAGACTGTGTTTTTTTGTTATTGCTTTGACATAAAATGCATTAAGTGACTGCACCATCAAAACATCATCTGTTATGTTACAAGACGACCACACATTGTCACCCAGACAGAGGGTTGAACCCCGTCGATTTCTCATAGTCTGCAAAAAGAAAATCTATTTTTAGCACAAAAATCCTATTTTTTGGACACCTCGTACCACATTAGGTTGGTGTATGGACAAACGGCAAGCTACAAGCATCTAGCCTGGCTTCCAGCCTGTCTTCCAGCCTGCTTCGCTGCGTTCCGTGTTTTGTCACTGCTGACAAAACAAAGCACGGAACGCAGCGAAGCAGGCTGGAAGCCAGGCTAACAAACTTTAGGTTCTTTATTCAAGCAAACATAACATATCACCATCAGCTCTCTCACCGTAACTCTGCTATGGGTCATTAAACAGTCAAAATGGGGTTCAAGAACAGGTTTGCCAGGATGTCAGGAAAGAGGAAACACACCTGCAACCACTGATTGGGGCCAAATTGGGCCAAACCATTTCCTCATCTGTGGACAAGGTTTTTGTGTCAAAGAGGGACACTTAAAACAAAGTGAAAGCAAAGTTAAATATCTACAACTCTAAATTAAGGACTGAACACCTTCCCCATGTTGTCAGTTTGCTGCAGCTTGGGTGTACTGAGGTGATCAGGAGCTGATAAGTCTCCAAGGAAGTGTGTTATTTTGATTTTTGTATTTATTTTATTATAATGCTTGATATTATACGTAAGAAGTATTTGAGTTTGATTATTGATGGAAATAAAATTCCGGCGACCCCAAGGATCGTATTAATGGATAAAAATAAATTATATCTATTCTGTAATGCTAATTAGAAAGGACTGTAATTATATATATCTTCAATAACCCAGCAGGGAGACCAAATACCGTGCTGTATTTACCTTAAAAATGAGTGAGTAGCCCTTTAAATCTTGAATGACAGTCACTCTACCATAAAAAATAGAAGGATACCTTAAAAACGAATTGGAGACAGACGAAATAAAGTTCTGAGAGGAAGTTTAAGGTTTTAACTGTAATTTTTAGTAGGTAATAAAGTCAATTTACATAGAGAATGTGCTACATGGTTCAGATAATAATAATAATAGTACAATACATCACTATAATTTAGAGTATTCAATTGTTCCAATATGGATCCGAACTGCCCCTCTTCACAGCATCTTCCTGGCTTATACTGCATCTGACGTCAGTTGTTGATAAACGTCCATTGGCTGAATAGATAGTTCATTTCCGCAATATCCACGGTGGTGCTGGTTGTCGAGTACTCATTGGACCAGCACATGGATGATGAGTCTGGTATCGTGACATCTTCCTTGGTTCCGTCATTGATAGCCATAGACCGGGAAAGCACAGAGGCTGGCGTTGCTATGGCAACCTGAAGATAACATTCTTTCCCGGCTAGCGGTGAACTCTTAACAGAGAGAAATACTCCCTGAGCAGCTATCTCTTTTCTCACTAGCCACCAAGGTCAAATACATGCAGTGTTTATCCAAATAGACCTCTCAATATGCCAGCTAACTTGACTGGGGAAAGACAGTATGGAGACCGAATAAGGAGTCAACAAGATATTAAATGGGACAGATGAAAACATATTTTGGCCATAAACATGGATGACATGACATTTATGATGATAAGAAGAACAACCCGGAGTAAACAGGCAGTAGGCTAAGAGTAAAATGATGATAAAAGGGCAAGATGACCAAATATGACCTATATGGAACACGGTCTGGGCCCAAGTTCTATCTGAGTTGACCAACAGAATATGATGGAGTGGCCAACTTGACATGACGTGTAAACAACATGTCAGAATTTATCTATCAACTCCGCCCTTAGTTTACAAATAATGTCAAGGTGGCAACAAAATAAACCTACTTAAAAATGGGAAAAGGTAAATTATAATTTATGGAATTTAGGATGTCCGAATGTGGAAAAAAAATAAAACAATTAAAACCTATTTTTTTTTTTTAATAAAAAATAATAATAATAGAAGCATAAGCTAAGCAACTAGCAACAAAATAATTATATAAATGTACCTAACAATTGAACAAGGTGTTGTAATGTAGAAAACCTCAAATGACTTTCCCTATACCACAACAATAGAACTGATTATTGATTGAATGGTGGATCTGAAAAATGAGAATGATTAAGAAAATAGGAAAGATAGAAGGGGGGAGAAAGATGTGCATGAGATTACAGCTAAAAATGGGATTGGGTGTTTAACAAATTGGGATGGTAAAATATATCTCCATTGAGGTAAGGGGCATTGAAGTTAAGGTAAACAGAAAAATACCATGTCATGGTCCACCCAAAAATGGGTCTTTATAAAATTAATGACCGAAACAACCTACAATTTGGAGCCAAGGTTCAAATGGACCACAGTACCTTCAACATGGGGGCTTTGTCAGCCAGGTGCACTAATCACATTCCTTCAGATCACATCAGTGGGTCACATTTCAGAGCTCTCAAACAGCAAACGACAGTAAACTTAAGAGAGGCTATCATTATGACAGGAGAAGTTAGTGAAAAGTCAAAGAATTTAGTCTAGGGTCCTGTGGAAACCTTACTAACATTATCACCCACAAAGGTGGGTTCTCGTAGCCAACAGGCCTGGATACAAGTCCATAGGATCTATGTCCATGTATCCTCAAAATAATTTAGACAAAACTCACATGAGATGGTATATTCCTCATTCCCTTTATTCAATACTTCCTGAGTCCTCGTCGGTCCTAATGGGGAGGCACACCAGTTCCTTGAGAATGGATGAACAGAATGAAAGGGGAAAAATTAAAACATGTTTTGGAGATATGAACTGGGAGATATGTGGAAGAATTATTGAATTCAGAATGGTAACTTAACTATGGAATAATGGCAATGGAATGCCACAGCAGAGGTTTGGTTCTGACTTCTTTGACTACCTGCGATATGAATATCAGAGGAGAGAAAGGAGAGAAAAATACTTTGGCCAAGGCCCAATATTAATATCAAATCAATAACAGTAATAACAAATTACATTAAGTGATTGAGACGGTGGATGTCCATGGTAAAAAATGGGAAAACACCCTAAAACTGAGAGTGTCAAAAACGGTATAAAATTAACCTTGAGTGTCATGAATGGACTACATTTAACCTTAAGTTGGGAAGGCTGCGTTCCCGATTGGAATGCACCCAAAACTGGGAGGGATGGTGATTAGATAGCTGTTTATATAACAAAGAAGCAAGTGTTCTCAAAACATAAAAACAAATGAAGAAAATAAGAAATGGAAGGACAATGGGTGAAGGGGGGAGGGGGTGGGGGGAAACAAAAAAACAACTGTACGAGTATGAGTGTGGTTGGTGCAAAAATAAAAATAATGATTGAATCAGGGTAATAAAAAATAAAAATAAAATAACCATTAGAGGCATGGTGAAATAAAATTAACCTTAAAGGCATGGTGAAGTAGAAAACATAACCAATAATCAAAATGAATAATGAACTGAGGCTGGGTTTCCAGTACTCACTATCACTGGGAAATACAGTACTCAAGGCTGAGGTTCAGAGAGAACAAGAGAGTGCACTATGACCAGCATATCACTCACCTCGATCCTCTGAAACCCCGCCCTTCACGTCAACGCCAGTGATAGTGGCCAGAAAATCCTGTGGGTGAACCATAAAGAAAACAAAATATCAGAATTATACAGGGAAAAATATCAGGTGAGAATGTATAATAACAATGTAACTGGGTGTTTAAAAAATTAAATAAAATACAAAATACAATACTTGAGGGTTTACTGTGTAGTTTGGCAGGCAGAATTCCATATAGGAAAACTATAACACATTGGTGAGACAGGTTAAATAGGGGCAAAAACATGACTAATAAATGATACATTTTGATAAATTTGATTGATAATAAGGATAATATATTTGTACTTAAGAGAGAGAGAGAGAGAGACCCAACGTTCTCACAGTATGCATTTCACAGAGATTAACCCTAGAGGGAGGATACTTAGAGAGGCAGGGAGAGAGAGAGAAAGATATCTCAAAGTATTCTAATTCTTTTCTATATTTTTTATATTCAATTGTTTTAATTGCAATGATTGATCCGTTAACACAGGAAATTACAGCTGATGATGACAGAAATAAACGCACAAGTCTATTTTGCCCTGCATTGCACTGGACTTTAAGACTATCATGCATAATATGGCATGGCAAATGCAACACGGACAGAAATAAACAAAAAAGTAGGTCATCACTCCTCAAAAAACACATGTATGCAAATGTACTTATCAAATACGCTATTAATGACGTAGCTAATGTCGCGTATAAGACGCCAAAAAAGAAATTGTGAGATCACAAGTTCTACCTGTCAGAGCCTTAAGTTACTCGTTCCAAGCAGAGAGAGATTTAAAGTACAAAAATAAATCATTAAAATAAATAAAGACCGGTATGAAAGTATTCAAATGACAGAAATTAAAATGGGCTCCATAATCTCCCTCCTGTAGTAAAAAGAGAGGAGAATGTACTTTAAAAAAAATGAATGGAAAGAACAGTGTGATCTGTTCACTTTGGAAAATGGTGAAATGTTCCTTTAAGGGGGAAAAATCTAAAAGGGAGAATAACTAAGAGTTTACACTATTGAGGGTCGTGGTCAAGATAAAATAAGTAAGAACTCTTTCTATTCTCGTGTCGACTCAAGGCAGGAAAGACATCTTGGAAAGGAAGAAAACAATAAATATATGCCCTAGGCTGACATACTCCAAAAGAGCTATGTCAAAGTCTATGTCACAAGATATGAAGTTAGGAGAGGTATAGCCAAACTAAAGAGATAGGACCTACGTATGTCCTGAAACGTTATAAAGTTGGATATAAGATAGACAACCTATTGTGACCATTCATTAGTTGGGGAAAATAAATAAATAAATAAATTGGACAAAATAAATGTAGTAATAAAAATGATAAATAGGGAGAATAAGTTCTGTCTTGAATGTTGAACTTTTATGACTGAAAATAATTAATTAAATTCAAAAAGGGAGTATTCCACACATATACAGGGAGAGAGAGAAAGAGACAGACCCAGCGTTATCCCCGTAAATCTCACCTGGAGGGAGGACAGACAGAGACAGACCGTTCTCACTGTGCATTTCACATGAGAGATATTACGCAGATAGACAGACAGGGCTGCTCTTTCAGGCATACAGACACAAAATAGGATACACTGAAATTTGTACCTAATGTTACATGTAATATTATGAAAAATATCCAGATGTAATCTTAAGGCAATGATAAAAAAATTGTAAATGCAGTAAAAACTGTAAAAAGAACTATTCCTAATACACTTCTGAAGTTATAAAACAAGATGGCGTTCCCACAGCACAGACTGGGAGGGGGACACGCACGCACACACACACACATCACATTCAGGAGGGCATGGATGGACAGGGAGGGAGAGACACGCACGCACACACGCACACTGAGACTGCACTGACATGCATTACAAAGTAAGCGCACGCTAACGGGAGTGTAATGGGAGACACAAAACAAATGTAGATAAGAAAAGCGTAAATTAAAACAGTCGGACAGGGAAAAAATCGCCTCAGCTGAGGAGGGGAACGAGATAAATGAATCATAATAATCATAAAACTATCTAGTACAAAGCAAAAGCTACGCTATGCCACAGCGCTAAAATAAAAAAGTACGAAAAGGGAAAAAGGTGTGTGGAGGGGGAGAGGGAACAGACGTCATATCTGACGTGGCCATGATAGCTCCGTCACATAATTAGTCTGCTTTTATTTACTAAAGACGTAAATAATTTCCATGATGTAAGTACTATATGGAGCACATTTTCTCTGTAAATCGATTCCTACCTTATATCGTTGTTCACGTTGAAGGAGTCAAGATGGAGAGCAGCTCTTCAAACGAGGCAACACAAAAATGTCTAATTAAAAAAGAATTATAATGGGTAAAAAAAATGGGGGAAAAAAAACTGTAAATTTGGAAAAAAACGGATTCTTTTTTCTGTCCCCCTGTCTAGTGATTAACACTTGCAGGGTTCTGAATCCGGCTCGATCGACCAATTGATGGAAATAAAATTCCGGCGACCCCAAGGATCGTATTAATGGATAAAAATAAATTATATCTATTCTGTAATGCTAATTAGAAAGGACTGTAATTATATATATCTTCAATAACCCAGCAGGGAGACCAAATACCGTGCTGTATTTACCTTAAAAATGAGTGAGTAGCCCTTTAAATCTTGAATGACAGTCACTCTACCATAAAAAATAGAAGGATACCTTAAAAACGAATTGGAGACAGACGAAATAAAGTTCTGAGAGGAAGTTTAAGGTTTTAACTGTAATTTTTAGTAGGTAATAAAGTCAATTTACATAGAGAATGTGCTACATGGTTCAGATAATAATAATAATAGTACAATACATCACTATAATTTAGAGTATTCAATTGTTCCAATATGGATCCGAACTGCCCCTCTTCACAGCATCTTCCTGGCTTATACTGCATCTGACGTCAGTTGTTGATAAACGTCCATTGGCTGAATAGATAGTTCATTTCCGCAATATCCACGGTGGTGCTGGTTGTCGAGTACTCATTGGACCAGCACATGGATGATGAGTCTGGTATCGTGACATCTTCCTTGGTTCCGTCATTGATAGCCATAGACCGGGAAAGCACAGAGGCTGGCGTTGCCATGGCAACCTGAAGATAACATTCTTTCCCGGCTAGCGGTGAACTCTTAACAGAGAGAAATACTCCCTGAGCAGCTATCTCTTTTCTCACTAGCCACCAAGGTCAAATACATGCAGTGTTTATCCAAATAGACCTCTCAATATGCCAGCTAACTTGACTGGGGAAAGACAGTATGGAGACCGAATAAGGAGTCAACAAGATATTAAATGGGACAGATGAAAACATATTTTGGCCATAAACATGGATGACATGACATTTATGATGATAAGAAGAACAACCCGGAGTAAACAGGCAGTAGGCTAAGAGTAAAATGATGATAAAAGGGCAAGATGACCAAATATGACCTATATGGAACACGGTCTGGGCCCAAGTTCTATCTGAGTTGACCAACAGAATATGATGGAGTGGCCAACTTGACATGACGTGTAAACAACATGTCAGAATTTATCTATCACTGTTGTTTCTATTTTCAGATATGGTCTCCTTTGTTTGTTTGATAAAAAGGATAAGAAAAAAAGGAGAGTAGCCATACACAAAGTGACATCATCATAACGTGCTATAAACATCATCATCATCATCGTCATCACCACTTTTCCTTTTTTCTTTCTACCTTCTTTCGGCAGCATTAGCTGCTCGGATCGAGGCAGGGACAAAAGAGATTTTGTACCTGTTTTTTGTTGTCCTAGGGACACACAAGCGAAGGCTAGATGGCAGCAGCATATACTCTGAACTGAGTGGGTGGGCACTATTTGAGTGGATGGACAGGGCTTTTTTGAGCAGCTGTCTATTGTAGAAGAAATCAAGGCTCTCAAATTGGATGCCAGTAATTTTAGAAACGGTTTTCACAATTCTCCCAAGGGAATTTCTATCTTTGATAACAAGGTTACCGTACCAACAGATACAGGATAATGAAATAACGGAATGTATGTAGTCACTATAGAACAGTTTCATTAGGCCTTTGTCCACATTAAACCTAGACAAATTTCTTAGGCAGTAAAGACGTTGCTGGCCCTTCTTGCGCATCATGTTAGTGTTTGCGTCAAATTTCAATTTATTATCGATGATCGTGCCAAGATACTTTACCAAGATTCTTTGGTACGATTTCCACTGGCTGGCCTTGGATGACACTGTTCAGGGTAGGACGGGGGGGGTGCTTCTAAAGTCGATACCGATCTCTTTCATTACAGAGCTAATATGTGCATCTGTGTTTAATTGAAAGGCTGTATACGACAGTAGAGGAGTTCCATGTGTGTATTTTAATTCACATGGGGAATTAATGTATTTGTGTGTGTATACTTGTAAATTTGTGTCTGCACATGTATGTGTCTGCACATGTATGTGCGTACATGTTTGGTGTGTATGGGTGTTTACAGTACATGTGTTTCATGTACAGTATGTGTGCTCTGAGCATGCAGGTGTGCTTGTGTGAGCCTGTAGATATGCTATTTTCACATGTTTGGGTCCAAAGGAATTTCTCTTTTGAGTCTCGAGCTAAAACGTTTGAGAACCACTGGTCTATAACTCCTGAGAAACTGTGTATACGTGACAAACATAGTGTACACTCACATGCACTAATCACGCACATTCTGTTGGGCCAAAAGTTACAGGGCATAAGGTCACAGACAGATAAATATTTCATTATGTAAGTTATAGTTATAACTTTTAGAAAACTTCCCACTAGGCTTTAATTTCCCCCTCTTAATCTTTGGGAGTGTTTACTGGCCATACACATCCAAGACTAAGGACGTCGGCAGAATAATGACTTTTGTTTGACAAAGAGTCCATTGCTGGTGCAGACCAGGGATTCAAAACAACAATCCTTCTGGCATAATGACTAGGCAATGTGGATAGTCTATTTATCTTTGATTACATTTTTTTTTCTGATGTGGGGATTGATTCCCTTGGCTAGCTGTTTCATCATTCTTTCTAATTACCTGCACCGATTCGCCCATCAAGCATCAGTACACTGGCGAAACCTAATTGCTTCTTCCATAAATCAAGAAACATTCAGGATGCGGTGACGGCCTGTGTGGTGGTGGTGGTGGGGGTGCTGGGGAAGGGAGGGGCGCATGGGAGTGGGGGTTCTGGGGAAGGGGGGGGGGGACTGTGAAGGGAAGTGGACCTCTTGCTCCATTAATTTAAACACATTTTGAGAAGCAAGCTATGTTGTATAAATCCTCATCTAAAAGTATAATTGATCATTTATGGTGGTAGATAGTACAATTTTGATGCTTGCAATGAAGGAATTCGGTTCACTTTGGTGACCCATCATCATATCTGCCTTCTGTTTTTAGTCAACTCTCTTCAAAAGGTTCAAGACTCAACCCTCCCACTTATTATTTAAAATATATGAATGGAAATGGAATTTATATACAAAGTACATTGTGGGCTCATGCCAGGGTTGAACACCAAGGTCAAGGAGCACATTACTTCTTAATGAGTCTTGAGAAAGGCACAGAGGTGGCTCGTGGTGAAATATAAGTTCAGTCAGACAACTCATGAATAGATTTAACCAATATTTATTATAGAATGAGAATACAAGTGTGCATATAATATATTATCTTGGCGTTCGGCTCTGCTGCATTTTCTCCCTGCTCGGCACAATCAAACACCATCATTAAACATTAAAGCTGCTATAAGCAATAATATGTCAAACTTTTAATGACCTTTTTGTTATTTGGTATTCAGACAGCCAGCAATAGGTAGAACGCTCCCAAAGAAAATGTAGTCTATGTGACACTGTAACAGAGTGGTCCTCTGTCCTATGTTGCACAGCATATTGGCACTTTATTAACTTGCACAGTTGTTTGCAGTCATGATTTTATTGTTTAATACTGTTTCCTGTTTAGCTGAGATGGCCACTCAGCCAACGAGTTCCACCTGGGGAAATGCTTGGTGATTAACAAACATGAGGGGCAAGTGCAATGTGGGTTATAGATGCAATATGTTTGTGAAGTGCAATAATGTGGAGTTCTATTGTTGAGGTTTGATTGAATGCCTAACAATTATTGCCTGTGATGTGTTTCAGTAGGATTGGGCTGGACCATGTCAGGATAGCAGGGGGGGTTAAGATGTGCTGTTGTGATTGCTTATTTATGTTGTAGTGTGAAGGACTTATTATATAACTTGTATAGTTCATGTAGTTCACAGAAACTTGTAACATTTGTATGGTTTAAGGTTATTTATATGTATTTATTGTATGCTTATTTATGGTATGTTCTCATTTGAAGACACCCCTGTAAATGGGATAGTCCATTCTCATTATCTCCAGCTGGGTAAAAAGGCTGCCATTTTGCCAGTGAACTGAAGTCTGTGCTGGGAGTAGAAAGCTTATTGTATTTATGCCGGTTTGGAATGCTCCTTTGGTGAATAAACATACCATTGGTTATCCTTTACCAATGCCTCTGTACTGTTTCTCCAGCTACTAACACGGTCATTCCTACAGACACATAGGGGCCACAATCTGCATTCAAAGATTTTTACTAAGAAGCTTTGTCATTGGTCTAAAAAAACCCAGTCGGACTAACCAATCAGGAAGTAGACAGGCAAATCGACCAATATGACAAAGCTTCTAGGAAAATCTTTGAATGCAGATTGCAGCCCCTAGATGTGTCACAGAGACTCAATTTTTTTGGGAGCGTTCTACCCATTGCTAGCTGTCTAAATACCAAAAAACAAAAAGGTCATTCAAATTTTGCCATATTATTGCTTATAGCAGCTTTAAGAGCAGGGAGATAGATATACAATGCGCAGGAAGCGCATGCTGTCTAGTGAGCTTAAGTAGCCCGCCCAATGGTCAGCTGACTGCCACATCAGCGAATGACATGTGGGTCTTGCACACACTACGTCCACATAGTAATGCAGAATATTAACCCCTTGAGTATATGTATGCGCCCTTGAGCACAGCATGAAACCCCTCGAGTATATCTGACTGAACTAACTCCGCAAGCTACGTATCATTTATATTAGGGCAGACAGAACTGGGTCTAGGTAAGCACCAGGGTCAACATGATAAAGTATAAACTATAAACAGAAACGCTATGGACTGACAAAGTCTCAGATAGACCTGGCACCAAGTCTGTATCAGCTGGCTACAGATATTAACTTGACAGCTTTTATTAATTCAACCATATCCACGGTTGAGGTCCAAAAACCAAGCCTGAAAGGTGAATCATTTTTTTGTTTCTCTGATCATTAGGAGAGGAAAAACTTGTATAACTTTAAAACTAACAACAATATTATTCTGGGCACAATGGACATTACCTGCTCTTCCTCTTTTATCTCAATCACCTTCCCTCTTTCGTTTTCTCTCATTCTCTTCATCTTGTCCTGTAAGTAAGTAAGTAAGTAAGTACATTTTATTTATAAAGCACCTTTCGAAGCAAAGCTACAAGGTGCTGAACAATAAATTGACACAGTAAAAACAAATAGAAACACAGTTGTGACAATATAAATGAGCAAAACAAAAACAAACAAGGCAGAACAAAGACATAGGGCTATAAAATGAATCAGGTCAAAGGCACATGCATGGGAGAAATATTTACGGAATAAATGAGTCTTTAGGAGTCTCTTAAAACAGTCAACTGATTCAGCAGTTGACTGTACCCTACAGTATCTCTTCCCTTCCCAAAGCTGGGCAACCCGTTTTGGGCTTTAAAAACAAACGATAACATTTTAAAATCACTTCTGAAGCTGACAGGGAGCCAATGGAGTGAGGCAAGGACTGGGGTGATTGCCAGTAAGGAGGCGAGCAGCAGCATTTTGAACAAAGCTGCAGACGCCTGCGAGCAGATTGATCAATGGCTACGAGCATTGCAGTAAGCCACAAAGAGATGAAAGCATGGACTACCCTCTCTAGGTCGGGTGCAGGTTGATAGGCCTTTATCATGGCCTGCAGCATCCTTAGTTGCAGGTAAAAGCTTGTAACACAAGGTTTTTGACTGACGGGCGGATATTGTAAAATATATTCTGGCACCAAAGTAAAGTTATTTTAGTCTATATCTACAACTAATTTTTTTTTAATGTTTTTTTTTGTGGCTTTCGCCTTTATTTTATGTTTTTATGGAGGGACAGACAGTAGGCTGACAGGAAATGGGGAGAGAGATGGGGGGAAGGCATGCAGTAAAGGCCATCGGGAGTCGAACCCGCGGCACACTGCCAGACTGGATTACCAGCCAAGGTGCCTGGACCACTGAGCCATGGCCCAGGCCTATATCTACAACTCTTATTATACAGATCAGAAAATGGTGAGTATGGGCATGTCAAATGTTCTTGTTACTTTGCTTTGTCATAATTACAGTGGTCAAACTGACCTTCATGGCTAGTGGGGAATTGTGAAAAAGTGTTTGTGCCAGAATAATAATTATATATGCATGCTAGACCCGTTGAACAATAATAGAGGTCACAGGGTTGTTCTGGCAGAAAATCAACAGCTTAGTTTTTTCCCAATGGTGATTGGTGTCTCCATTTGGTAAATTGTATAGTGTTTTCATAATTTGCTTTTAGCTATTATATTTCTGTAAATAATTTCGTAGTTATTCTGTGTATATTTCTGTGTATCTTATTTTATTCAGAACAAACCTCATTCTATTCAAATTGTCATGAACTGTATACTTTTATTGTGTAGTTATTATGTTCGCTAGTGTTTCCTGTCTGCTCTATTGTTTGCTACCTGTCTTGTCTCACAGTTGAGACGAATAACTCCACACTAATTATCCATAATGTATACATTATGGATGAGGGGCCAAGACAGCTAGGCCTTTTCGGGGAGGGGTCAGAATAAATTATGGACATAGACTGTTATTTGTCTCTGCTTTATTGTAATTGTATATTTCACCTGTGTCCAGTTCAGTTAGCCAATCATCATCAATCAAGTACACCCCCTGGACATGATGTACAAGTACACCCCCTGGACATGATGCTGGTATGTCGCAGGGACTTATACCCTTGATGCTGAGTGCCAAGCAGGGCACTGGGTCTCATTTTTCTTTGGTATGACCGGCCTGGGATTGAACCGAAACCCTCCAGTCTCAGACAGGGAGTTTGTTGTAAGCTCAAATTCCCTTAGTATATTTCCATTGTAACTCAATGGTAGTCTTAAATCACTACGGATACAGTACCTTGCTCGGCCAGTGTGTATACAGGTATATGTCTATGGTAAGTCTGTGGTGCCGGGAGCTCGCTCTGTCGAGTCTGCCAGCCACTCACAGCCACTCACAGGGCCAGCTCCGCTTTGAGAAGCAGCCACCTTGCCTTTGATTTTGTGCAGACAAGAAATCAAATAGGTGAATGAGTTTTTATTTAACGATAGAACGCAAAAGTGCACTTCTAAACACGTATGACATAAATTAGTATGAGATGTAGTAAATTAGCGTAAATTCGAAACGGATTTCCAATTTGCTTTCGGTTTGCATATCCTTTCTAGACTAGAGCGGATACGGAAATAGGCTTCTGTATTCATTCAATTACTGGATACAGTAGGCGGGGCTCTAGACCGGACTAAACTGTAGATATAAGCATCCGCCATCCTAGGATTTTATTAGACAGGGGGAAAACGGTATTAGAATAGTATTGTCAAACTGACAGTCTGTTTAGTTTAGTCAGCATGAGGTTTTAGCATTTTATTTTGTATTTCATTACATTAAATAGTTTTTGGTATTGTGTTGTATTGGACAGTATTAAGATGTTGATATTGATTTTGAATTCATCCTTAGCACCCAAAATCACACCTTAGAAAGCACGAGTGTCTATTTCAAACAAACGTTTTTTTATCTGGGGAGTCATACCTCCAGGGACAGCCCTCCATGTTTACGCACGACAGACATACAGAATATTCTACTGCAGTGGTTTTTATGTGTTTCCTTAAGCAATAGATTAATGTGCTCGTCCTCATATTTCGATGAGGGCTTCGGTCTCCTTATTTGACCACGTCACATGGTAACCTAACGGGACATCTTTGAACTGCGCGTAAAATTAATATCCCTTCTCCGTCTGTGTTTAGCTCCTTATCCGCCACATAGTTTGCTTAATTTGCTACGGATTGCATTCCCACCTGCAATCGAAATCAAGTTCGATTGGAAGCGAAGCGAAACCCCCGTTTTTGAGTAGAATGCGGTTCTTTGATGCGCACTTTCCGACAATGTGCAGCAGGATTCGTTTTATTCGCAAGTAAAGCTTGCTGGTGTGAAGACGTCCTAAGGTACGCTTCAAATAGTCAATAATGGGTCTAAAGGATTTAGAACAGCAGTTGTAATAGACATTAGTTAGTAGCAGTAGTAAGTTGGCACCTCCACAGAGTGCATTTCTAGTTTATTTATTATATTCTGTTGCTATACAAATCTTTCTGTATGCATGAGGAGGCTATATGATCAATAATTTTGAGTGCATGTGACACTAAATACCTTGAACAATAGTCAACACTATAATACTTGGCACATTGGCACAACTAAATCTGAACTGTCATTCATTTACACAACTGCAGCTGTGTTACTTAAAATGTCCACCAACACATTAAACCACGTTGTCCAAAGTCAAACCAAGCCCTTAGTGCATTTTCACAAACTTTATACAAAAGTTCCCATAAGGATTCCGTTCCCCTTTAGATAACATAAGCAAAGTTTGTCTCAGGAAATGTATTGTTATAAACTGTATGTATCACTTATGACTTATTAGAAGCAGTATGCAAGACAGACATTTCTCTTCAATTTGCTGGCTGTACCAGGCTGTGATTCATGCAACTAGTCAATTTTTCTTAGACTCCATGCCAAATCTCTTTGGTGTGTGGAATAGCAGCCGTTGTCACATGGCCTTGATGATGGTGATGTCTGCATGTGATTGTGACCCTGAAGAACTTGAAACTGCTTACTCTCCCCACTGCCCAGTTTCTATGAAAGGAGTCACGTGTTCCCTGCAGCCTCCTGTTGTTATCCTGACACTGGGCTCATCATGTAGTCTGTCTTGTCTGTGATCAGACTGATAATGGTTATCGTAGTGGTGTCATCAGCAGACGTTCTAATTATAATGTAGTTTGAGCTGTACATGGCATATAATAGAGAACAGAATGGGGCTTAGCACACTTTCTTGGGAGGCACCACTGCTAAGAGTCAGTGTGGAGGAGGTGCTGTGCCGTTCCACACTATACCTGGGGTCTGGCTATCAGCAGGAAGTCCAGGATATTTAGAAATCTACTGTTTGGATTGCCATGAGGTTTGCTACATCTTCATGCTCGGTATGGCCCTACTGAGTTTGTGACCCATGCAGTTGCCTTTCCTCTTGCCTTTTCTCATTAAGCCAGAGTTTCCACTTGTAATCAAGTTCTCTCCAACTCTAATGGACAGATTGCTGGAAGAACCATGCAGAATTTGGTGGAACAATGGCCTGCCCCTCTTTTTCCTCCTGTAGTCGTGTTCGGCAGAAAGCTAATTGCCTTGAGTTATAGTTATAGTTACCCTTTAAATTCTCCCACAAGCCTTTTTCTTACATGCACTAAATGTTTTCATGATATATTACTTTTATCAGTTATATTAATCCTTCATACTTTATTTTTGTGTTGTGTTTTTGTGTCAAATCCAATTGTGGTGTATGAGGTGAATGCTATGATATATTGTCAATAAAAAGAATGAAAAACGTATGGTTCGCATCATGCCCTTGTGTTCCCACTAAATCAAACAAACGTTTTAAGAGGCTTATATAAATGGATATGGATACACTTGCTGAAGGAGTAAGGTTCAGGCTGGCACTCACCCAGGTTAATATGTTTAAAACACTTAAGTGCCAATGTCTTCCATAGCAGAGGAGCAAGAGCACTGTGGGTGCTGAATAAAACAAAACACAACATCCGCTCTGGGATATCCAAAGCTGGGATCACACATAATCTGTATTGCATTGATGCTGTTCTAAGCTAGTACTGTATGTCTGAAGTGCTATGCAAGGATATTGTGCTGGAGATTTAATGAGCTTAAATAGATCACGCTTGGTTATTTATTTCTATAGTTCACTGATTAAATGCTTTTAGTATGAAAATCTACCAGAAATACAGCAATAACATTAAGTAAACCACTTCATTTTAGTTTAGATATGCATTGCAGATGCATACAAAATCCAATGCATGTGACACCTATATACAATGATGCATCAGTAATGGGTTCTTTGATTTGAAATGAGTCATCTTCGATTGGAGAGCAACACATTATTTTGCCGCACAATGGAGAGACAGAGCGAGAGAGATTATGTGTGTGTGTGCGTGCATGCGTGCGTGCGTGCGTGCGTGCGTGCGTGCGTGCGTGCGTGCGGAGGGGACTAATGACAGCATGAATCCAGTGGAGGTGTGATGGTGACTGAGGTGGCTATAACTGTGATTTCCCTGTAGTACTCTTTTCATTTATTTATTTATGACTCAAACCAAATCAGCGTATTTTTGGAAATGGATCCATGTGCATGAGGAAAACCTAATTAAGCCCTTGCATACAAAGCCAAACACGGCCTAACTGTTTGCTGTAGGGAGCAGGGGAGCAGAGGAGATACAGATGCACATGGATGTCTGCTGCAGGCACCACAGGCCAAATCAAACAGACAGAAGACCTAATTTGTCCTACCACGTCTCCTAAACTCAGCATAATCGCACAGATACTATGAGGTGTATTTGAGTATTTTTGTGAGCAAGTTATGTATGTTTTGACAGAGGCGAATATGGAAGTGCAGTATACAGAATGCATGTTTTCAGAGACCGTCACAGCTCTTTCTCCACACGAATAACACTGCTGCTGGACTAAAGAATATCTGCAAATAGTAGACCTATATATTATTGGATGGAGGAAATGACAACCCTTTTATTAGCCCCTCTAGTCTTGAAGATGGAGATGTTGGTCGTAATGGTTGTCTGTTCATCCATCCGTCCACCACTTTAGTCGTAAACAATATATCTAAAAAAAAAAGCTGGCTGAATTGCCATAGAAATTGAGAAATTAGGGGATAGACACCCTCTGTGTTCAGTTGATAGCAATGATAACCCACTCCAACCAACTTACTACTGTATAATTGGCATTTTGCCATTAAACTTTAGCAAGAATGAATCATACTCATTTTGGTGACCCCATGAACTTTCTTCTTAGCACCACCACCCTTAGGCCAACTTTCCCCACTTGCACACAAGTTAACTCAAATCTAAAAGAATCGCTGAGCACATTCTTATACTCCCTGGAGGAAGAACTATTTGAGTAACCCAATGACCTTTTCTCCAGTGCCCCCTCTGGCCAAAATATAAACTTTGCACAAATTGAATCAGACTACATGAGGTACCCTACATATCTTTGGTGACCCCATGACCTTTCCTCTAGTGTCTGCCAATACTTCCAGCTGTTTTAGTCTTGTTGAAATCAGCATGGACGTTTCATAGAAGAAATCCTAGAGAGAGACAGGGGGTGGGGGGTTGTATGTGGAGCTGTCAAATAAAGCACTTTATGGGCTGCTGACCTACTGTCATATCCAGCCTGGATCAACTCTGTCCTTACCTGCCCTCTGCTTTCCAGCTCTTAAGTAGCTGGACAAAAGGCCTCTCAGAGGTGTCAAAAAGATTTGTGTTTGAATGCTACAGCTTTGACTAGTGTAGTAGAGTGCATATGAGCGTATAGAGGATACTGTCTTCACTCTTTCACTTCACGTTCTTTTCCTTTTTTTGTTGTTGATGGATACAGATACTGTACATGCCGATACAATGGATAGGTTTACACAAATAGGCCACAATACTATATTTGAATATGTTACTCCTTGCCTATAGTATTCAGAGCAATGTCAAATTCTGGTGAAGTAGGCCTATAGTCGTGTGATGTTGATTATAGTAGCCTACTAATCAGTCTGGAACATGTGCAAGTTGGCAGGCCCCTGCCTCCCAGGGGCAAAACAATAATTATGCAAATAGAAAGCCAATGCATTAGGTTGTTCACTGCATGTAGGATATACCTGCATGTGATGAGTTGCCGTTGCTGGGATATCTATCACAATAGAAAGAATATGAAGAGTGTGGAATATTTAGCCTACATATTTTGTGTGAATTGTGTCCAGTGGGTTATATCTTAGGTTATGCATTGTAAAATAAATGTCAAATTTAGAAAACATACTTAGTTATGCAGCACTATTTTATGCTCAAAACGTGCGTATAAGAAGCTCATACCATTTTCATTATCAACGATTATTTTATCCCTCTGCGCTCGAGACAGCTCGTGCATATTCATGATTTGCCTCTTAAAAACGTCACAGCGCAGCAAGGCTTTCTCCTCTCTCCCATACCCTCTGTCTTCCTCCGCGAGAGCCTGAAAGAGGGAGCGCGCGAGAGATGGGAGAGGAGGAGAGGGCGGAATGAGAGACAGAGACAACACGCGAGAGAGCATGCAGTTGGTCGTGCACTGTGTAGAAGAGCGGGAGCATCGGATTCGTTTGACAGCATTTGAGGACAAACCTCCGCTCTCTCAACTTCTAACCCGTCGTGCCCCGTCGAATTAACACGACGACACTGCGGATCGATGGTGGTGAACTGACAGCAGCAATAACAACCGCCGCTTGTTTATTTGAAGTCATGTGCATAATTTGTCTGGATTCTGGAACAGGACCAGTCGTATAGCACCACAACGCCTTTGAGAAAGGAGATGTCAGAGCGAGGCTGTGATAAAAGAGGAGACTTGGTAGAAAACGGGCTGGCGCAGCAGTAGGCAGGCTAGGATGGACGAGAAATAACCTGGACTGCATGGGATTTCGGCGACTTATCACGCCGCAGAGACGAGATGCTTTGCCACTGCCAAGATTCCCCCGTTTGGCAATTCAAGAGGGCGAATGCCTTCCCTGGCATAATTCGAGGCTACATGTAGTGGAAACGAGGCTTGTTTTGAACAGCCGTTCGAAGCCCATGAAACATATCTTTCCGAAGCCAGTCAACACATCTTACCGCGTTGCTTATGATCTTGGGGAGGAGAACAAAGCACGGCGTCCGTCAAGCGTCAACATCCGTTTCCACCTTGAACTTCCACCGCGGCTCTCTCTCTCTCTCCTCCGGTATGTGATGCTTGTTGTAAACTGTGCGCTGCCTGCTGAGCTGTCCGTGGTGCTGAAAGGATAGCACTGGACTGGAGGTCTCCTGAAGTTCACACAGCATCACAAACCCTCTCA
Source organism: Electrona antarctica (assembly GCF_951216825.1). NCBI lineage: Eukaryota > Metazoa > Chordata > Actinopteri > Myctophiformes > Myctophidae > Electrona > Electrona antarctica. The sequence continues at coordinate 39,038,934 of NC_136793.1, forward strand.
CCGCTGCCTACACGTAGGTGATAGGCTAAAGGAAGCCGGCTTGCATGCATGGATAGCAATTTGGCTTGACTGCGTCAGCCTTTTCCTCTTATATTTAATGGCTGTGGCACGCAAAATAAAAACTTTGCTGACCGTCAACATATTAGTTTTTGTGGGGATTATTTTGTTCTCGGTCTACTGCAGAATTCAAGACCGCTCAGAGGAACTCATTCAGATAAGTCGGGTTTCTGACCAGAGACTGCGAGCCAGAAATGGCAAAGTTTCCAACTTGGTCGACAGACAGTCGATTCTACAGCGGCTGGAGCGGCTGGAGGATGTGGTCTACAATCAGCTGAACGGTAGGTCATTATGGGTTCCCTGCATCTTGACAATGAATGACATCATTCATTTCATCCACATGACATATAGTTTAACTCCCTATAAACAGCTTGTAAATCTTGTTTTAGCACATATAACGTCTATAGCGAAAAGTGAGCTGTATACGTGTTCATTATCCCCTTTCATTCTCAGGAATAGGCTATTCACTGACTGTGGGCCCTCATTTCCACTGATGACGATAAAACATAATAGAAACCCAAAACAATATAATGGCAAACGTCAGGGATGATCATGGTTTTAAATTGTCCATATACTATAAGCAAAGCTTTTTCATTTTTCCTTATTTGTTGCTGTTGTTGAAGATCATTCCAAGAGATTGTGGCACTTAAATGAAATGGTTAGAAAGGGTCCAAACTTCCAAGAATCCATTGCAATACCATTCTGAAAAATGGCCATTATTATATAGATAAACAGGTATAGCTGCAGTGTTTATTTAATGATTAGCCTTTCTGCCAGAGAAGACAACCCACCTTATCATACAGGATACAGTGATGAGTATTGAGTGCCATAGCTATCACCAGTAATACATCATGTATAGAAGGATACACAGTGTCTTGGATGTGGACGGAAGGAACATAATTCTACGATTATGTTCTAAAATTACCTCCCCATAATCCAATACTGCAAATCCATGTGTAAAAAGATCCAATTGTGTATGAAAACACAGGATGAAAACTGTTGGCTCTATAGGCCTACAATACAATATGTGCAAATAAAATACAAATAATGAAAAAGTAATTATAACAATAACAATTTGGCTACCGATTTAGAGCAGCCGGGATTGACCTCCACATCACATGTGACCTCCACACATCAATGCACAATTATAAAACAGTAAATAATCATGTTCTTTAATTATGATTGAGTTGGAGGTGGCTTGATTTCTGCTAAGAAAAATCACAGCTTGCGTATAATTGCATTGCAAAAATATTGCATTGATCTAACACTGCTCTGACTCAATGAGCTGTCTGAGACTTTGAAGGAGTGTCCTATACAGTATGTAATAGTGATATAACACAATGCCAAAGACTTGAATTTTATTATGTGGCTATTAGTCTGTGAAACGTACAGTATTGGGGAGGGGTTGGCCTCCCCTGCATGGCAGCACCCTTTAAATCAGGTTAAATATGACTTGTCTTCAGCTGACTCATGGTCTAATTAATTCCCCAGGGATGCAAGATCCACAAGGCCAAAAATATAACCTGGGATTTCTTTGCCAAAGTTAATGCGTATGAGAGCTTTGTCTGGAATGAGAGGAATATATATGCCTTTTGTTAAACCTTTACAGTATAACAGTAACATTAATTCAAAACCCATACATATATTGCCAGTCTCTAAACTAAATGTCAGTTAGATTAAGAGTGAAAATATGCCCTTGATCCAGATAAATCAAGACGTAAACAGAACCAGTATATACTGTAGGTAACAGCGGCCTGTTTAGTGTTTAAATGAGAGGGTGTTATTGTGAAATAAGACTGTATGCATGCATACACTATATTAGCATGGGAATAAAATAAACAGCTGCTGTTATATTTCATTGGTAAATATTGACATAATGCATGATATATCTTGTCTGTACCGTTTCATAATCAACATACTGTAGTAGGGCCCAATGACAGTATCTTTCTTATACTTACCTTCAATCCATGCCAGCTAATCTTATCTAATGGTGATCTGTGAATAAAGAATCTATATTCAACACGAGATAATAGTCCAGGAGAGGTATAAACAGCCAGCTAGACATCTCATAATGATCTTTCTGAGTCTCATTAACTCTCCCTCTGTCACAGTGAGCAACTTGGAATTTTCTTTCCATTTTTTTACTCAAAATGAAAGTTTAGGGGGGCACGGTGGCTCGGTAGCACTGTCCCCTCACAGCTAGAAGGTCCTGGGTTCGATTTCCGCTGGGGACGCTGGGGGCGTGTTGTCTCCTCCACGCCAACAGTGACCATGTGGGTGGGTTTGGCAAAAGGTGTCTGTGTGGAGTTTGCATGTTCACCCCGTGTCCCCTATGGTAGGTACCCTCATAAAAACAATCCAGTAATCCTGTTCTCTATACTGCATCCCCCTGGCCAACTGGGGCGCCTGCTGGAGGGGACATGACATAACATGTTCCTTTCCATGTGCTACGTCCAACCGGGGGAACTCCCCCCTGTCAGGTGAAAAGAAGCAGCTTGGACTCCTCATGCATAGAAGGAAGTATGAGGTCAGTCCGTTGCTCTCCCCAGGTTGGCAGAGGGTGTGTATAGTGTCCAGGATTCTATTGATAATTGAGTGAAAAAATGGTGGGATAAAAAAAAAGAAAGAAAAAAAAGTGAAAGTTTACATGATCAGGTTACTGTGTCCTTTGTGTCCTTTGTAACCTATTAAACCTCGTCTCAAGTATTGTGAAATCGGCATCAATGAGAAAATAACCATTCATCATTCAGTCCAGAGTTCCATGGCAACATGGCAGGGAAACATAACTCTTGGCCAGTCCTGTGTGATCTTGTTATTGTGCCTGAGATTTGGCATCATGTCTGGAGCTTAGTCAGCAGCCTTCATAAAAAAATACTTCCTGTTGGTGTCCTGCTTACACTAACAGTACCATGCAGGCACTGCACCTGTAACAGTAGCCTACAGGCTCAAAACCACTCCTCTTTCCTGTACTGCCCAAAGCAATCTACCTGCACCACCCCTCTTGCGTGTACTGCCCAAAACAATCTTCCAACCAATATGCCCATATATAGGCATTCCAATATATGGGCATCAGGGATGACATCAGGGGTCTCAATATGGGCATAAAAGGGACACAGACAGACGGGTACAGCGGGTACTCTGACAAAGCCCCGACACTATAACCCAGACTTAGTCAGATCGGTGGTGTGACGTAGGTATTCAATGGCCTAAAAAATACACCATACATTTATGAATTCATCAACCACTTTAAATGTAAGTGTATGAAGGGGAAAAAAGATAATTACTTGCGCGAGTACTGTTTTTGGCTGCGTATGTCTGTGACTCCTTCGGCCAATCTGGGATTGTGTATTTTTGGTGGCGTCGCTCAGCCAATCAGAGCGCAGGTTGGCAGATTGCTGCGTATGTCGGTGGCCCCTCGACCGATTAGATTGGGTCCGTATGTTGGTGGCGTCGCTTGGCCAATCGTATGTATGTTTATCTAAAAACGGACGTAACCAATTTGAGTATAAGTTGCACGCTCAACTCGCGCACAAGTAGGCCATTCATGGCCAACTTGTGTGCAAAGCGCAAGTTGTCACCTCGACAGAGTGCTTTTCCAGTTGTCAATGCATTCCATGTTTGTGTTTGCACAAACACTCAAAGCTGGCCATTCATTGTCAATGGCATTCAATGTTTGTGTTTGCACAAACACTCAAAGCTCTATTCATTGTCAATGGCATTCAATGTTTGTGTTTGCACAAACACTCAAAGCTGGCCATTCATTATCAATGTTAGGACAGCTGGACATAGGAGGGGCTAGCGCCCCTCAAAAAATGATTCAATTGGATTTCAGCGCAGTGTCAATGATTTCAAATTGTCATGCTTTCAACTCAAGTAACTCCATTATCTCGTTTTAGCCTTTTATTGGTGTACTTAATCATACACTCACATCGCAAGTCTTTGGCCCTTTTTTAAAGTGTGCAGTCTACAAATTGCACTCTATAGCCACTGCGAAGCACTATAGTAGGTTGGAGAGAGAACTCACTCAGTGACAATAACTATTACAATGTCTGGCAGAAACATGAAGTAATGTTCCTATGTTGTTTATTGTCTAACGGTGGCATGTCAGGGGACTTATAGGGAAGTCCAATTTGATTTGAAGGACATGGAAAGTCGGGAAACAAAATAAACAAACAAATAGATAAATAATATACTGTATACGTTGTTTTGACATCAGGTGGATGGTCACATGACTCCCAAAAAGAAACAACAGTAAGGATTATTGTCAGCACACCATTCTTTGCAGAAATGAATGACACACAAGGGTTATCAGTGGGTCTCACTCTCCACTGCTTAAGGCTCTGCCATGTGGATAAGGTTGTTGTTTTAACAGGCTTATTAATAAGCCAGGATTTTGACCTTCAGCAGTGTAGAGCTGTCAGAAGTATAGACAATATTAAGGCCATTTAACCATATAGGAGCTGTGAATAGCTGAAACAAAGAATGTACCATATTAAAATAATATTATACATGCAAATTAGTATAGAGTTAGTGTTATAATTGTACAGTAATGTATTATTGTGAATTATAATATTATTAAAGGTAGGACAGATAATGCTAAATGCTAATAGCCCTTCTATTATAATTTGGCATTCTCATGAACAATGTTTCATACATTTTGGTAATTGGTGTTAAATCTTCCTCCACCCCTAACATTCCAAAATCATGCAGTTGAGCAGTTTTGGAGTGGAAGAAGTCCACCCAAGCAAATTTATCTGGTTTTGAATGCTAGACATTTACAAATGATGTACATATTTATAGGCCATATATATATGTTATAACAAATAGTCAATACAGTATGTATAGTCTCGGGTGCCAGACACTTTTCAAACGCCTCCGTCATACAGTATATGAGACAGATATCTTTATCTTCTGTCTGTATCTGTCTGTGTCCCCTTTATGGATACCCTGAGACTTCAATATGACATCATAGACTGCAGGCCTTTATAGATAATGATAAAGTACTGCATATAAGTACTCTGACAATGGGTACAACATTTCAAATAAAATTCACACCACCGCACCCTGCTGAATTTATGTTATGAAAGGTGCTATTTAAATAAAGTTTTTTTTATTATTATTATTACTATCCCCACTGGCATTTATTGGGGTCCAACTTATCTAGGCTTGCCTGGACTTGTTAAATTTTCAGATGAGCTATTTAGATGCAGATCGCATGTAAAATGAATTTGTAATTGGTGCAGACTCAAAATAAACATTTCACTATCCCATGAAGGAAATAGTGTTACTTTACAGTTTGCTTCTCTGACCGGCCCTGTTCATGAGGTTTTAATTTAACCATTGACACTAGGCACAGACAGTACATCAGACAGTGGGACTATTATCATATCATATGTTTATGATTCCTATAAGGTCAAAGTTGTTATCGCTGCTAAGAAAAAACAAACTACCAAATTAAAACATTCTGATGAATAATTAATTATACTCTCTATGTATTAAACATAATGAGTGCGCACCGGGAGCGCACTCACCTATTAGTTTGCATTGGCAGTGCGCTCAGTGTGCCTACTGGCTACTGTATATCCGAACGTACCCAAAATGGCTCATCTGTTCGATAGAAATGCATCATCATCATCAGTGCAACATTAAGGCCAAACATTAATTATTGATGCACAACGCTCACCGAATATTATTTATGTTCAATTGAGAACCGTTATGTGTCAACATAAATTAGGCTTTAGGCCAGCTGTTTGTCCTTTACCAATAAGATATATTTTGTGCAATAAACAGTAAGACTAGTAACAACCTATTTTGATATATGTAATGAGAGTCCTGGCCCCCTCCTGCTGAGGAGACAGCAGCCTCACAGGCCCAGCTGCAGCTCCAGATAGGCCTCTTATCTATAATGCCCAATGATGTCAAAGAAACCATCTATGTTTGCATGCCAAACCCACAGGGCTGTTGATGAGGAATATGTCTTCATACATCTCTTCAGCATTTTTTACAATCAAAACACTCTTGATTCTCTGTCAGTGTCAGTGAAACGGTGTGTGTGTGTGTGTGTGTGTGTGTGTGTGTGTGTGTGTGTGTGTGTGTGTGTGTGTGTGTGTGTGTGTGTGTGTGTGTGTATGTGTGTGTGTGTGTGTGTGTGTGTGTGCCAGCACACCACAGCAGATTGTGCTGCGGCTATAGCGAGGGATGGATGGAGCGCTGATGAAATGAAATCTATTCAAATAATGATATGTAGATGAGCCAGTGGTCGACAAAACAGTTTCAGAAACAGATGAGAATCAATTCTGCTCAGCCTTTAGGTAATCGCAGTAATGCATTTGCCGGCTCACCTGACAATCTGCATTCAGTTCTTTCCCATAATGAAATGCCAGAGAAGGTTGCAGGGTTGAGATGGATATCTCACGTTGCTGGTATGATTACATAGGCCTGCAGACTTGGGGAAAGGTCTTAGTATGTGATTAGGACATCCTTTGAAGGTTGGCCATGTGTTTTGTACAATTTAAAATTGAAATATCCATATCCAAGTGCGGCTGCATAACTGTAATTTCACGTAACAGATATTCCCAACTCAGATTCCTGAACAAAGTGTTCTGTGGCTGAGCAGAATACTCAAATCGAGTCACACATCATAGAAAAACAAATGGTCCTATCTGACACACTGGGCAAAATGGCATAAGCCTAGTACAAGTGTCATTACTATAGTTTACAACCAACACATTGTCATTTTCACATCACCCACACTGTTTAGAGAGCGTATTATCCCAATTAAGATGCACACCTACATTCACAATGTGCGTATACACCATACAGTGCTTGAGATTCTATTTCAACACAACTCTCACATTCAGCATGGCAGATGGCATTGCTGAGAGACTCAGCATTGAGGTTATAAAAATAATTAATGATCTGAGCTATATTATCCATACATTGCACTGGGAAAGTGCCTGTTGCCAATTTGTCGTGCTGGGAGGTACCAAAAACGTTAATCGTTTTTGTGCTACGAAACGACAGATAAACCACGTTTCAAGCACTTGATTTTTCATTATTTATGTAAATAAGAAAATAAGCATGTGTCTTGAATAATAATGAGAAGGTCTTGGTGCGTCTTTGCATGGAGAGGAGAGAGACGGGTTCATTTCAATAAAAGCAGACAATGTATTGCTGATAAAAATGTTCAAATTAGCACACCTAACCTAACCTTAACCCTCTCCCAACCCTTAACGCACCCCTCACCAACCTTAATCCGGTCATTTTAACGCACCCCTCACCAACCTTAATCCGGTCGTTTTAACGCACCCCTCACCAACCTTAATCCGGTCATTTTAACGCACCCCTCACCAACCATGTCTTACCAATGACTAGTCTAAACTAAGTATGCACCCCCATCTCACCATGTAAATCCATAGCACGCTTGTTGAGATTAATGACGTGCCGTCATCTGTTTATCGTATTTATAAAATAAATCACAACATTGAGGATTCTTTTTTTTATTTATTTTTTATGCTACTATATCTGCATTCTGCGACCTTCTGATTAGAATAGTCTGCCAAAAAGCTTTTCACCCAGTGCTTTACACCTGTAAGACTGTAATGTGGCAAATTAAACTGATTCTGATTCTGCTCTTTTATGGCTTCGTAGTACATCATCGGGATAATAATTTATTAACAAAATGAACTGTTGACATCCCAATATTCGTCAAGATTGGCAAATAAAGCATTCTGCAGCTCTTGTCTGTCAGCAATCTTTTAGCGATATTTGTTTTTGCCTTGAAAAGCTCTCTAAAATGTGTTATTTTCCTCTTCTCGAGCATACCACTAGACCTTTCCATTATCATCAATATTTAGATATCACTTTGTTCGTACAAATCTACTCTTGCTCTTAAATCATTCACCAATTGTACCAAAAAGTGTCTTAGAAAAATAAGACACTTTCAGATGGTTGCTCCATTATTTAAGTCCTTTATGGACTTAATGCATTGGGTCAAAATAACGTGGCCAAATGGATTTTTGAGTGGCCAGTTGTAGGGAGATGTTATGGATTTGGACACAATACAAAACAAGAATTGATTCAATATGAATAATAACCAGCTTCCGTATAGATGTGTTTAATATAAGGGGGGTCCCTGCGGAGGTTGGTGCGGTGGTCCGCGGCAATGTTCCCTATAATTTGTTTTCGGTCTCAAACCTCCTGAGCAGACAATAGCAACTGCTGAGCAAACATACATCACCTTGACACCAACTAGCCCAACATGAGAGAATGCGAAGTTTTTGCCAAATGGATTTTGGGAGTGAATCAATGAATAGTTAGATAAGGCAACAAGTTACAATTTTTTTTTTGTAATATCAAGGTGGTAGGCTAGCAATTTTAGGAGCCTTTTCAGGCTGTGACCCGCCAAAGTAATCATATTTGAACTGGGGACCCCCCACCCAGACAAGCAACAGAATGGTTCCACAGATAAATGTTGTGAAATTCAGATGTCCAAGGTCGTTGTGAACTTGTGGATTGGCTATTTGCAGTACCACAGACGAATAACAGTCTAAGTCCACACTATTGATCCATAATATATAAATGATAAATAAGGGTTCAGGACAACGAGGCCTTTTCATGGAGGGGTCAGTCTGAAATTTGGACTTAGACTGTTTTTCGTCTGTGGTACTCAATTGTTGCCTCTGTCATATAATAATAGGGCTGTCAATCGATTAAAATATGTAATCGCGATTAATCACATGATTGTCCATAGTTAATCGCAAATTAATCGCATATTTTTATCCGTTCGAAATATACCTTAAATCAGTGGTTGTCAAGATTTTTCATATCAAGGCCCATTATTTATTCTGCATTTGAGCCACGGACCACCATTTGCTGACATTTAGCCTTCCAGACCCAAACTAAAGAACTGTATTGATGTTGGTACCATTAGGAGAGATAACAGGCCAATGTTGATCAAATTAATTTTGCTACATTCTGAAATTGTGTAGAAGTAATGCAGATGTTTAACAATTTTTCAACTGTTGAGAGTGTGAAATTGAACCAAATGGACCCACTTGGTTTAATAAGCCTATCTCACAGAATTTCCCCGCCCCCCTAAATACGCCCCCTTTCGGGGTTAGTGGTGATAGCGTGACGTCACTCCATAGACGCTCCATGTTAACAGAGGTAATTTAAGAAGTCTACAACTTTTGTTTTCTCAAGGTAAGGTTTGTTCTATCTGTTCGACCTGATTTACCATCTTGTTTGCTTCATAATAATATTGGTCTGTCACATTTTTACATTAGAAAATGTACTTAGATTCTCCAGAGAAAAAAACGTGTAAATGCTCATGTTAAAGACACCACTATTTACCGGAAGTGGGCGTGGAAAGCGGGCTGTGAGATAGGCCTATTGTACTCGCAAGAGTTAAAGATCTCTAAGGGTTCATTTGATTACCAAGTCTCCATCATGTAGCTGGGGACCACCTGGAACCCCCTCAAGGACCACTGGTGGTCCCCAGACCACAGGTTCAGAACCACTGCTTTAGTGCTTTTCAAAATACTCTTATCAACATGGGAGAATGCTTTTTTTTTTGCAAATGCCATGGAAGAGGGCAGAAATTCTCAAAGCATAAACTCCACACACACGCTGGGGCTGTGGTAGTTAGCGATAGGGTCAATTCATAGAGACTGGGGTGATGAATAATTTAGGGTACAGTCACACATACAGAACACGAACGCACATGCAGGATTGACTATCGCCTGCCAAGGCAACATCCGTCATAGTTCACCAAAGTTGATTTCCACAAAAGAGAGGAAGAGAATGAAAGTGAACGGGATGGAGGCAAATCAATTCTGCAAGGGACTGTAGCCTAATGGTGCGCATGCACACAGACCATCAGGACAAGGCGGTGCACATGTGCACTATTAACCCTTCTCCTTCTGTATGCTTTGCTTGAGGTATTTTTGGCGAGACAAATTGACAGTCCTTCACGTCTGTGTTCCAGATTAAGGTTTTTAACAAAATCACGTTGCTTATATTAGGTCATGTGGAGGGGTTGGCCATTGAGATTGGATACGTCACCAAATCACGTGGCTACTGTAGGTCACAGTCACATTGATTGTATATGGACTCTTGTTTTTCTTTTCTGGCCATAGAATCGAGAACCCGTTAAGACCTAGTAAATAGGCTGAAAAGCAATGAACTACTTTACTAGACAATTGCAAGGATGTAGAAAGGATTGTGGACTGAGTTTAAACTAAACTAAAACATGTAGGCAGCCCATGTGAAAACAGACAGAAAACTATTTTTTTTGTTGTTGACCAAGTTGTCAGTTTTAGAACCATGGAGGTGCAACATTTAGAGTTGATATTGGACCAGGTTTGATTCTGAAAGATATACAAGTGTCAGGTGGGGGCCCATACATAGTCTATGGAATATATATAGCTGTGGGTGCAGACTATATGTTGCCAGGGCTACAGAGGCATTTGCTTTTTGTTCTTTATCATCATCCCCTTTTCTGCATTCACTGTATATTAGGGAATCCAGTGTTTACAATAGAAGGGGAAGCAGATGTCCTGTAATTGGCTCATACTAGGATAATAAAGATGTTTTGCTAATGTTTTGCTAATTCCAGATATGAAAGATACTGTACTGCAGTAGGTTGAATGATACCTTCCTAGAATAAGGATTGTTTAATTGTAAACACAGCAGGTATTCCAGATAGGCTTTTGTTTTGTGTGATTACTAATTGTCCCAACCCATGATGAAGAGCACAGCTTGTATTCAGTCTACCTAATGAGCTGCACTGAATAGAGTTCTGTTTGTACCATTCTTCTTTTTCTTCTTCTCCTTCTCCTTCTTCTTCTTTTGATTAGCTACATTTATAATTCAGTGGTTTGTTGGTATTCATATTCGAAATGTACACAACTATTTGTACATTTTAACATTGCATTAAAAAATGCAACATTGAAACTCTGGATAAACTACAAAGCATATGCAGTAATATAAATGCATGGATTAGCTGCAGCTTGGGTCCAAATCTAGAACCTACAACACATCTCAAAGCTTATGTACAAGTGCTCATCTTGATTTTTCTAAGCAGCCGGTGGAAAAAGAAAGAAGCATAGAGGGGAGGCAGGAGATAAAAGGTAAAAAAAATTAAAAAAAACAACAACAAACATGGTGACCAGAAAAATTGTCAGGGCTTAACTCACAGAGAGTCTCTAAGACACACAAATAGGGACACCGTCACCGGCTTACACAGCAGCACACACAAAGAGACGGATGGACGGATATAGACTTTACTGTACAAACACACAGATACAGACTGACAACAATGAAATGGATGTGATGACTTGTAAAAAAAGAAAGATGTAAAAAGAAAATCCTTCTGTCTCTCTCACTCCTCTGCCTAAAACCCCCTAATCTTGTCTCCCCCCCCCCTCTATCTCCTAATTTCTAAAGAGCATGTCTCTGACTGTCAATGTGTGGCAAAAGTGCCTACTGGAAGGTGGCAGATGGCCGTCCATGCTTTGAACCCCGCCCATGCTCCTCACTAAATGCCACCACATCAACCAGTTAGCTCGTGCAAGGGCCAAGGGGTAGGGTAGGCAGAGCCAAATCCATCCCTCTAGTGGGAGGTGGCAGTTTGGAGCCAATTACAAATCTACAGTAGAACCCTAGGATTTGTGGCCATCCTAACATGGTGATTAGTTTTTGCTATATATTTTGCTAGTCATTGCTATACACTGTCTTCCTCACAGATTTTCTATCTATCTAGAAAAAGTGCAAAGGCACATGAAAAACAGGAAACCTAATTAAATGGATAGAATTAAGACCACCAGTGGCAGTTTACTTACTGTCTGTGTCCATCTCTGTATAAAGGACACAAAACGGTAGTTCAATTCATATTTTTATGAGCTTCTGCTGCAACCTATCTTATCTGTCAGTCTGTGTGTGTGTCTGTCTGTGTTTCAAGACCTAATCATGCAAACTGCTGTCCCAATCAGCACAAACTTTATTGTGCACACTACCAGCAGGCCACAGAAGTACCTCCACGTTTTTCAAATGGGCCTATGTTTTATATGTTTTGAAATATGTAACATAATTGTATAATGTAAGTCAATGGGGCTGTTATTGGGCTGAAACGTCAAATGTGGTGCCATATCATATATCATAGAGTAGGCAACTCAAAGAAAAAAGGAACGCACATCGTCCGTTTCTTGGTGCTGAGCCAAACTGCAAAAAACAAATCATGAGAAACAAAGCCGGGGCTCGCAACTCACTTGTGAATGCTCGAAAAAGTTTTATTTTATTATAGCGACAAATAGCTGATGATAGTATACAACGTTTGGACCCTTCGGTCTTTTTCAAGTATTAGCCTATAACGGCTTATGACTGATAACCACATGGAGATCCACATCTAGCTATCTCGTTCCATTGTGGATCCCAAGAGCCACATCTAGCTATCTCGTTCCATTGTGGATCCCAAGAGCCACATCTAGCTATCTCGTTCCATTGTGGATCCCAAGAGCCACAGCCGCATGATTCAATATTTTCCTTTAAATTTGGAAGCTTCAGCAGAAGGTCAGAGACATTCTCAGACCAGTGATTCTAAAGATAGAGCCAAGGACCAGCAATTCCAAAGGCAGAGGCGAGTAGACATTGCCGGGGAGCCACAGGCCCAAAAGCTCAACGGTTAAGGATTAACCTGTGATGTCATGCCGTACTTTTTTTTGTGTTTTCTCTATTCACTTGGTCATTAAGGTCCACAGAATGAGAGGCCTGCTCTGCCGAAAACATCGCGAAAAAAAGTTATGGCCATTTTTGTATACCACACCATAGACAACCAATCTAAGGCAAAATTTCCCAAATTTCAAGTAGCATGTGACAATTGTGACATGTCAAACTAAGGGGTTTTCATGATTCCATTCGTTTTGCACGAAAAACACTCCTTGGCCTAAAAACGGCATAGCCGTCATCACAAATGTGATGAGGTCAGCACATTTGGGCACATTTTGGCAAGTGGCTATGGCCGAATTTAGGCCAAGAAGTGTTTTTCATGCAAAACGAATGCTTGGAATGGATTCAGAATCATGAAAACCCCCTAGTTTGACATGTCACAATTGTCACATGCTATTTAAAGCATGATGAAATTTGGGAAATGTTGCCTTGTATTGGTTGTCTACAGTATGGTGTGGTATACAAATATGGCCGTAACTTTTTTTCGCGATGTTTCCGGCAGAGCAGGCATCTCATTCTGTGGACCTTAATGACCAAATTAATAGAAAAAAGTAAAAAGTACGACATGACACCACAGGTCCTGTCCAATTTTGGGCCTGTGGCTCCCCGGCTAACAGCAACATGATGATGAGACCAGCCAACAAATCCCCATTGTCCGTCATGGCTTATGCCTTCGATATTATGTCAGAAGTTACTCATTTGAAGACTGAATACAGCATGTCCTTTGAGATTTCACTTCTGACAGAATCATCTTTGCCTTTTTGAAAATGCCATTGTCATGCTAAACGGCATGAGAGTCTGTTCGGAATCACATTACTGACATACGCCTTTTTAATAAGAGCAGCGATGGTAATTTAAGTCTGTGACATTAATGCCATTAATGGCAGACTCTAGGGTCCTCTTCAAAGTACATGACAATGTGAGCTGTTGCAGGTGAGATATCATAAAGTGGGTTAACTTAGACACGTGAAGTAGTAAATTATCAGGCGGTATTTATTTTGATGATGGAAACATTGTCTGTTTGTCTCCACAATGGTTGTTTTGGTGTAGTAATGTCTTACTTACAGTTTAGCAGCTAAAGCTATAGTGACTGCTGCAAAGGCCCCTCTGTTTTGTGAAGAATTAATTTATTGCAACTCACTGTAATATAGTATATACTATTTTATATTTGTTTAAAAGAGATTTGTGTTTAAATGATATGGACTCCACTCATTCCGTCATTGAAGTGTGTAACATACATTACATAAAATGTAAAAATTGTTTGCACTCAACATATTTTGTCATCTTCAATGCGGTTCAGACAGGCAAAACCTAAACGAATTATTGCCACTGCATGCTGACTGTGTTCCTATTCTTTTGAGCATATTTTTGGACAGACTAGAGTAGACCAAAAGCAGTTGCCTATTTATGAACAAATCTCCAGGGTCTTCTTGAACAAGACAGGGATGGCTGACATTTGACTGCATGTCACTCAAAGCAAAGCTACAGCACAACACACAAAGGCCCCTGTCTATGTTTGGATGATTGATTGTTATGTGTGTGGTAAAAAAAATAGGAAAGGGCTCTTTAAAGGGAAATTTCACACGTGATTTCACACAGGAATTTTAGGCTTGATATTGCGTAATTGACCTTAGACCTTAGGCCTATAGTATAGATTCAGAAAATCAACAATGGCATATTCATCCACACATATGCGTATTGCGTACACGCACGCACGCACACACAGACGCACGCACGCACGCACGCACGCACGCACGCACGCACGCACGCATGCACACCAGCGTCTTTTTGCTTCTGTCTTGCTGATGTGCTGTAAAATGGCAAGCAATGTCAGGAGGTTTGGGGTGGCTGTTTTGCTGCTCTTTCGTTGACAGACAGTGTAATGATGCCCTACAGAGGAGTCCCACTAGGTCTCAGAGCTGCCATACACTCTCCCTCACACAGCCCATGAATGCCAATCAGCTGACACTCTCCAAGCACTGGCTTCTCACCTGTCTCTCCTTGTGTGTGTGCGTGTGTGTGTGTGTGTGTGTGTGTGTGTGTGTGTGTGTGTGTGTGTGTGTGTGTGTGTGTGTGTGTGTGTGTGTGTGTGTGTGTGGGGTGGGGGGGGGGGGGGGTGTACGTGTCTGTGTACACACCCATGCATATATATGGCTTACTGTGTGCATTTGACTGTATGTTTTCTGCCTGTCTGTGTGCTGCATGCGTACAGCCGTTTGATTGATTTATCTTTCTGTTTTTTTGGCAGGCCTTGCTAAGCCAATGGGGCTGGTGGAGGGTCCTGGGGGTTTGGGCCAGGGCGGAGCGGCAGCCACTCTGGGCGAGGACAGTGTGAACGACGGTGAGGGGAAATACGAGGAGTACGGCTACAACGCCCAGCTCAGTGATCGAATTTCCCTCGACCGGAGCATCCCAGACTACAGGCCCAAGAAGTAGGTTCACTATATTGCCGTTTTCTCTATGTGAAGCTCTTCTCTTTAACCATTAAGGACTGGAACACATCTGTGTCATCTTAGCTTTTCACCACTTTAATGAATAATGAATGGCATTTTTATAGCGCTTTTCCAAGTGCTCAAAGCACTTTACAATGGTTCATTCATTCATACATTGGGAGGTGAAATGGCGAACAGTCGACGCCAGCGTCAACACTTCACACATTCACACACCAATGGTGGCAAGCTCACACGGACCAACTCATTGGAGGCAATGTAGGGTTCAGTGTCTTGCCCAAGGACACTTCGACATGTGGATAGGAGGAGCCTGGATTCGAACCGCCGACCCAGGGATCATTGGACGACCTGCAGTATACCTCCTGAGCCACAGCCGCACTTTAACCATTATTTGAAACTTTAGCTGTTGAAAAATAACAGATCTACAAGTCGCTTTTAGATCTGCTATTTTTTTTTTATCTTGAAAATGTGGAGCAAATCTTTGAATATATATTCTTTCACAGGGTGCAAAACATTTTCAGATGGGGGTTGGTGGCCGAATATATATAATTTTGGGGGTCCTTGACATGAAAAGGTTTGAGAACCACTGACATCAAGTTTTTCCAGAAAACTGTCATGAATTAGAAGACATTTTGTAGAATCTGGTCTCAGGTCTTCATGGGTTAAGGTGCTTGTATATAAACATCAATTGAATTGAATCCACCAGAGACCTCTTTCTGTTCGTGTCCCTGCTACATTGTCTTCCTCCCACCTTCTTGAAAAAGTGCTCATTTGGGCCGTGAACTACTCATGCCACCAAAAAAATTATAATAATCGAATGAAATGGATAGAATTAAGACTCATGCACATGCACTTTGGGTGGCCTATAGCAATGGTTCCCAAACTTTCTTTTTTTTTAATCAATATATTTATTGACATTTTTTTCTAATTATATAAAACATTACAGTTATAGCTCTCTTGTTAATAAAATATCCAGAAAAAACACAAACATACACAACTTCAATAACAAAACAAAAACAAAGAAATCATAACAAACACGGTTCCCAAACCTTTTAGCTCAAGATCCAAAAGAGATCTCCCCGGGACCCAAACTAGTGAAAATAGACGATCTACAAGCACACAACGTGTCACATCTCTTTGATTTCATGTTTTATTTTATTCATGAAATTCCTTTTTAAAACCCATTTCCCGCCTCCATTAACTAATCCCTCGATCGCGTATTGCCATGGTTTAATCGCGTGTAACACTTACTTTGAAGAGCCAAATATCCGTAACCGGATGTTACAATGACAAACTGCTGTGTTGGGTCATGACCGGTTGTTGTTGTCTCGCTAGGCGGTGGAAAAACCCGACCGCGAGTGTCAGCGTGCCTGCTACCATAGATATATATCTATGCCTGCTACAGCCTGTTGAAAAACCTTGTTTTCACCAGAAACGGCCCCCTCAATGTCGTTTCTGAGATACAGGCCTTTGAATGCAGGGCTTAGAATTGAGGTGGATGCGCGCGCATCTTCAAAAGGGCCGCGGCCACTGTCCCACTTGATGTTGTTGGGTTAGCAATAGTAGCTAACGATGCGATTAAAACATGGATTAAAGAATACATCGCTGTTAAAACGAGAATTCCGGGTTTGGCGCGGTAGGGTACTAATTTAACCATACGTTTTCTATGTTTCTGGTGGGCTTCGTGTTTTAAAATGGGTTATTTTGGGTTAACATTTTATAAATAAATAAAAATATGTTAGGCCATGAGGGAAACAGTGGACTACACAGCATCTACAGCATCTAATCCTATCAGATCCTTATCCCTTTACTTGTAACTTTCCAGTAGATACATTTAAGCATTTAATGCTTCGATTCCCTCCATACTTTTACTTTCCTTTCTGCATGTTTGTGCATTCTTCATACCTTGGAAAGGTGGACAAAGGTCATAGTTTTGATCAATGCCTGGTCCACCAATGTCTTTTAGCCACATACTGAATCTGTGGCACTTCCAACCTCTCTTTCCACATTTTACTTTCACTCAGATAATATTGGTTATTACATATCAGGAAGTATGCAAAGCCATAGACTGGCAATATATGAGTCATTCCAGAACTAACATTTTCATTTCACTGATAGGGCTAGTCTGCAGTGTTTATCCACTATCAGCGTGCAGTGCAGACCGGTATTATTGAAATGCAGGCTCAAACTACAGCCTGTTAACTCGCTGTTTACAGTACATTATGTGGTCCCCAGTTTTATTCTGTAAATAATATCTAAATATGCTTCGATGGGGATATTCTGAAGGCTTCTTTATATTTTATTATCCCATCTTATTGTTTTCATTTTTTTATTATTATTATTATTATTATTGCATATTGCCATGGTTTATTATTATTATTATTAGTATTATTATTATTAATAATAATAATACTAATACAATTATTATTGAATGTTGTTGCATCCAGTACATTGAGGATCTCACAAAATGTGAATAGTGAGAAATAAACCTTCTTGATTCTTGACTCAAATAACTTCCATTATTGTTTAATAATATCGCTGCTCATTTTCACGTTGTCGCCAGGCGTCTCAGCCGTCCATATCACTCAGTGTAGGCTAGCTGCTATTGGAAATGAATGATGCTTTGCCGCTTGTTGTCGCTGCCGATGTGATTGTGGGGTTATTCCATTTGCCTCTCCTGTTGCCTTTCTTCCGTCAGTCCAGCTCAGTGCAAAAGGCCAGAGGGAAGTAGGCCTATATCTCAGGGTGCCTCGCCTACTCAGCCAGAGGGAAGTCTATATCTAGGGTGCCTCGCCTCCTCAGCCAGAGGGAGCTGCACAAAAAAAGAAATTGCTTCAGACACGCATAATCCTGTCATGAAATGACTGTCAGTCCCGGACTGCCATGGTGACAGCGATAGTCGCAGAGCACAAGCTCATAATGTAATGGGAAAAACAAAAGTGTCCTGGAAATTGTTTTCCTTTTCATGAGAGACAACCCAATGGATTCCCACAAAGAATCGTAATGGTCTTTTTAAATACATTTTATATTTAGGACTCACTGTGATACAGTGACTTGGGGGAGGAGTGCTGTAGGAGTCAGGGCGTAGGGGGCTAATCAGGCTGCCAGTGGTGCTTAAATCAAGGTGTAAAGAGAATAATGCTGAAAGGCAGAGAAAGCCAAGCAGAGGTAACATTGATGGGCCAGGGAGAGAGAGGGTTTCTGTACAGGTTTTCGGTGGTCGGTAACAGGTTAATTTCATCCCACATCACTTTGTTCTCTGCTGTTGCCTTTTTTGAAATGTGGGAAATGTTATTCTTTTGAACAGAGACAAGGGAGGAGGAAGGAAGAGAGAGTAAAAAAGAAGCACTACTAATTAATAACGTCAGCTCAGAGCCAAGGCACTGCTACTGGAACGGACGTGCATGAAGGAGGGGTGGGGTTAGCCAAATGACCCTTTATTCAATTGACTAATTCAACAGGAAATGGAAGCTGTTAAAGGAAAAGTCAGTACCCAGTGTGCCCTTTGATGGTCGAGGGGTTGAGAGACCTCTGCTTGCAGGCCTACAAAATCAACTCTTAAACTGCCTTCGGATTGAATCGTGCATTCGAGCATCTCTCCACCTGTGGTTAAAATCGCTCAAGCTGGCTACCTAATTAAAGAAACAAATTATATAAAAGACAATTGCGAGGACTGCCCAATCTCTCTTTAAATATATAAAGGAGGAGATGCGCATGTGTCAGCAGGTTTGCATCTAATATACAGTATGAAACTAGTGTTGAACTAGTGTTTCTGTGGACACATTTGGCACTTATTTCACAGGGCTGTGACCACATAGTATGCCATCCCTTTTTCTCATACTGCTGTGGTTTTTATTATGTTTCCTACTGCTCAGTTTGTGTGTGTGTGTGTGCGTGCGTGCGTGCGTGCGTGCATCTCGCCTCTGTTCCACAAACTGAATTGTTTACGCTCCCATAACCAAGCACACGCATGCTGAGGTGTGCGTATGTAAACAGAACATGGAAGCAAGTCATTTCTGACAGTAAATAAATAAATAAAAACATCTTACTATAGGAACAACCTCTATGGCAGGATTCAGGAACATTTGTCATGGAACACAAATATATAATACACCTCAAAGAGAAACTAGAGAGTCTCTTTTTCTATCTCTATATGAGTAGATTTGTGTCCACACTCCACAGAAACCGTTTGAGTTTCCAGCGCCTTTCCATGGTAAAGATAAAGATGCACTGGAGCCCTCCTCTCCCAGTGCCACATTTTAGCTCTCTCTGCGTCCAACATTTTCTGTAGAAAATAGTCTGTACAATTTGACCTGTGCATTTTATTTGTATTTGCATAAAAAGTATGTAATTTAATATTTTCATTGAGAACTTGCACATACTTTTCCCACTGACTACCGGTAAGTCAGAGAATAAGAGATGACAGCAGTTTGTGACACCATCCTGTAACTGGACATTACAGTATAAGACAGAAACACCTTAACCTAACCCATATCTGTCACATGTTATGTTACTGTGGATACTGTGGATGGAAATTGTCATTCTGATTCAGGAAATACATTTCTTGTATCTATAATTTTAGAAACATGTGATGGTCTTATGCAGAGTGACTTTCAGAGAGTAAAATAGCAGCTCAAGAACTGACAGGTCTGAAAAATATGACCTGATACACACAGTTAGATGATACAGTAGATTACAATGCCGTATTCAGTACAATGGGAGGTTCTGTAATCTGTAGGCAGTTGCAACGTACTGTAGAGGTGCAGTCTAATGGGCTTTTAATTGAAATGTGTGAGTCATTGAACAGAGAGGTCTTTGATGACCGTAGGGCAGGCAAGGCCTCACTGCCATGATGGAAGATCTTCTCTTTTGGGGCCCTACTTTCTGCCCTGGCGCAATGCGGTGCTGGGCACAGCGCAACTGTCATATCATTGCTATGTCCCAAGCGATCCAGTTGTCATCTTTACAGTACACCCAGCGCTGATGTTGTCTAAATACCAAATGATCCTGCGCATATTTAGTGCCCATGGCGTTCTGGTCCTAAATGAGGTGTGGTGTCGTCAGGGCGTACTGCTATCTTTGCACCAAGACCAGCTTCAAGGTGTTGTTATCATCCAAATTCAACACAATAACACTGAATGTTCAGCACTGATGACATTTCTGAGGGACTCCGCATTGAGATAAAATTAATTAATGATCTGGATCAGATTATCAATATGAATATGAATATGAATATTAGTATTATTATTAATAATATTAATATTAATATTAATATTATTGTCAATATTATTGTCAATATTATTGTCAATATTATTAATAGTAATAATAATACCAGTAATAATAATACCAGTCATAATAATAATAATAATAAACAACACACAGGACGTATGGCTATAGGCTTAGTCATGGTTTAATTGGTGGTTTAAATAAAATTTGTTGATAGCTAGTAGTTTACATTTTAGTTGGTTCAATTGGCCTTGTGACATTAAAATACATATCTCCAAGTCAGAGAAGTTTCTCTTCTTGGCCTTATTCTGCTTATAATGTCCTAAACTTGAGGGCCTTGAGGTCTCTGGAATGAGAATATTTAAGGGTGCGATATTTTAAATTGTCATAAATCACACGTGAGCTCTGTTGTGAGATGATTCCTGTGGTTGGATCTGCGTTGGTTTCTATGTTAGATTGATGAATGAGTGTGTGTCTCTCTCTCTCTCTCCTCTCCTCTCTCAGTCACTAGATAAGATATTGATTGCATGCCCCCCCCACCTTCCTTGCAGTGGAGGGCTTCCCCCTCCACTGCACATTACTGTGGAACCTAATCATACTAATTACAGTTGCTATCAGCTTTTGCTGCGGTTTGGATTTGTCAAGAGACCGTTTGAGGTTCTATATATAAACCTATTATCCCCATTCACTGCCTGCTGCCTCACCAGTAACTTCCAGTGGTTGACCTTCTTACCTGATATATGGAGGATAATAATCTGACTGAGGCTAACATGACCATGGCTCACCCAAGACACTCTGGTCATGAGGATAGCATGGTCCCATCTGCGGCATTGACATCTCAGTGATATCTGATGTTTGTCCATCAGATATATGGCTTGAGCAAGACACTGACTGAAGCCATTCCTGCACACTTGCTGTAAGTCACCCTGGAGAAGAGTGACAAATGACTCAATGAAAATGGTGTAATTTGTGTCCTGGTGGCTCAAATCCAGCTCTTGACCTCTTTATGTCCCATCCCATGTCCCTTCACTCATTGCTGTCTTTCCTGTATCTCTACACTGCTCTGTTAAAGGAGGCAAAAAATAAAATAGAATCATAATGTACCTAATCATAATGTACCTGCTATGTTTGTGAGGAGGCATTGGATCAAAGTAGGTGGAGGAATGCCATCAACATGTATTGGTTTGATTAACAGTTTGACTCCATAAAACGCTTTACCCGCATTTTAATCAAATATTCTACGCTGCCGAGATTGTTCTATTACCTGTGCAGCATACGCCAAAGAATTTGCGCTTTAGATCCGTGAAAATCCGCTAGTAAACAATGCCCGCATTGGTTATTGAGCCGACAAAAAAGCCACTTCCTTGATCCGGGTCAAAGACAAAGAGCAAAGCGAGCCAAGATTGTCTCTCCCCTCTCGTTCACTTGCATTGGCCTCAATTTCCCAGAAGCCCTAGCAGCCCAGATGATGACTTGATTTCCGGTTTCGTCATCATAACGTGACGGCCTCGTCATCAGCTACCGGATAAATCCGCTGTTTCTTTTTAATTATTTTAAAACGGCGAATTAAACAACGCATTAAACAAATGTCGGGTATAGCGTTTTACGCGCGGTGGAACACTGGATTAAACAATTAGTGGCCGTCAAACTGTTAAAGAAATGTGGACTATCCTCGCCTGAGCTTATGGCTTACTTTTTATTTCCACTTATGTAGCCTAATATCAACGCCATAGATGTTTGTGATTTGTATTTTGTCAAAATTGTGTTTGAACCCCCAAATCTATTGAAGCATGAAGGATGATGTGCTTCCCAGAGGGGTGGGGTGGGGTGGATGGTATTTGTCTATCTGTTGAAGTGCGTTAACCAAATACGAGGAGTGCAGGTGTTGGACCTGAGAAGTAGGCCTACCTCATTTCCTAAGCCTCTGATACCCCGAAATGGGATCGACGAGGTCACAATGGCGGAGAAGCAGGACATTTATAAACAAAAGTATCTCTCTTTCAATCCCCTTCTCTCTCCCTCTTGCCACAAATTGTTGCTCTTTTCCGACATCTGCATTTATCACTCTGGACGGGGAGCCGCAAAAATGACAAGCCAAACGATTATCTTTTTGAGAGGAGCGCTTCCCCTGATTCGAAAGTAGCTTCGGTCTTTCTTGTAGCCATGCAGGTTATAGGAGGTTAATGTGAAATTTCAGTGAGTAACAGTGCCCAGTAGAGTGGGGCGAAAGGCGGATGGGAATGGTTGGGCTTTATAGCAGACCGGCCACGGAAAGGAGGAGGAGCAGCAGGAGAAGGAGGAGGTGTGATGGGGATATGTCTTAATCTAGCGCTCTGTTTCTGTCAAAGCTTGTTCCAGGTCAAATTATGAGCACTGGCCGGTGAGCTCAGTCCCATTACAAACAGATGAGCCGATCGCTCATCCTGTTACGGCCTTACAAGGTTCCACCACGCTCCCGCAGACAGGTACAAATTTAAGGTTGAGCGATGTCCCAAATTGGATCCAGTAACTAGGGCAATGGAACAGCAATATCACTTTACGATCTCGACACTGAAATCCGGGGGCTGGAGAACCACAGCTCAACTAGGAGCGATGAGAGGGCTGCCAAGTGCCCGTTCTCTGATTCTCACAAGACATTACTATGGTAATATTCATTAAACATGGGCTTGTGGACGCAACTTATAACCAAACGGGAGCGAAACATACATCATTCTTTTGCAGCACACTTGTCGTATAGCCACAATGGGAAAGATGCAGCGCCCACAAAAAGAGGGGGAACAATCCCCCCTCCTCAGTACTTGCTGCCAGATTTGTCATCGTATTTATAGAGCTGGCAAGCCTGATTGAGAGAGGCAATAGAAAATGCCATGAGCGGGAACAAAGGAACGTTGCTGAGGGAGAGGCAGGGAGACATGGGAAGGGATTGAAGTGATACAGTGAAAGGGGTATCAATCAAAACACTTGTGTGTCTACTCTCATGTATACAGAAAAGTGGCAATGGGCTCAATAGACAGACCTGAACAGTATTCTCCAGTATGCACTGTACAAGCACTGTGGTTCAACAGTTCTTTCATGAACTCTAGGTCAGATTTATGTATTTCTATTATGTAATGTAGGCTACACTTGTGCTCAAGAGGAACTTGACTACATGTAGAAACAGCTTAATATGGAAACAGACTTGTAGAAAGTGGTGCTCCACAGAGCACATAACTCCACCAGTCTAGCAGTCGCCAGGACCAGAGGAAGCTGCAGAGGGAAATAACTGTCATAATGTCTATGACACACAGTGAAACCTTTCACATTTAATCTGTACTCGATATAAATATAGATTACAAGCTGAAGCGACATGTTGATCAGCTTGTCTAATTGGTAGCCGTTTGGAGGTGAGTTTATGACTCCAGGCCAGGCACGCTGGAAGCTGTAGGGTGGCTATAGGGCTGGGATTGGCGGTTCTGGCGAACCAGATCTCCATTATGCCTATCACGCATGCACGTGCTTTTCTCTCCTGTTCAGCGCTGAGTACGGGTCTTCTCAGATCCACTGGCACTGGGGTAGATAAACAGACCTGGGACCCGAGGTAATGAAATCTGAACCAACACAGACCTGATTGACCATGGACCAAAGAATGTTGTCCCAGGTTGGATAATGAGGGCAATGTAGATTCTTGATTCTTGAAAATTGGATGATAATTTCGACAGATTTACCATTTGATCAGCACATGTCAACAAGGAACTGCAATGGCAAGCAGACAGAATATCTTGTAATATGTAATATGTAATCTTGCCAATAACATTTATTGTAACATGTTGCATTGTAAGACAGTTTTGTTGTCCATTTCACTATAGTTGAATCATGCTCTTCTCTTTTTCCTTCATAATTGTAACGTTTGCTCTTACCAAGTCTCATTGTTTGAAGATGAAAACCTGCTTACATGGGCCACACATTATTACAAACACAACACACATGCATGCATGACAGGGATCAACAATATAAATAGCCTGCTGGCCCGAAGTACTATTTAAGCAGAACAGACTTTGCACTTGCCCGCTTGGGCCAGTAGAAATAATGCTTTAAAAATGTTCCCAGAGGGCCAGTGCCAAATTTCCCTTAATGTCAACCCCAGCTCACACACACACATGCACACAAACACACAGGCATGCACACAAACACACAGGCATGCACACAAACACACAGGCACGCACGCACGCACGCACGCACGCACGCACGCACGCACGCACGCACGCACGCACGCACGCACGCACGCACACACACACACACACACACGCGCACACGCACACGCACACGCCCACGTGCACGCACACGCACACTCACACGCACACGCACACGCACACACACTACAACTCCCATCTGAACCACCTAAGCCTCCGGGGGGTTGAGATGGAAGGATGTAACATTAGCACCACACTGGGATCCATCTGCTGTGAGGCTGTCATGTACCACCTCCTGTCCCCCGCCCCCCTCTGTCTCCACTCATGTCTTCGGATGCTGCAGACACAAGCTCATATCTTGCTCCACCATGCAGGGCACCAGGCCACTACACACACTCAGAGCATGGTGCCAGGCCAGCTCCTCCCAGATGGCTCATAGACAGAGAGATAGAGAGAGAGAGGGAGAGAGACCTGCATACTTGTTACTTTGACCTCACCACTCACTTTACATTGGGAAGATTGAATGGGACTGACAGCTTTGTATTTGTCTGGGAACCATTTGCAAGCATATGCCTCTTGTTCATGCTGGCATGTTGAGCGCAGTCATGCAGTAGTAGCCATTATAATAGTCCCTTATCCTATCCTACATCTCCTGCCTCTATCCTAGGCGCCACCAGTGGGGCAGCAGCCACCACGGTCTATTCTCTCTGTTGCAGATGGAGGCGAATACGTGCACGGTTTCATAAAACACTCAATCTTTCAAACTCCTAATAGCAGAGCATTCAAAGAGGCAACAGTTTAGAGTAGCCTAGATGAAGATCAGAAGAATCAGAACCATTAAATAATAAATCAGAGAATCATTAAATAATACATTATTTAATGCAATAAAGTGTAATCCACTTTGTAGATGTGCATTGGATGAGTTCGGAGAATTGGTAATGAAACACTACTAAAGTATCACAAAAATTGTAAATAAGTAAATATACAGTATAATTGCTTCATTGTAATTCATGGCAAAACACTGAATAAGATGAGGTGAAAATATGCAGAGACACATAGTGTGTATGTGCGGAAGCGTTAGTCATAGCAAATTAGCATGGTGTGGAACATTGAACATGTGTGTTCATGGTTACCATGGTAATCAGCCAGGCGGTTCTCTACATCCAAGGCCATAATGTTCTTAAACTTCAAAGCTACAATATGCCTCTTGGAAAAGAATAACAGAAACCAAAACAAAATAATGGTACATGACTGAACTTAAAGGACCACTTCACCACTTTTCAACTTCTCTTCCTATAATTGGTCCTAACTAATGTTTAGGATAAAATACCAAAAAAATTTCCTACTCAGTCTGTGTCTCATAGGAAGGCTGTGGGCAGTTCAGAAACCCGTCCACCAGTGACATCATCGATGGTGAATCCAAGCTAATAGAAACGGCAGGCTTTCTTTTCCTGAAAAGTTGCAATGCAAAAGTTGAAGCCATCGTTCTCACGATAATAAAAATCTAAATATATTTTAAAACAAATCTTGTTTAAAAAAAATCTGCCTAATGATGATGTCACTGGTGGACGGGTGTCCGAACTGTGGTGAAGTGGTCCTTTAACACAGAGAATTCCCAACGATAGGGAGATTAGGTAGGCTATTATTATCAACAGAAATCATTTACATGATCACATGTGTTTATGATTACATGCATGCTCATGCATGAGTTTGCATATGTGTGTGCGTGGGATGGAGAGAGAGAGAGAGAGAGAGAGTAAGAACGTATATTTATTCATTTCTGTGGTTGTGTGTGTGATTTTTTTCATTAACTGGGTCATTGAAAATGGCATCATAAAATTGCATTCCAATCAACAAAGCAGTTACCATGACATTCTGGCATGAGGAGAAAGTGTGACACAACGAGAGAGAGAGAGAGAGAGAGAAGGCAGATACAATATTTTAAGTGAATGGCAGACGATGAGAGCCTACAGTGGAGAGAGAGAGAGAGAGAGAGAGAGAGAGAGTAGGGGTAGAGGGAGGTAGAGAAGCAGAATGAGAGTGGTAGAGAGGCCATTAGCAAATTAGAGTTATAGAGAAAGAGAGTAAAGGTAGAGAGCCACTGAGCCAGAGAGAGGTAAACAGAGTGAGCGAGGCAGAGGTAGAGAGAAACCGAACAGCCTTCTAATCAGTGGTTACAGTCTGTTTTCCGCTTGGGAGCAGATTTCTCCTGCTGGCTTCCTGGATTGTGAAGGGAGACTACGACAAAGAGAAGAGATTTTTCCTCTACACAGCTCGTCTGCCTCTGACATCCTCGTCTCTCAGACAGTCATTTAACCATAAGCTCTAGGGGTCTCATTTCTGAAAGGCTTCTGCACTAGGTCCGTTTGGAACCTCAATATCTACGCTTTTAGCTCCGAGATGAGGTTCTGTGGCAGGATATCCCTGCACAGGTCGAAATGGGATCGAGCCGTCCACAAACAGTGGCGAAAACCCTTTTCGCAGTATCGTTTCCAAAAAGTAAAGGTATCTGAACCGAGATACAGTTGATAAACTTAACACAGGAACGTAACATTTTAAGTCAGGGGTGAAACAACTGCTTAAATCAGGCTTAATTAAAATGTAGTCCAGTCAACCCCGTCCGCATGCGCAGTACTGCTTCTGTAAGATTACATTGGGAAAACATGGTACTCGCTGACAAACAACCGCTCTGTAATCGGTTGTTTCACCCCTGACTTAAAATGTTACGTGCCTGTGTTTATCAACTGTATCTCGGTTCTGATATCTTTACTTTTTGGAAACGATACTGCAAAAAGGGTTTTCGCAACTGTTTATGGACGGCTCAACCCCATTTGGACCTGTGCATGGATATCCTGCCACGGAACCTCATCTCGGAGCTAAAGCATACTGTAGATATTGAGGTTCCAAACAGAGCTACTTCTGCACATACATTTTTGGTGCTTGCGGTCAAATCCAGACAAAGTTGTGACTTATGGAACATTGATTTTTGTGGCAAAATCAACACATTTTTTTATGATATCAAAGGACAAAACTATGGTATTCTCTTTGGAATAACGCCTCAAGTGAAAGAATATTTATGTATATAAATGAGCCCTATAGGCTCCTACTTTAGCTATCGTAGCTTGCATGTCTAATGCTACTACAGTATAGTGTGTGTGTGTGTGTGTGTGTGTGTGTGTGTGTGTGTGTGTGTGTGTGTGTGTGTGTGTGTGTGTGTGTGTGTGTGTGTGTGTGTGTGTGCGTGCGTGCGTGCGTGCGTGCGTGCGTGCGTGCGTGCGTGCGTGCGTGCGTGCGTGCGTGCGTGCGTGCGTGCGTGCGTGCGTGCGTGCGTGCGTGCGTGCGCGTTTATTTATCCAATTAAACTTCAATCTTCGTGTGATTAATCTATTGAGAATGAGCTTTAAGATCCCTGATCAGAGCCCTCTAAATGCATACTGATCATATCATAATACATAATCTCCACATAGTTTATGCAAAGATTGATTATACTCTCTGATACTGCAATGTGAAGTACTATCCCCATACCATGCATTGGTACAGTATGTTCTTACTCAACCATGCATATCAATATACCCCCGTAACAGTGTCCCCAAGATAAATGCATGTACATGTACTGAGCTTTTCAGAAGAAAGCTTGTGATTTACAAAAAGAGAACTGATGGTGTAATTTTAAAACATATGCCTCAATGAGAAATTAAGCATTCTACTCCAGAGTTAGTGTCGAAGTGTCCTTGAGCAAGACACTGGACCCCTAATTGCTCCTGATGAGCAGGTTGCTGAATGTGTGTGTGAATGGGTGAATGTATGTAAAGCACTTTGGATAAGTGCTATATAAATGCACCATTTACCATTTTTACTCTTTAGTACCTACTACTTACTTCCTGCAAAGGAACTTTTGTGAAAGTGTATGTACAGTATGTCACATACTGTATGTGGTGTGATAACACACAGTTCTCCCATCTTCCAAGAGTCACAGTGCAGCCAAGGCTGGGAGCTGGGGCATCCGGGTAGTGCAGGCCAGGGGTAAAGCTCCTTCCCACTATGGTGGACATTGGTGTTTGATTCCTCCATGGTGCTTGGCTGGGCACTCAACAAAACACAACAAACACAATTGGCTACTTTTGCGGGTGAGAATCTGGCAGGGGAGGGTGACCTCTGTCGCTGCACTAGCACCTGATACAGGTTGGTTGGGTTGCATGTTCAGCAAGGGAGCAGAATTGGGAGGGATAGCATGTTCCTCCTGGTGAAACTACTCACTGTAAGGTGAAAATAAGCCGACTCCATGTATATCAGAGGAGACGTGGTTGTCTCTACACCCTCCCAAAAACCAATATAGTACAGCATGTGTTGGCACGGCAGTAACAGGGACTATGGCCTATGGGGGAATTGGCAATGACTAAATTGGGGAGAAAGAAGAAGAAGAAGAAAAAGGACTGGGAGCTATTGCTTATTTATGAAATGGAAGTGGGTCTTCAAACTAAATCTTAGGAGAGTGCTGTACGTGCTTTTGCCCTGAGGGCTTTGTTTCCGTGAAACAAAATGATGTTGGACACATTAAATCAAAAATTCAAAAGCTACCCACATTGAGCTGGAATACCATTTATTTTTTTCATGTGTGATTTATGTGCCCTTCTCTCATCGTGTATAAATGCAAATGATTTTGTTCTCTCATATTTTTAGAATTTGAATGATTTCACTTTCATAAGTTGGCTTAATTTTGTGGATGTCCTCATCAATTTATTTTCAAAGTAATGTAAGATGTGTTCACACAACTTGCTGCAGAGCTGCAGTAAGGCAGTGTCTGCAAAACGACTTCCCCACTGCAGATATTATGGCCTGCTTTTCATTTCAACCATATGCCTCATTGCACTAAGTGGTATTGGTTTTTTTTCCTAACTGAAGGAACAAGGTACTGATCTACTGTACTGCTGTCCCTAACCAAATAAACCCTAGTGACCCTATTCTGGGTGTATCATAAATAGGCCAACATTCAGCAAAAATAAGCAAACATTCAGCGACAATGACAGATCTACAAGCTCACAGATCAGCTATTTTCCGAAAACATCACAATTTTGTTTGGAGGGGAAAAAGTAGGGGACCATGTATAGTGTTTTGGGGGAGCCCCAGTCAGTGAAGTACTGTATATGTAGTTGAAGTGCCTAATATTCATTTCTTAATCTCAATCCTCACAGATGTAAACAGTTGACGTATCCGGAGGACCTGCCGCAGATCTCTGTGGTCTTCATCTTTGTGAACGAGGCTCTGTCAGTCATCCTTCGCTCTGTTCACAGCGTGGTCAACCACACTCCTGCCCACCTCCTCAAGGAGATCATCCTGGTGGATGACAATAGTGACAGTGGTAAGAGACATCTTCAATTCATAATCGGAATACATATCATTGCTGTCGGACAAAACGGATACTTTGACAACCTACAGTATAGCAAAATGTTCAAAATGTAATTATGCTTTAAGTAGCATGTGACGTGTCAAACTAGGGGGTTTTCATGATTCTGAATCCATTCCAAGCATTAGTTTTGCATGAAAAACACTCCTTGGGCTAAAAACGGCCATAACCGACCGGCATCACATCGGGCACATTTGGGCAAGTGGCTATAGCAGTTTTTACTTTTGTGCCAAATGGGAGTGTTATTTTCTGCACAGGACAAACAAACTTCCAACAAATACTGTAAGGACTGCTGGAGTAGTGTTCTGATAACCTGTTTGTATTGCATATGATGTTAGAAGGATTATCTGGGTGGCACAGTCGGTAGTGCTGTCGCCTCACAGCTAGAAGGCCCTGGGTTCGATTCCCGCTGGGGACGCTGTCGTTGGATAAAATAAAATAAATAAATAAAATAAATAAAATAAAAAAGAAGGATTCTCTGAATTAAACAAGATACAGAGAGCAGTAGGATGCTTTTAAAACAGACATGAAAGTTTTGAGCAAAATATTTGTAAGTTTTATACCATTACGCTATCATATTGTATCATAATGTTCAAATAACGTCAAGAACCTTTACGTTTTTAAAACAAATGCTGAATTGAAGCTGATTGGCACAAATATAATTCTAAAAGTTCTTATCTCTGAATCCAGATGTGTGTGTGCCGTGTGCGTGTGTGCATTTAGGGAGTGCGTAGCATCTTTGCTATGGCACATCTTTGCTAAAGATGTGCCATTTGAGAATTTCACACGTCATGCCATTGGCAAGACAGTGAATTGTTAGTAAATTGTCAGAACATTGCCAGTGCACAAGGAGAGCATTTGCAAAGGTGTTGTTATGCAGTGTTTCCCCTATATGCATTATTGTGTGGCGGGCCACCACACAGATAAAGACAAGAAAATACTCGCACACTGTGGGCTCCGATCGTCGTGAAGTGCCTTTATTTGCACAAAAAATTGACTGTGACGTTTCGAGCGCAATGCTCTTCCTCAGACAACCACACAATCATGACCAACCACCACAATATGTAGTAGGCGGCCGCGAATAGGCCAAAAAAGTCAAATGACCGCAAAAGACCACAAACGACCACAAAAAAATGCCAAAAACCCACAAACAATTTACACACTCCCCCACTATCTCCCCCATATCAGCTTCTGGCTGTTATGTAAAAGATATTCAGATTCTTTTTTTACAATGAAAAGAAGTGTCGAAAAGGGACAAAAGAGAAGAATTAGCAAAGCTAAACAGTGAAAAGAACTTTGGGAAAACATGTATTTCCAGAAGAAAATGGAATAGTACAGGAAAGCCTGATGTGTTGGAATGGCATATCTGTGTACATTGATTTGAACCAGCAACCTTTTCCTTCACAAGTTCTCTCTATTCAATCATAATGTAGTTTTTCATGAAAGGCATCATACACAGCTTCACATGATGCGTTTGGCAGATTTCCAAAGCTGCCAATAAAGTCAGTATCTATGAAGCCTTGATCCACCTACAGGTAGTACAGTATTGTGGTTTGAGCACAAATGTGTACGAGTGTGTACGAGTGTGTAATGGTGTGTGTGTGTGTGTGTGTGTGTGTGTGTGTGTGTGTGTGTGTGTGTGTGTGTGTGAGTGTGAGTGTGTGTGTGTGTGTGTGTGCGTGTGTCTCTGTGTGTGCGTGTGTCTCTGTGTGTGCGTGCATGCGTGTGTGTCTGTGTGTGCGTGCATGCATGTGTGTGTGTGTATCTCTGTGTGCGTGTGCGCGTGCGCGTGCGTGCGTGCGTGTGTGCGTGCATGTGCATTAACTGTTGAGAGAGAGCTAAGACAGGGAAGTGAAAGGATATAGAGAGCCCCTAGGGGCATGCTCTTAATGTAAAAATAGCTGGGGGAAAAAAGACAAAGGGAAGAGGAGATTCTTCTTCTTGTCCTTTGCCCCTACTGGTGCCTGCCTACAACAGTCTCCATGGTGATGTAGGCAAAGACGGTTTGAGTTTGCCTCCACACCTGCGGGGCCCATGGCTGTTGACAATGCTAGCTAGCATCCTCGTCCAAACAGCCTGACTGTTTGGAGAGGCATGGGACTACAGTATGAGCAAGATTCCAGATAACACTTGGCCCCTCCATTACTTGGCATGGAGCACTGGCCCCTGCCTCCCTCAGGCTGCCAGTAGACAAAGAGCGCATAAATAACATACTGAAAGAGGACTGAGCAAGAGTCAACATTGGCCCACCAACCACTCTCCCCTTTGAGGCTCTTAAATTGCCAGCCATTTAAAACCAACGAGCAGGCGAAAATGGCAGCTGAACGCCTCCCCTAATAATGCTGCTCCAACCCGCTCCCTGGCAGGCCTCCTCCCATCCAAGGTTGGTATAAAGAGGTGAACAATGATGATTAATGGGACGTGAGAGTACATGGGGGGCTACAGTGTCATCATCAATTATTTTCCATTATTGTTTCCATGTTGAAGAATGCCCAAATAAAAAAGAAGTTCTACAAACGTACAAAGCGCCACTTCGTGATGTGTTGTAAGCTTGTAGATCAGCTATTTCCGCTATTTTGTTATGTTTTCTTGTATATAACATTATTAAATGTCAGTCATTTCTTTGTATATTTAAGTTATTTGTCATATCTGCCTGCCCTGTGCAATTTCTAATTAAGAAGCATAAAGGCAAACTGAAATTAAAATTGTATTCATATTTTCCAAAGTTCACAATTAAATCGTTAATCACAATTATTTGTGTGATAATTAATCGTCAACTTAAATTTGTAATCGTGACCGCTCTTTCATCAATATGTTTTAAGGCGACCTGAACCAAATCTACAGTATGCATTGTTTGCTCAATTTTATTTACTTAGCATTGTTGCTGCCATGCGTGTATAACTGTGCCTTCTGTATTTTATATTTGTATTCTGTAAAATATATATTTAAGGGACCAAGAAGTCACAAAGTGTGTTTGGTCACTTATTGTTCTTGTGTTTTTTTCTCTTCTCCTTCTTCTTCTTCTCCTTCCGCCAAAAATAGCTGTTCTGGCTGAACCGTGCAGTCGGTTTTCGCGAAACACTGTAATCTGGTAGAGGGCCATGCCAAATGGTGACTATGCGAAGCCCATGACCATTGGCCAAATGGTGGCGCTGTAGCACTCAATTGAAAATGCAAACTTTGAACGTGCATAGCTCATGAACCGTTTGACCGTTGGCAATGACACTTTGATACACATATGTGTCTCCTCATGCCGAACAACTTTCGTGTTCTGACTTTTGACCTCTGACCTTTAGATCACCCGCCATTTTTAATTATATGTAAAACAGTTAAAATGTATCTCCTCCCAGAATCTTTGATCAAAATGCACGAAAACTGAAGTTTTTATGAGCCAATGAAAATTGCTGGTTTGTGAAAATTCTTCTTTTGTCCCTAATACATACATGCAGTATCATATGCTGCAACTGTACAGTATGGTAGAGGGTCATGCCAAATAGCACTGAAAGCAGTCTTACTCCAATAGGTCAAAGGGGGGCGCTATGGCAATTCTTTGAAAATGAAACCTTTGAACAGGCATAACTCATGCCTCATTTGGCCAAAAGTGGTGGCACTTGTTTCCACATGTTCCTTGACTCATGGGGAACACATCTGTCACTTTGACAAGTAAGCTCTGCCCTCAGATTTTCCGCAGTTTAAAAAATGCTCTGCCTGGATTTTTGAGCAATTTGCGTGAAACACCCTACACACAATCTATGGACCATTACCTGAAATCCCGGTTGAAGAGAAGTTTGTATGTGAAAACATGAACAACAAACACACTGTAGAAATGGATAATGACATGCCCAAAATCAGGACACACATACTACCAAAACACTGAATGTTACTGTTTAAAATGTAGTAACTGATTGTCTCTGTGTAGCTCAGTCAGTAGAGCTCTTGCATACGGACCACAAGGTTGTGTGTTCAAATCCGGGTCCTGACAACTATGCTCGTCAGTCTTAATTGTGCATATTGTTCTTATTGCGTGTTGTCTTCTTTCTTGGTCCCGCCTTATCGCTGCTTGCAGCTATATTTTTCTCATTCTATTTTACTTAGCATTAACTACTTGAGCCATATGTACTTAGTCGTACGATAAATTGCAGCAACGCTGATGCTTCCAGTGTGTTCCAGGTGTTAGCCATGAATCGTGAAACCCCAAATGATATTATCACCAAATTACCCCGATGATTAACGACTAGCTCACTTATATGCACTTTCACCAGCATTAGATTTGCATACCAAACACCCTGTGAAGCAAATAATTCTCAGGTACTGCATGCATCTTTATTAACCACTTAAGCTCTATTCAAGATTTGGGGGGGGGGCGGCCCCTCCTATGTCCAGCTTTGAGTGTTTGTGTAAACACAAACTTTGAAGACTAAAGTGTGTAAACACAAACATTGTGTAAACACAAACATTGAAGACAAAAGTATGTAAACACAAACATTGAAGATGAGAATGAGGACTGTCTCAAAGTGTGATTGGCAGGCGTGATTGGGTGGGGGATGTGCCATTGGTTGAGAATGAGATGATGTATGATGACGTATGATGGTAAAAGCGCCCCTCACTTCACACAGGTGTGATTTTTGAGGGCAGCTTTTGACCCCACACGTCTCAATATTTGCCATTGACAATGAAATGAGAAATTAGGTCAAATGTCCGCCAAATATGACGTAAATGTGTGACAACAGGCATTCTGATTGGCCAGTATGAGATGATGCATGATGATGTACGATGATAAGAGCACACCTCACTTCACACGGGTGTGATTTTTTAGGGGCGCTAGCCCCCCCTATATACAGGTTTAATGTTTGTTTTTAGTTCTTAGTTCAATGTTTGTTTTAAAAACGCCATTGACAATGAAGGGAAAATTTACGTCATCTTGTCCCTAACACAAACATTAAATGCCATTAACAATAAAGAGAATTTAATGTTTGTTTTGTCACCGTTTGTTTTATATCACCATTACATCACCTAATCTAGCAACATGAGTTAGACTTTAATATATTAGCGCCCCATATTAGCGCCCCTCACTTCACACATATTAGCGCCCCTCACTTCACACGGGTGTGATTTTCAATAATAGCTGCTCACGTGCCACGTTGTGAAAGTATGGTTAAAATCCACTCCGAGCTGTGCTGTGTTTTTTTCATTCATTTTTTTCCAATGGGGTAATGCTAACCATAGATTAATGATTTTCCATTATTTATGTTAAAGGAGAATTCCATGCTAGAAGGCTTTCTTACCTTTCTTTGTAGTCGTTACGTCCCCACCAAAGAGGTCCAGGTGTTTTTTTGTGCAAAAACTGCTTATTGGCTATTTCCCCTACCATAAGCCCTCAATGAATTGCATTGCATTGAATGGGAATTGAATGGGGCTATGGGGTGTTGTGCTAATTCGCTTATTTCCATCGAAATAAGTAGTAAAGTGTGCCGCTTGGGATATTATTTACATTATGAAGAGAGGATATATACAAAAAAATTATACTTTTGAGCGATGGAAATAAGCGAATTAGCACAACACCCCATAGCCCCATTCAATTCCCATTCAATGCAATTCATTTAGGGCTTATGGTAGGGGAAATAGCCAATAAGGAGCTTTTGCACAAAATAACACCTGGACCTCTTTGGTGGGGACGTAACAACTACAAAGAAAGGTAAGAAAGCCTTTTAGTATGGAATTCTCCTTTAACCTCTATGGGAAATAAATAAAAGCATTGGGAACACGTTTTAGAACTAAAAAGGGTGGCATTCTTCTATATCCTTCACTTCAGAATACTGCTGTATGATGTTGCCCTTACTCATTGTATTGGCTGATGTTAATGCGTGCAGATGTGTGAGTTTGTTGCTGAGGGAGCGGTGTTGCTTTGCTCTGACATTAGACAATAATTATTAACATGCAGGCTGCTGGATCGCTTGACCTTTTCCGGACGCTTCTCACCTGTCCCCTCTTGTTTAAACAAGGGCTCCACGATATGACTTGAAGGAACTAGCCGAGCTCCTTCTCAGGCATAATGAATCACACTGTTGGAATCATGTTTGCCTTGTCGCCATGACACATATCCTTTTCCGGGGCAGCCTGTGATATTTATTGGTGGCTAAGGGGTTTATTTATTAGATCGTCTCTGCCGGCGTTGAGTTAGATTCACGCTCCCTGTTGATAAGCTTTAGCTCTCTGTCTATCACACAGGATAACTGCGGGTTCATTGTTGTTCCAGTATTAGCAAGCAAAAAGGGGAAGGCTTAATGAGCCTCGCAGAATTCGATTCTTGCAAATACCGCTATCAACTTGATAACCTAATGGTTCACATAATGAAAACAGGGTATAAACCGAAGCCCAGCAGAGATCCCAGCTTGTAATATTAATTTCAAATGGAGCTGAATTACTGTAAACATTGTATATTAAAATCTTATTAAAAACTCTACAGTATGTGTAGGATTTCCCCTATTACCATATCATTGGGAAGATGTTATGATACATTATAATGATTGCTAGAACATGTTTCTGTTACTGTTACTGTACAAATGCAGCGTGAGTTGTGAGCTTGCCCACCTGCTGCAGGTGGGCACCATCGTTCAGTATATATCATGCTTAAGGTCTCCTAAAAAAAGATTGCATCTAACAATCTCTGCACTGTTGCCAAAGAAACCTTACATCCTTATGTCATTAGCGTGTGCGTTTCAATTGACATGTAGGCTGAATGGTGCTGCAATTATAGGTGTGTTAGACCTCCCCTTTGTATGAGCACCCTCCCTGACCTGTCATGACAGCCAATTATCTCTTCATCGTCAAGGTCTTAGCACTCATACAGACGATTACAAATCTCTCATTTATGGCATTGCGATTTAGAGGATAGCTTTTGCTAGATATTTTGAGACTATTTTGTTTACGCATGGGGATGATGGAATGTCAGGCATTTTGATTTTAAACAATGAACTCAATTTAGTTTTCTATGAATATTGCATGCGCATCCCATTACTCGCTTCGGGCAGAGTCAAACCGACACGTTCTCCAGTGTCAGTCGACTCGTCGGTGTGATTTATTGATTCAATGGGTTTCCGACCTGTTTCAACATATGATTATCACAACATATGTGAAGACAAAGATTATCATCGTTATTTGCTTCATTATGGTTTATACAGAACTGTGTAAATGTGCATAGTCCTCTTGCACACATGGCTTCCTACATATTGTTTCTGTCAGATTTGCATGGTGAATTACTTACAGCAATGTAGGGATTCACACAGTGTCTTGCCTTAGGGCATTTAAATAGGAAACACTGGGGATTTAATTTGTGAATTTCTGATTACAAGGTCAAATATTGCATGTCACCCCCCCCCCCCCCCCCCCTCTCTCTCTCTCTCTCTCTCTCTCTCTCTCCGCTCCCCCATGCATGAATCCTGCCAGTTTCACTCCACAAGGCATCCATAATCTTCCATTTGATTGTTAGTCTGTGTGTGTGTGTGTGTGTGTGTGTGTGTGTGTGTGTGTGTGTGTGTGTGTGTGTGTGTGTGTGTGTGTGTGTGTGTGTGTGTGTGTGTGTGTGTGTGTGTGTGTGTGTGTGCGTGCGTGCGTGCGTGCGTGCGTGCGTGCGTGCGTGCGTGCGTGCGTGCGTGCGTGCGTGCGTGCGTGCGTGCGTGCGTGCGTGCGTGCGTGTTATTTTATTTTGGGGGGGGGGGGGGGGGGGGGGGTATGGGGCATTGTAGTTAGTAATTCATATCCTTCGTGGTCTGTAACTCTGCAGTAGTACTGCCAACTATTTGTTTGCTGAATATCAAAGAGTGTCCTTATTTTTACGGTTTCTCAGCAAAGCCCAGCAATTGCTGCACTCTTGGCTTTCATCATATTTCAGTAGCCACAGGGCTTTTTGGTTAGAGAGACCATCCTGTGCCTCTCAGAGGGATATGCAAATTTATTTTGATTCCTAAATACATTCCGGTTAATTACGTGGCTACAATTCTTCTGATATAGCCTTCATAACATGCAGGCATCACAGCAACTACACCTATCCTGTCAGCATACCCACAGTAGTACCTCAATAGAAATGTAAACAGCAGCCCAGCAGAGAGATAGGCCTACATCTGCTTTTTAAGGGTTTTAACGGTTGTTATACACACCAAACATAGCAGATCTACAAGCTCCCAATGTGTTGCAGTGTGGCGTGTTGTGAGTATGCAGATCTACTATTTTTGGTACACGACACAATGAAGAACCATGTATAATTGAGGCAATGCTAGTTGCGCGACAGTAAAGCAGATCTACATAAGCTGCCACGTGCTGATCTGCAAGTCGAGCTTGTAGATTGTGTGACACGATGCACAGCGAGCATAAATCACGCATTGGACTGACAGAGGCCGCCCTCTCATGACTCACTGGTTGCCCAATGGCGGTGTCATGCCATTGATGCCAAACATTCCCTCCTCTGAGCTGTTATAGCTAAAAAGAGTAAAGAGTAAAGACCCTCGGTCAGACGTGCACGCACGCACGCACGCACGCACGCACGCACGCACGCACGCACGCACGCACGCACGCACGCACGCACGCACGCACACACACACATACACACACGCACACACACAATCTATTGACAGATGATCCTTCCAATGACAGGTTTTTCTATGTCGCTGGCACAGGGATTGTGCTGCATTTTTTCCCCCCACTGACTGATGTCTGCTTCAAAGCCAAAGTCAGGGCAAGCCAGAGCTCTGATGCAGAAGTCTACACCACAAGCATCATTTCGTTCTGTACTTGTATGGAATGACAATAAACTCCTTGATCACGTACCCCTCCCCCAGTGTAAAAAATCTGTTAATTCTATTGAGTGTTTCAAAATGATAGAACCTCTCAATTGCTCGCAATATTAAAGAGCGTCTCTTTCATTTCTCATTTTTGCAGTGGAGATTTTATTCTATTGTATTGTTTTCTGCATTACAGTTGAGCTGAAGTTTAATCTGGACCAGTATGTGAACAAGCGCTACCCAGGCCTGGTGAAGATTGTGAGGAACAGCAAGAGAGAGGGTCTGATTCGAGCACGGATTCACGGCTGGAACGCGGCCACTGCCCCCGTCGTGGGTTTCTTTGATGCGCACGTCGAATTCAACTCTGTCTGGTAAGAGAAAGGTCGTGTGTTTTACAACACTGGGTTTCACCTTTTTTTCCACAACCACTCCTTACCTTGGCTGTTGACTGTGGGGATTTTCATGTTTTCAAACGCAGCACATGTCATCATTAATGAATAACTGTGAAATATGCACTGTGTTGTCTTGCCTAAGCGTTTTGATGTAGCGCCAGGCCTGGTGGTGAATATATTCCCTGGTAAATTCTACCTGAGGCAGCACTTTTCAACAGAATGACCCCTATTATGAACAAGCTAATAAACTCTCTCCCCCTCGATCACCCTCTACACCTCCCTTTCTAATCTGTGAATAATGGCCAATGGGTCGGACTGGGCGAAAAGACATCTTGTTTAATGGCACGTCCTGTCCAGCAATATACTGTAGACCACTGAGAAAGAAAAACATTGCATCTTATGTGTGGGAAATAATTAGACAGAGCGAAAGTGTGAGACTGGGGAAGGGGGAGAAACAAACATGCTTTTATTACATTGTTTTTCCTCTGTGATTCCTGGCTTTCAGGCTTTCTGGCATGTTATGAAATTACTTCTGGGGGTCTCAGCCCAATGTCTGGGCTGCCACTTAGGTGTTGCCACCAAAACAAGTTGCTCAAATGTGTGTAATTGGCACCTAATTTGAGCCTGTCACCCAAAACCTGTCTGCATTTGAAGATGGAGCAGGAAGCTGCCTGGCGGTGGAAGGCAGATGGGGTTGTGCATTGATTGTGCGTGGTGTGGTGTGTACGTGCAATGGGGGCGTCTTATAGTTAAACGTTTGTTGGCTTATAAATTGTTTACTGCTATGCGTATGAAGCAAGGGGGAAGGGATTGCCAAAAAGATTTCGCCAAAGATTTCAGCACTTTATAACATGTGATGAGAATATAAAAAAAAAATAAGTAGGCTATAGTACAGTACATGAAGGTACAGGAATGCCAGGCGTACACATGCCAGCACAAATGCCAACAAAATGTAAATTATAAAACAGATAGTTCTGGTCCTTGATTTGAGCGGTGTTCAAAGCCATTGTAAACTGTTATATAACAAATAACGGGGCGGCGGTGGCTCAGGGGTAGAGTTTCCGGATGGTAACAGCAAGGTCGCCAGTTCGAACCTGGGCTCCCTCAGAGTTAGTGTCGAAGTGTCCTTGAGCAAGACACTGAACCCCTAATTGCTCCTGATGTGCTGGTTGGTGCCTTGCATGGTTTCCGCCGCCATTGGTGTGTGAATGGGTGAATGTAATGCACAATCTATGTAAAGCGCCTTGGATAAAGGCGCTATATAAATGCACCATTTACAAACACACACCTGAGACCACATTAGATCAGTATTATCGTGCCAAACAAACGGTTTCAAAATGTCAAAAAAAAAATTGTTCATTTTGATTTAGAAAAATGCCATGCAATTGCTCAATATTGATTAATTAAAAGTTGCAATGGTTCTAACATCACTGACTTGAACATTTGTATATAATTTTCATGTTTTGATTGATGAATTTATTTAATACCTTGTCAGTAAAAACAAAAAGGAAACGGCATTGGGCATTTGGTAACTATTTTTGAATGAACGCAGGAGCCTAGACTGTGGTTTCACATCACGTTTACAGGTGTAAAGAAGTGCACATGGTTGAAATGAGGTTTTGTGCAAGCTCCATCATCTTTGTTGTTTTCAGGAAGAGAAAAAGAAAAAGAAGAGGGGGGAGGGCAGGGAGAGCAAGGAGAAAGCAAATCAAACAGCTTCTACAATCACTGTTAACCGTGACCTTTTGGGGCCTAATATTAGCCAAACGGGCACACGGCCAAGTTCAAACCTGGCGTCCGCTGTGCAGCCGAGCAGGTCAGTCATAACACCATGAACTTTGACACCCTTTGTTAAAGGGCATGCTTGTATGCGCCATGTGCCTTGATCCTCGCCTGTCTGTGCTGTGGGGTATGTGATAGGCTCAGTGGAAACAGCAGAATCAAGCAAAGCCAGGCAGCAAACAGGCAGCAACACCGAGAGAGGATTGCATTATTGGCCCAAGCATCATGCGCTGGTGCTGCTGATGGTAATTGATACCCCGATGGTTCCCTCATCTGTTCCCCCATCTGCTCTTTGTTCGGAAAACGGAAGTACATCTTTGCCTCTCTGCCATGCACACACACACACACACAACACACACACACACACACACACACACACACACACACACACACACACACACACACACACACACACACACACACACACACACACACACACACACACACACACACACACACACACACACACACACACACACACGTGCGAGTGCACCCCTGTTGCCTCAATATGGATGAATACATCCTCCTTTTCCTGTGTGTGTGTGTGTGTGTGTGTGTGTGTGTGTGTGTGTGTGTGTGTGTGTGTGTGTGTGTGTGTGCATACAGTACATTATCTGTATGCATGCACGTATAATATGGGGCAGCTCCTGTGTTTGCAGAATCTACAGATATAAAATGCATCATGTTGCCCTTTCGTAATATACAACTGTCCCAACATGTGCAAGTTGTATGGCTGCCCTTATTGAAATAGATTCACTAGTGGTATCTACCACGTCCCTTTGTTACAGCAAGGAAGTCAACCTATTTATCATTATAGGATTATTCACTGTATGGCACATGCAGTGATAAGTGAGATGGATGAGGCCTCAGGCTCTTCATGGTCCTGAGCCATCCTGAATGACCTTGTACACACAGTCAGCGGTGGAAAAAACGTACTCGCATGTTTTACTTAGGTAAAAGTACCAATACTGCAATATAGTTACGACTCACGAGTATATAGTATCGGCATCAAAATGTGCTTAAAGTACCAAAAGTAAAAGTATTCATTATGCAGTGCTGTCACGATTGTGACATTTTTATTTGATGATTAATTGTCACAGAAATACAATTGTGATGAACTATTTAATGGTGAATTTGTCATTAAACATTAGAACATTTCAGCATGAGGTCTAAATGGAAACAAGACCGCAAGGACTTGATCGCAGTTAATGGCCTAAATGGAAACAAGACTGCAAAGGCCAATGAATGAATGAATGAATGAATCAATCAATCAATCAATCAATCAATCAATCAATCAATCAAACAAACAAACAATGGCTCGGTTTCCCAAAGGACACATGGTGTAAGAGGTATGGTGTATTTCATTGGCTGAATTTAATAATATTTGGACTGCTGGACAGCTGACAGTAGGCTCTCTTTACTCTTAAAAAAAATAGTAAAGGAAACATGCCTGGGTTCTGTGTGCTCTGTGAGAGCCTACAGTCAGCTGTCCATCAGTCCAAATATTATTTGGACTGCTGGACAGTCCTGAGGCCTGAGGTAGACCTGAGACCTGAGGCCTGATGCCTACCATTGCGTGGCACATCTATGCACGGAATGTCTATGTTCAGGCTTCTTTGTGCGGCCTAGAGGGCATCTGAGCATGTTCTACACCTGGTTTGGGAAACCAGGCCAATGGCTATAGGCTCAACAAAAGTTGCACAGCACAGGGTAGATATGACAAAATAAATGGCATATTTAATAACTTGATACTTTCTAAATGTGCGTGCGTGCGTGCATCTGTGCGTGCATGCGTGCGCGTGGGTGAGTACAGTAAAATCCCCAAACTTAATTTAACATATGAAAGTGTACACTCTCATATTAACTCTGAGGTGCAAATGCACAAATAATGGATTGTGCTCGCTAATAGAATCATGAATTGCATATAAATTTCCCCCATCTAAAGATCCGATTCACAAAAGATGTTGTGCTAATGACATGCGGTTAGAAACATGCCCATGAAGAGTGCAGTTTGGCCTCATTTTGTGAAAGTTTGGGTGAAACAACCCTTATGAATTTGCTTCAGTTACCACTACCTCTCTAGTGGTAGCTGGTGGTGACCTAATAGCTTCCACTGCATGTGGCTATTAGCGCTGTTGTTTGTGAATTGGAAATTGTTTTGCTCATTTTCCTAGAAATAGGCTGACGTTGTGCCAAATGTGTGGCTAATTATTAGCTAATTTAAATACGGTATGTGCAAATAGCACTGGAGCACAGAGACACTACTTGCTTGCCAGCGTAATTAGTGTTGCATTTCACATTTTGCGGGTTCTTTGAGAATTACACAGTTTCTATATTTTTGCGTAGGTTTAGTGGGCGCAAAAGCTGTGCAATGCCTTTGTGAATTTTCTCCTGATGATTTTACTGTGTGAATGT
Organism: Electrona antarctica; assembly: GCF_951216825.1. NCBI lineage: Eukaryota > Metazoa > Chordata > Actinopteri > Myctophiformes > Myctophidae > Electrona > Electrona antarctica. The sequence goes on from NC_136793.1 coordinate 39,082,332, forward strand.
GTTGCAGTCGCTATATTCCTATGGTCGTTTGTTGCATTTGCAGTAGAATTGTTGATTTGCATTGCTGTTAATACAGACATAATTTCATCATACTGTACAGTGCACTTTACAACTGCTTCAGTTTTCTATGAGAGGCTCCCACTTCTCGCATAATTTGGTGCCCAAGCAGTGAAGCACTGTCAGTTTTTAAGGTGTTATACAGAGATACAGATATGCAGTTATGTACAGTAAGTAATAGGAAACCCACACACTATCACAAATTAAGCTTGGGAGAGGCCTGGCTCACAATGTTTTTCAGTTGAAAATAAGATACTTTCGTTGCTGAGTGCATGGTTCTGCAGCACATTATGCATGAGGCCATATACTCCTATTTTGAAGATTATTTAAATAAATTTTGGCTTGATTATATAGTAATGTCAATGTGTAACGGTATCAAAGTGATAGTATAAGAACCGCTCTGAAATTTTACTCAGGTTGCGAAACAGATTTTAACCCATGAGCTTATGTATCACATATGTTTTTCTTATAAATTATATTAGAATGTTTGGGCACAAATGAATAAATAAGGGTTAAAGGAGGATTCCGGACCAACTCTTTTCTTACCTTAATCTGATGTTATAATATCCAAAAACGGTTGGGTTTTAATGGCAGATCACCATTTTACGGCAGCCACAGGACAAAACACTGGAGCGTATCTAGTCATTATGAAAGACAGATGTCATTAAAAAAAGAGGAGGGAGTTATGTCATTTTTCACCTGTACCACTTGTTCTTGGATATAACATCAGATTAAGATAAGAAAAGGCTATTGGTCCGGAATTCTCCCTTAAGTCTTTGACTGAGTTGAATACTCATTGATATTTGATAGATTGTTTATGATTTATTTGTCTTCTATCGTATTGTTTATCTCCGGCATCCAAAGGATTATGTTTCAGCCCTGTCAGTGAGTGTGTGTGTTTGTGCATGCATGCGTGCGTGCGTGCGTGCGTGCGTGCGTGCGTGCGTGCGTGCACTCACTCATGCGAGTCCAGAGCTGAATCAGACCTATCAGCGCCAAACATTTTGAGCTGCCAGTAGGAAAAGGAAGACACTCCCTGAATTCTTCCAATCCGTCAGTAACAACTGTTATATATTCACAGTAGACGTACCGCCATAGCACAATTATGAAGGAGTGAGCAATAGTAGAGGCCCGTTCATAAGGAAATGTTTCTCTCAAGATCTGGTTAAACGTAGAGGGGATATCTTTGACATTCTTTTATTTAGAGTTATAAACTGTTTGGTCCAACAGTGGTTGTATAATTCCTCGCACAGTTCACTATGATGCACATGGGTACGCGCTCCAACACACAAAGATACATCGTGACACATGCTGTGTATGTGCATGCCTTCAATTGAGGGTGAGAGAGAGACACGAGGCAGAGGGAGAGAGACAGTGAGTTGTTGTGACAGGAAAAGGATGTCCAATGAAACCCTAAAGACCATCAATCATAAGTGTATTTCGGCACTATAGGTTTGCACCATAGTGATCTCTGTGTGTGTGTGTGTGTGTGTGTGTGTGTGTGTGTGTGTGTGTGTGTGTGTGTGTGTGTGTGTGTGTGTGTGTGTGTGTGTGTGTTTGTGTGTGCGCGTGCGTGCGTGCGTAAGTGTATTTCGGCACTATAGGTTTGCACCATAGTGATCTGTGTGTGTGTGTGTGTTTGTGTTTGTGTGCGTGCGTGCGTGCGTGCGTGCGTGCGTGCGTGCGTGCGTGCGTGCGTGCGTGCGTGCATGCGTGCATGCGTGCGTGCGTGCGATATACTACAGCAGCAGGCCTATATTCAACTGCGGGCCAAATGCGGCCCGAAGGGCGCCCCCTTGTGGAACCCTTTTTTTAGGGCTAATATACAGGTATTGTAGTGTGTGTGCGCGCGGTCGGCTGGTGCTCGTTGACGCTCGTTAATGTCATGTCAATTATGTTTATGCACTGTCAAATAGGTCTACATGTTAACATGCGTGCGTTGGTGCGTGCGTGTTTAGCCACACCGCCGATCCGACCATCAAGTCTGAGTCAGTGTTCGGCAATTAAGCATGTTCATGATTTGAGCATGGCTGGCCAGTCAATTTGGACCAGTCCTAATCATGTTTGGCCAGAACTCGATAATAGGATTTTTGACACGTGAATCCCTATTATGGTAACTTTTCTGGTGTGCAATGCAGCAAATTCCACAACCATTTTAGTTCATGAGGGGGTAACGAGCAGTGCAGCAGTGGAGTGACAGTGGAGTCTCATTTCCAAGATCGGCTTTGCCTTAATACGAGGATATGAGATCATTGCTTATGGTTAATGTGATATTGCATCAACTAAATGTGTGCAATTTATCTCCTCCGCCACCCACACAGACACACATGTGCATGCACACACGCACACACACATCGATGGCTGTGACATGTGCTCGTCCATTTTAGCTGTTCTCTCTCTCTCTCTCTCTCTCTCTCTCTCTCTCTCTCTCTCACATTGTCACACTCTCTCTCTGTTGGTTGAAATGAATAGCATTAAACGAATGGCAGTGATTGTAATGAGAGACCAACTGTTCACAGGTGCATGGATGGGGAGCTAGATAAATGCAAATACATTTATATTGTTTCGTTTTTTTTTTTCTTCTTCCCTAAATTCTGCTGTAGGCCTATTGCAATCCGCCGCTTTATTCATGATTACTGATTAGCAGTGTAGCCAGAAGCGACTACCCACTGAGTGTGTGCTGCAGATAAGAGAGCTTCTCTCGTCACGGCGAGGCTTATAATGAAATACGTGGTTCAGAGAGCGGCTCCTTGATGACTTGAATGGTGGGCAAATTGCTCAGCTACTTTGTGACCTATTGAGCTTTGGCTTTGATTTAGAGTGAGTCATAGAATGAAGAAAGAAAGAAAGAAAGAAAGAAAGAAAGAAAGAAAGAAAGAAAGAAAGAAAGAAAGAAAGAAAGAAAGAAAGAAAGAAAGAAAACTCAACAAAGTTCCTCTCAATCATTAAGGATTATCGTTTTTATTCTTAATCCGTTTTTGAATCTTTTTTTAACCCATTTAGACATGAGACCGATTCTAAATCCTGACCTGAAAAACTCATTTTATTAAAAAATTACAAAACATATATGTTGCTATATACTGTACATAGCAACAACAGCCCCAAAAGGGGTTACATAATATTATAGGTTCCTGGTCTAAATGGGTTCACTTCATATACACAATATTTGTCAAACAAGACTTAACAGTTTTCAACACTGGTTCCAATAAATCATGGATGTTGAGTGTATCTGTGCTATCTATATTTATCCTGGCCGATGTCAACTGTGCTATTGTTTTAAACTCTGCATCAAGGAGATTTCCTTCTGTCCTCGAGAGCTGGGAAATATCTATATTTTTTAGCTAAAGTGAAACTCTAGCTCACTGCGGTTGACTGGCTGTAGCTCTAGTATGGTTTCCATCCGTCTAGGAAAGCGGGGGAGGATGCAACGGCTTACACGGTGAGTGTGTGCTTCACAGAGCACACAGAACCCAGGCATGTTTCCAAAAACAGTGAAAAACGATGACACATATTTATGGTGCCTTTACAGTGGTATCACACAAAGAGCAAATGCATTTAGCGGTAGTATGAAATCTTAGCTCGACACAGGATAAACCTTTTTCATGCCTCTACATCACAGAGGTAGTCAACTTCAAAAAGGCACCATAGTGGAAGTGGTATCCTGTATAATAATATACAGAATATCAATTATTATTATTCCGTACCTCTACCATCTTTGCATTCTTTTTTTTATGGTGGCGGCTGGGGATTGGGCAATTCTAACATACCGGTATGCTCCTGTATAGTCTTGCCGATACAGTATAGTCAAAGAAGGCAGAATGCATAGCTGACTGGATGGCGTCAGATCTGTAAAATCATTAATGCGCTTGAAAATGGCTATAGGCGATGGAGGCTTAGCTGTTCCACAAAGGCTTGTCTCTCACACGCTCCTATATGTGTGTATGGCGGTGCTCGTATGCACATGCAGTGTACATCCCATAGCATTTTGGTCGCAGAGGCACACATGTGGCATCATGTTGAGTTGACACGTGTATCCTTGAAGCTCATACATGGAAGCTACAGCATAGCATGTCAAAATGAAATCTCCACCCTTCTGCGTCGTGCGACGGACAGCTCACATGTTCACGGCGAATCCAGTGAAAGGCAGAATTACTAAAGAGGATCTATTTTCATCACTCTAGGGGCATGATGGTCTCAGGGCATGGTTGTGAATGCAGCTAGATCCCATTATTTGATAGTTTCTATGTTTGAGAAGCTTTCCCCAATTCAAGATGAGTCACAAGGTAATTCCATTATTCTAGAGGGGGTAAGTAAATAAAAATTGGAGTTGTAATCTCAAAGGCGATGTGCGGCTGAGCACTCTGAAGGTAGAGGACAAAGGTAGGGCAGATAGCAAAGCGTCCTCAGACACCATGTTGAATGGAGTACACAGGTGCTGAGATCACAGGGATGTTTATCTTGGCGTACTGTATGATGTGCTTCTATGAGATGACCATGTGTTTGTTTAAAGGTAGGGGGAAGTGTGTGCTCAGCTTGATTTAAAGCCATCCTAAGATACATGCCATTAAACATGATATTCAGTGAGATAGAAGGAGTTCATATTTCAAGACATGATAGAATAGGATAACATATTAATCCAAATCCAGGGTGTTAACAGCAGCAAAGAGTAAACTAGTGTGAAATAAAACATACATCAATAGCTACAGGAATAACCTACAGTATATTCACTTGCAGACACACACTTTTACTCCCCCCCCCCACCCCCTCATATGTTATGCAAAACATTCCCAGGGGGGGATGCACCATTGTGCATTCTGATCCAGTCTATGATTCTGATAGCCTTTGGGCTAATACACTTTTTACCGAGATCTGATCAGGCTCACAGTTTCAAAAAGGTTTCAGCCATGGCGTTTGAAATGGAAGTCTCCCACACCATGCTCCTCTTCCTATAGAGCACTGAAGTCTGACATTATTTTACACATCCTACCTGGGTCGTGTTTTTTTTCCCCCATTCTGAACTCCCATAGATTTTTTTCTAATTGCGTCAAATAAGAACTGTGTTCCAAAATAAACAAAATTATCCTGTAGGTTTGACTCGTATTGAAATGAAGAATCAACTGACTGCGAGAAGACGCTGATGTTACTTCCGCCAAATTTGTTAAAGTTTGGCCAGAAACAGATTGTATTAAATACATGTATGAGTGACTGACTGAAGGCATGTGCACAGCCTCACATTGAGATCAGGCCAAAGGGAGATGCAATGATTGCTCCTCCCTTAGTCAAGTGACTACGTCCCACCTCTTTAATATAACCCCCTCCTTTTTTCCCCCAACCTGTACATATATTACAGTTACACGATATTACAATATATTTGTGTTTATGTTTCATGTCATGATTATGAATTGAATACCCAGGACCGAAAGGACTTTTTTTTTGGTGATATCCATTTGGACTAAGTGTCTGTCTGACTGATCAATCAATCAATCAATCAATCAGATAAGACTCTTCAAACTCACACTCACATTTGCATTCATTCTACCCTTCTAGTATTGGCATTTGCAGTAATATTAATACACAAAACACAACCAGTTAGGTTAGTAAATGTTTATTGAGAATATGCACTGACTAATGCTTTGCTCTTTGTTCCTGGAAGGGCAAAAGATGGTGTTGAGGGTGGAGCCAGCTTTATGCAGATTACCATACCAAGAGGCTTGATTGATGGGGGGATTAGGAAATGTGTGGTTGATTTTACTAAATTCAGAGTGCTGTCCTCCCCTTTATTGGTTTGGTCCACCACTATACGTCTCCCGCATGTGTCATTGTCTGTTAGTTGAGTTCACTTCCTGTTGTGTTATTATTACGTTATTTTAATTTCATTTTCATTCATGTTCTGCTGACCTCTTAATGACCATATGACTTGTTTTGTTTTTGTAATAATTTGTTACTTTTTAAAATTAAACAAACCTTGAGTTTGAAAACCTGTGTTACCTTATGCTTTGACTGCTTGGCCCCTCACACTGACTATCGTAAACAATACAGAACCACCTCCCCGACAGTATCGACAATATTGTTTATTTTTGGACCGATTTTAAGATTTTAAGATGACAAAACTTCCATGACCCAGAGGATGAACAAGTGACGTCAGGACTTCGGTACTACAGTATATACACACAAACCTGTTTGTGATTGAATGTGATGGCCTTGAAGATTGATCCACTTGGTTACCACTGCTTTTCTAGACCAGTGGTTCTCAACCTTTTCAGGCCAAAGCATTTGCGGGGATCCCCAGACAAAAAGGTTGAGAACCCCTGCTCTAGAATAACAATAATACTGGCCTTCCTCAACAGCTTGTTGAGTGGTCCGACAACGACAATCTACCTCAAACCCTAACCATAACCGCAAGCACGGAGCAGCGCATGTTCTTAATCCGGTCGCCAACCTTAACGCATGTTCGCCAACCTTAATCCGGTCGTTTCCCGCATGTCGGACTATTGACATGTCGGAAAAGTGTACGCACCCCGATATTTTAAGATTAAGCGCAGCGACCTATGATTCATTGGTTGCTATGCCAGCTCTTCTGATTTAAAGGGAGCTAGTGACCTTTTCTGTTTTCTCCGTTTCTTTCTCATTTCTTATGTATATTTATTCATTAGGCATAAAGTGCATTGGTAACATTGCATAAAGGGGTTGAATCATAGGGTTTAGAATCGGAGTGAGCTGATAGATTATATTTTGTACAGATATTTAATTACAGTAAATGCATACAAAATAAGTTTAATAAAATAACTTAATTACAAAAAGCATGTTCCCTGCAGGCACTAAACTAGACACACAAGGGAACCGATGCATGTCATAAACGTAGATCAACAGAGGAACTATCAAATCAGCGACAATAATTTGCCACACTAACAATCGGCCGATGCTTAGCATAAGTCCTAATATCCCTGCAGAATTCTTTATTGTGGTTATTATGTGAAATTCAGTTCTGCCAAAGGTACTGCTTCATTCCTATTGTACCAGTTTGTATCTATAATTACAGTATAGAAATCCTCTCTGGTATTTCCTCTCTGGTATTATGAAAAAAATAATAGTTCAGATTTAAGGCTTTATTTTGGAAATTTGGAAATTTGCATAAAACACAATGCATACTCAAGTATGGTATTATGAAAGTAGGGGACATGAAAAAGAGTATGTCTTTCATGTTTTTCGAAATGAGAGAGAGATGGCAACTTGACATAATGTAGAAGGAGATCAGCCGGAGAATCAGAGAAGCAGGGGCGGTATAGAGTGTCGCAGTCCCGCCCGCTTTCATGATGACGACAGACCCGAAAAAGAATGTCCCATGCATTTTTCCCATAGACTTTTCAAAAAGTATTAATTTAAAGATCTGTAAGCCTCGGACAAAGCCAACTCGGATCGTGACAAATCTTGACAATAAACACAATATCTTGGGCCGAACAAATAATTACAAAGAAGAAAAACAACAACAATTGAAGTATTGTACAATTGAGCAATTGAAAGGGTTTCATTTCAGTGTATAATCCATTAGTTATTCATAATTTGGGGTGTTTTTGCTAGTCCATGTATAGAGGCATTTACGGGTTCATCGTTGGTTTTGTCATTGTGTATGCGTTGCGTAAATATATACACTATACACATAGTGTTATTATACACCTGAGGTACTGTATATGAAGGTCCTTCTATCTATTCTGTAGTAACAGCTACAGTATTTAGCCTATCTCTTAATTACTGTGTTGCTGAAGTGTGAGTGTCTGTATTACTGTATTATAGCACACGGCTCAAGTACTTTTATCATATGCTGAAGAAATCCTGCATCATCCATGACAACATAAAGCTGCATACCGTTGGAGGCCATCGATATTGTCCTTTTCTTTTTGCTGAGGTTTGCGTGATCTGCGCAAAAGGACAGTTAACCCATTTTGGGCGGGAACCCCTTTTGGTGCTTTAAACATTGTTATAATTTAGCTATTGAAAAATAGCAGATCTACAAGCTCATAGCGCGCCACTGAGTGGCGCGCTACGAGCTTGTAGGTCTGCTATTTTTGAAAAATCGTGAAAATATTTATTTCAGAAAACTGGAGGATTTAGAAGGATTTTTTAAAATTTTGAGGTCAGGCCTAAATGGGTCAAATGATAAGGGACAATATCGGTGGCACCCAACTGTATCTTTCCATACAATCCCACCATTCTAGCTATGGAGTTTTCTCTATCAGAATCTACACGGTGGGGAGATAAAGTTTTGCTTTCCTTCCCGAGTCCTCCTTGTGCCTTGTTGTCAACAGACACATTGGGGTGATGTCTTCGGAAATAAGGAATCATTTTGGAAGTATTGCTGCTAGCATAAGACGTGTGTGTTGCGCAGTGCTTTAACACAGTCACTGTTTTATCCACACTTTTGGTCATTCTTAAAGGGGAATTCCACTAATTTTCAACATTTTACTATGTCATTAATATACCTTAGAGCTGTTGTGTGGAAATAATAAAAAGTCCCCCCATTCTGTGTTTCCTAGAACTGGAGGTCTGGAAAAAAACATTAACATGGTGAAACACATCTTGATGATGTCATCAAGATGTGTTTCACCATGTTAATGGTTTTTTTCATAATTACAGTTCTAGGAAAAACAGAATGGGGGGACCTTTTTATTATTTCCACACAACAGCTCTAAGGTATATTAATGACATAGTAAAATGTTGAAAATGAGTGGAATTCTCCTTTAAGTAACACTATCCGTAATGCTCCCATACAGCAGACTGAAGGGATGCTGGGGGATCCACTTGCTGTTCCATTAACAAGAATGACTGACAGCCATTGCCAACTGAGAAGTTTCATTGGGATACTGGTGCAATTTCAGAGAGCTGTTTAACACTATGGAATATCATTGGGAGAATACATTCAAACTAGACCGGTGCCCGGCTGTAGAGCACCGAGTCGGTAATGATGGAAGCACCACCCAGCTATGCAATACCCGTTGTACCCGTGTCAGAGTACCTGTTCCACCCATTTGTCTGTATCCCTTTTATGCCCATATATGGAGATTTCTGTATCTGTCTCTCTGTGTCCCTTTATTCCTATGGAGTTCTAAATGTCAGGCATGAAGTTGTGATGTCAGAACAGGCCAGCTCCATATTTGAAGCATGGCCCTGTCCAGAGCCCGGACAGAGGCCTTTTGTGGTGGTTCTGGACACCGTGGGACCGACCAACTCGACACCGGGCACTGCACTCCTTGTGGGGGTGTGTAACGTGTGTGTCGACTTTGAAGTAGGTGGGGCTAACGGTTCTCGAGTTACGTGCATTACAGCCGTACACACGTACGTACGTACGCACGTACGTACAGACAGACAGAGACATGGTGCATTTATACTGTAGTCATAGATAGATGACTGAATGTTCTGAGTCAAATTACTAAAACTGAACTAAGAAACTAAACAATTGTAATGAAAATAATTGCAGGTGTTAATTCAAGTCATGACTAATTGCTAAAAAGGTTAACATTCAAATTTTTGCCACAGAATTGATGTCATCAAAATTATATATTTTAGCCCATTTGCAATGTCAGAAATGAATGGCAGATGACAGTGTAAATCAATCTCAGATGGATATCATAGCTATTATACCAACGAGGTAAAGAGGAGACGGGGTCTTTCATCTGCCAATCTTTAAGAACAGTGATGGTGATGTACTTTTACTAAGCACTCCTGCTGTTATTAAATTATATTTTTTCTAAAGTACTGCTTCTCAGGGCCATATTTTACTGGCATTGCTACTTACAGTTCCATTTGGACCCATTCCCTCTGTAACCCCTGTCCTCTACCTTTATAGTGTGATAAGGAAAATAGAAGAAAATGCTTTTAGAAGATAAATGGCCCAGTCTTTACGAGGGAGAAAGTAGGAGGAAGAGGAAGAGAGCAGAGAAGACAGTGGGCAGAGAGATACAGTGGTGGTTGAAAGTATAGGCGAATATGATACAGAGAAGATGGAGTGTGGGTATAGATTTATCACATAAAACACGCAAATGCAGCTTCCATTTTTCCCTAAGCAATTTGGATTCAGCACGATGTAAGTGTGCCCTCCAGACATTTACGCTTACATGATTTTTTAAGCTTGTATCCAGAGCGACTTGCTGTAGACTGTAGAGAGTAACCATCATTTCCTATAGATTTCCATCATTACAAGCAACCAATTGCAAGGAGTACAACTTACAAGGGTCAGACACATAATTATACTAGTTTCCCCCGGCCAATATCACAGTGAATCTGGAGTGATCATATATACTGTGAAAGAGGGAAAGCTGGAAGAGGAAGCATGTGCAAAGGAGATGGGTGGATATGCTGTCTTTCCTCAGTCCAGATGGTCACATATAGAGGAGGAAGGTGTGTGAGTGAGTAGCCAGACGATCAGAGACCACTCCCTTACGGAGCTATGTGGGTGGTGCAATATTATAACAATATTCAGAGAGACGCCGGTTCTGGTGTTATCAGTCAGCCATCTTTATTTCAGTATCCCCTGCCTCCCCGCAGGGGGGCAGTCTTATCACAACATCTCCCCTCTCAAAAAAAACAAAAACAAAAACTAGTGTAACAACAAAGTCATCAACTTTGGGATAAAAAGGCTAACAGTGGGCACACCTTGAGATCACTCGAAATAGAGAACAAACACTCATAACAACACCTGCATCAATCAGTACAATGTTGTCTTTTTCTTTTTTTCTTCTTGAGTGCCTTCAGTCTTCTGCTCATCAGCATTTGAGCAGGAGAGCCACAGCTGCCTATGGGGGTATTGCGGTATTCAAGGAACCCTATGTGTGGGTCAGAACCCTCCATGTGAGCCTTCTCCAGTATGCGTTTAACGATCTGAACACTCTTCTCCACTAGGCCGTTGGCTTGAGGGTGCCTTGGTGACAACGTGGTGTGCTTGAAGCCCCACTCTCTGCTGAATCTCTTGTACTCCTGTGTGTACTGGGGCCCGTTTTTTACGAGATCGGGAACGCCATGTCTCGCCAGTATGGTCTTTGTCTTCCGAATCACTGTCGCTGCCGCTTCTGACACCATGCAATATTATAACAATATTCAGAGAGACGCCGGTTCTGGTGTTATCAGTCAGCCATCTTTATTTCAGTATCCCCTGCCTCCCCACAGGGGGGCAGTCTTATCACAACAGGTGAGTGGCTGGGTGGGTGGCTGGGTGCCTCTGAGCACGAAAACAGCATGGTTGTTTTTCACCACCTGTGTGCAACCTAACACACACACAAATACACACGCACATATTAACTGTATATATGATGATTTCAGGTGTGCCAGTACAGTACAGTACAGTACAGTACAGTACAGTACAGTACAGTACAGTACAGTACAGTACAGTACAGTACAGTACAGTACAGTACAGTACAGTAGAGGGACCCCCACATGGTAACTCTGTCATTTCTCAACCGTTTCAGACGTGGGGCGGCTCGCCAGGGGTCTGGATATTCCGGGGACTCCCCGGGGACCCCCACACGGTAACTTGGTCATTTCTCGATCCCCACGCGGAGTTGCACCACTCACTTCATGCAGTGTGATTTTTCATTTTTGTCTCCACCAGGCCGAGGGCATGGGGAGAGTATATGTTTGGCAAATTGGTCTGTCCATCCGTGTGTCCATGGGTCTCTGTAGACAGCTAATCTCTGGCACCGTTGGCTTAGCCAAACTCTGCACACACACTCCCATGGATGCCAGAGCTGAACCTCTGCCCCAATTTTTTCACATGGGCCTGTCTGCGCCACCAGGAGACTTATTTTGCAAAACACATTTTTTGACAGTACACCTACAGACATCATGTAGCCATTACACGAAATGGGTCTTTCAGATTTTTCATAATCCATCCTGCTTGGCTAAAATTGGCTTCCAGTTCACAGGACTGCTCCGTTTGAACGAAATGACGCAAATTATAAACACATGGAAGGAAGAAATGCCACTTGAAATGTCTCAAATCAGCCTAATGGTGGCACTATAACTGGCCTATTTCCTGTTTTTACCTATAACTGCACCGAACTGTGTACAGTAAAACTTTGTATGCACACTCCCTAGAGGCCAAGGAAAAACCTTTGCCTTGTATTTTTCACATCTGCGCCACCAAGAGGCCGACTTATGTAAATCAATGTTTTTGATATTTCTCCTCCAAATTTCACGCTAATCGGTACACATGATCTCTAGTCATGTGATCAAGATGGGTCTGTTTGATTTCTCATATTCCATCGTGATTGGCTAAGATTGGCTTCCAAATTTTCAGGAGTGGCCCGTTTTGTACAAAATGCCGCAAAACACGAACACAGCATCCGATTGCGGTGAAACTGTGCATGCCACTTGACATTTTTCTAAAAACGCTCCTATCCTGGAGACCTGTGCCTTTTTCTAGTTTAATCTCTGAATTGTTTCCATCCATCGAATTTAGATGTAGACGTATCAGTAGGCAGTAGGCAGAGATCTCTGATCGTTTGGATATGGGAGACACGTGTGTGTGTGTGTGTGTGTGTGTGTGTGTGTGTGTGTGTGTGTGTGTGTGTGTGTGTGTGTGTGTGTGTGTGTGTGTGTGCGCGTGCGCGCTGGTGAAGGGGGTATAAGTCAAACGGTTCATCAATCACAGAAAAATAACACCTGGGTACTGACAATATTGTCACAGTGACTGTGTCCCTCTTTGTGTGTCTTGTACACCTGTGGATCTGAACCACCTGAATGCTTCAGGCACACGGCTAGAGAAACAAAGTGTTACAACCCTGAGGACGTATGTTTACATTTGTGGCTGTTCATTGTCTTGTCTGATTTCAAGTATAGGTTGTGTGATTGGTGAACTGTGTGTATGATGGGTTCCAGTTTTATTGTGTGATGAATGGTGGACTGTGATTGAGTAGGAGGTGACCTGGTTGCTGATTGGCCTGGAGATGACAGCTTCTAGCATATAAGTAATAAATCATCTTTGGACTGTTAACCAGCATGTTGGTTATCCTTGGGTCATCCTTTGAAGGTTCCCCTAGGCTGGGGAATAATAAAAGGGAACAAGCTTGTGTGATATGACGAGCGAGGTCATTCCACAGCTTGGCAGCCTGGAGGAAAAAGAGTCTACAATAGGTTGCTTGGAGCATTGTTCAGGGTGTTGTAGGGAAGGCAGGGACAGATGTCCTGATCAAAGTGTGCAGAAAGGGTTGCAAAGCTGGATCATTTCCGACTGGGAATGCCATGCCCTGGGTTGATTTTCAGTCATAACCTGCAGTGTTTTGGTTGCTGTTTTGGAGCCATTGGAATGAGCACAGAAGTGTGCTCATTTTTTGCAGCTAAATAGCATTTTTGACGTTTTTCAATCTGGGTTTAAAGCGTTTCACAGCACGGAGTCAGCATTGTTGAGGGTTTTCAATGACATTCTATTGACCACTGACTAGTGATTCTGTGATTCTGCTGCTCCTGGATCTAAGCTCTGCATTCGACACTCTTGATCACAATACTCATATCTCTCGTTTAGAGCTTTGTGTTGGTGTCAGAGATACCGCTTTAGCCTGGTTCTCATCCTATTTATCGGAGAGATGCTTCTCTGTTAAATTTGGTGACTTTGTATCGTCCTCCACCCCCCTGTCCTCTGGAGTCCCCCAGGGCTCAATCCTTGGGACAATTCTCTTCTCCCTATATCTCCTTTCCATTGGCATATTTTTAAGAAGCATGGTATTTCTTATCACCTTTATGCGGATGATTTGCAAATCTATATGCCCCTTAAAAAGGACAGAAACGGCTCCCTGACACCTCTGCTTGATTGTCTAAGTGACATCAAGGCGTGGATGGCTCTAAACTTTCTAAGTGTCAAAGAAAGTAAAACTGAGGTTATAGTGTTTGGACCTAGTGGTCCTGGTATCGTTCCCACTGACCAAGGTTCCATGCAGCCTTATGTGAAACCTGTGGTCTCTAACCTTGGCGTCAAATTAGATAACGCCCTTAAACTTGATAAACAGGTTAATGCGGTGGTTAGTTTTTATCACCTAAGGCTGCTTGCAAAAATCAAGTCTGTGCTATCCTTTAGCGATTTTGAGCGGGTTATCCATGCCTTTATGTTGGTTTAAATCAAGCCTCCCTTGCTCGACTCCAGCTAGTCCAAAACTCTGTCTACTAAGAGGAAGTCGCAGGCGTGAGCATATCACACCTGTTTTGGCCTCCCTTCACTGGCTCCCTGTCCGTTTTAGAGTTGATTTTAAAATGTAATTGTTTGTTTTTAAATCAATTAATGGTTTGGCTCCTCTATATCTGTCTGACCTTATTAAGGTTTATACTCCTCCAAGGTCACTGCGGTCTGAGGGCCAGCTAAATCTCAGGCTCACTAAAGAAGACCCGCTTAAAGACCAGAGGCGACCAAGCCTTCTCTGTTGTAGCCCCCAAATTATGGAACGCGCTCCTCCCACGTCAAATTGGCCCCTTCCATCGAGACTTTTAAATCTCGCCTTAAGACCCACCTTTACCTTGGCTTTTAACCCCGCTTGAGTGTCTTCGGTCCATGTTAATGTTTTATTTCACTGTCTAACGCTGCTGCGTTTTGTACATTTCAGTGGTGTCTCAGTTGTTTCACTGTTTGTACTTTGTATTCTTGCTGTAGTTTGTTCTGTGTGGTAGCTATAGTGTATTTGATTTTATTTCTCCTGTACAGCACTTTGTAAACCCTGAGTTTTGAAACGTGCTATATAAATAAAGTGGATTGGATTGGATTGGGGAGAATGTTTTGGTAGGTTGGAGAGCAAGTGCATGTGTTGTGCATTCTGGATCAGTAGGTCTAAAATAGACGCACATGGCCTAAATTATAGCCTGAAACTGTCCACCCCAGAAACATTATGCATACAAATAACAGTGAGTTGTGAAGCTGAAGTCCACTGCCTCCAGACCCACATGTACTGTACTGTTAGCTGCCCTTTGATGGAATCCCAGCAGAGCCATTCTCCTCTGTCTGCCTCTCATCTCTGTAAACTATTTGGACAAAGCTCAAATGGGAATAGACTGGACACATACCATCATAAAGATTATGATTACTTTATTCAGTAACTCAAATCCTTGACTTGTTTTTGATAGATTTCCAGACCTCAGCTCACCTTGATGGAGGTTAATTAAGTATTATTAATACTTACTAATGCTCTCTCTCTAAAATTAAAACAAACATGCATTTAGCTGGGAATTGCCACAGCTCAGCTGCTGCACAAGTGTCAGCTTTTGGTACTTTTGGAAAACGGGATGCTGATATTAGGAACTAGGAATCAGAAACCTTTGAACATAGATGTAATTTCCTGAATTCTGCTGCATCTAGACAACCTCACAATACGTTGTGAGCTTGTACATCTGCTATCGTCAAAGAAGTCTTGACATTAACTATTTTTCTAACAGAAATTTTGTTTGGGACAAAATATGTTCAGATGGTGGTCCACGGTAAAATGCATAATAATTAGGTACTTGACATGAAAAGGTTAGAGAACTACTGCTCTATATGCTGTACCTGAACTTGATGGAAGTCACACATGCCTTACGTGCAGGCAAGCACATTTTTAACTCCTTGTCTCCATGCCCTTTTTCTCGTGTCTGTATAGGGCAGAGCCCATTCTGACCAGGGTGAAGGAGGACCACACCCGCATCATCCTCCCCGCCATCGACAACATCAAGTACAACACGTTTGAGGTGCAGCAGTACGCCAACGCAGCCCATGGCTACAACTGGGGTCTGTGGTGCATGTACATCATCCCTCCGCAGGAGTGGCTGGACAAGGGCGACGAGACAGCACCTATCAGGTGAGTTGCAGGATAGAGATAGTAGATGAGAGAGAACTGAGCAGGTCAACTGGTGTGTATCATTATTGATGACATCGGTATGTGCAATCATGCAGCTGACTTGTCCCAATTTGTAACCACTTTCAACCTGGCGTCCCTGTTTTGAAAAGTTTGAACGTTTAGCTTTAGCAGATTGGCTATTTTTGAAAATGTTTGAATAGGGGTAAAATTAAAAAAAAAAAAAGTTTCAGTTTATGTGTCTATTTCTGTCATAGGGGCGTTATAATGGATCCCACCTCGGTTCTATGAAAGCCCTGCTGTGATTGGCCAGTAGTCACTGTGATTGACAGTTCTTGTTTTTGCAACTATGCTTAAACCCCAAACCTCAGTAAAACTATGACTAAACCTAACCCTAACCTTAAACCTAAACTCATTAAAACTATGCCTGACCGGGAGCCAATCAGACACATGGCAAGGTGGGTCTATATACTGTATGTTGGTGGGATTCATAATCACGCGTCAGAGAGGCTTATTGTCGGTATCCACCAGAGTGCGGGAGTCTATCCCCGTTTCACTATACGCTATAGAGCGTCGCAGTCCCGCCCCTTACCATGGACCAGGAAATGATTCTCCGTTCATTTTCCTCATAGACATTTCAGAAAGTATTTATTTAAAGACGTTTACGCCGCGGACAAAGCCAACTCGAGTCGTGACAAATCATGACAACAAACACAATTTTTGGGGCCGAAAAAATAATTAGAAAGAAGAAAAAAACGGCAGGTTACAACACTTTTTGTTGTTTTTCTTCTTTGTAATTATTTGTTTGGTCCAAAATATTGTTTGTGTTGTCATGAGTTGTCACGACTCGAGTTGGCTTTGTCCGCGGCGTAACCGTCTTTAAATAAATACTAATAGAAATGTCTATGGGAAAAATGCATTGGGATTCATTTCCTGGTCCATGGTAGCGGGACTGCGACGCTCTATAGACCCCTGGGAGATGGACTGCAGAGGTGGAGTGCAACACCTCAGCTCCCAGTATATTGCATGATTTGGAGGACCAGTCGTACTACTCATGCATTGAGTTGCAGGCTGCGCCTGGCATAGAACCCATTATCTTGTGGTCGAAAGGCCACACAAATATTTAATATTTACTTGCTTGAAGATCAAAATCGTGATCGGCATCGGTCCCAAACATCATTCATCATTGATTGGGCCATCCATAATGGATGAGGGTGTGTGAAGAAATATGCAGAAGCTGCCATCAAAACTAAAAACAA
This sequence comes from Electrona antarctica, assembly GCF_951216825.1. Lineage (NCBI taxonomy): Eukaryota > Metazoa > Chordata > Actinopteri > Myctophiformes > Myctophidae > Electrona > Electrona antarctica. The sequence goes on from NC_136793.1 coordinate 39,099,445, forward strand.
CTCAGTACAAACACACTCATATACATACAGTACATGCGTATTGACGCACACACACACACACACACACACACACACACACACACACACACACACACACACACACACACACACACACACACACACACACACACACACACACACACACACACACACACACACACACAACACATGTGCATACTCTCAGAAATGTACACAACCTGGGACCAAGCGGGCCTTCCACCGAAAGCTGAGTCTAATTCCAGTGATATATTCATTGTTTGATGGTAGCACACATGAGGTATGCCATAGCCATGTTATTAGGATAATTATGTGGTACATTACTAGCAACGTGTTCCTTTAACACAACAGCATGGACAGAAGCACTGACTGTCATCATAAAGATTCTTCATGATTTATTATTGTTTCTGTAAAACAAAAAAAACAAAAAAGCATAAATGGGCATATAGGCTAGCATGTCAATTATTATTGGATTTGAAAATATTCAGCAGTTTGAGTAGTTTTATCCAAATTATTGCAGATATCCAGTGTTCCATTTGAGATATAGACGTAGGTTTGGCTGGGGCAAGGTCAGGGCAACACTTACAGTACTATGAAGGCCATTGCAAAGATCCTATATATTATTCATGAAGAGGGGAACGCGGTACGAGAGGGACCAGAGGTTACTATTTGAGCTTATGGAGCGTTTTAGTTGAGCATTAAACAATATTAGCCTGTGATTGAAATTTCACACATTGTTGGGTTTTTCAATCAGGCGGCTGTGGCACTTCACTTGTCTGCTCATTGCTCTCTGTCTGCACAGAATGATACAGACTGGCCCAGAGATTTAGCAATATAGCGGCATAATCACGATGTCAAAGGTTCTCCTCAACAGCCAGTATATCCATCCATGCTTAAACGCAACAAATTCACCTGTTTGTTCGATGGGTACCATCCCGGCTGTCATTTGCACTTTGGTGTGTGTGTGTGTGTGTGTGTGTGTGTGTGTGTGTGTGTGTGTGTGTGTGTGTGTGTGTGTGTGTGTGTGTGTGTGTGTGTGTGTGTGTGTGTGTGTGTGTGTGTGTGTGTGTGTGTGTGTGTGTGTGTGTGTGTGTGTGTGTGTGTGTGTGTCATCAGGTTATGTACAGTTAACACGTTCCTAGTACAGTACATTGATCAAAAGTATTGTTACATTCTTAAAGGTTTCATGACATGCTGGTTTTACAAAACAAATGAAGTCTTTACCATGGTTCTTCAAACGTGTATTAAAAGGTTTTAACTGATAAATCCACTCCAGTGAGCCATGGCAGGTTTGTTTCTCTTTGTGTTCTTAGGCCTTTTCAGCTGCAATGAATACAAAATCGATATGCCTGCGGGTGTTGCTGTTGAGGGATTTTGCATGTCAATCATCTCCTCTTATTTATCCTGCTTTACCTAGTAGGAAGAACTCCGTATCCACACTGAAATTGGGAGGTCGGGGTTCAATTCCCGGTTGGGTCATACCGAAGACTATAAAGCCTCCCTGCTTGGCACTGCAGGGTTGGATTGGGGGTGATTCACTGCAACATACTAGCGTCATGTCCAGGGGGTGTACTTCACTTCATTGTCAGTATGAATGTCTGTTTCCCTTGGGCATTCACACACTCGAGAGATGTTCAATAGACAATGGCAGAAAACTATAATGCTGGGCAGGGCGATGCAAACTGAAAAAAAAAGATAAAAAGGGGAGAGCATGCACGCTCAGCAAAGCTATTTCCTGGGTAAATATTAAAACCGAGTAAATTGGTGTCTGAGAGGAGCTACACAGGACCAAAGGTGCTTACTAAAGATATACCAAAGTCGGCTATTTATGCGAAGAAATTTGGTGAATATGGAAAAAAGCGGTCCAAGTACTGCTGTAACTCACGTTTTACTAAGAATACAGGGTTTAAGTGTTTAAGGTGCAAAGAAAGAAGAAAGAAAGAAAGACAATGCTTCAAGTTCACACCACAAATGGGACAAAAGAGATTGTTTCATTGGACATGCATGTCTTTAGAAGGTGATTTGTGTGGGATCCTGGGGTCTACATATTTGTAATGTTCCAGCCAGAGGGCATGTTGTCTAGATAGGGTTCTTAAAAGCAGACTGGGTCAGTTTACAATTCCAAAGTCTTTGGAGCTTAAACTTATGTAAATAGTTTGTTGACTATTGGACTGAAGGTGAGGTAAAATGAATTCATCTGATCATCACTGTACGTTGCCCAGCATTGGGAAATCAATAATTATTATTATGAATAAATAATCAGATCAGGTGTAATCATTTGGAGGAAAGTAGCCTGATATTATCAGACACCTTTCCCTATCGTAGTATTGAAGTACTACGAAAGTCTGGATGTTTTCTTGAATATCAATCCCTTGGCTGAGATGGAGGCAAAAGATAAGAGAGCGGTTGCAGACAGCAGTGCTGTTTTCTGTTCTGTCTCAGTATTGACACTTTGCTGCAGATGGACAGAATGCCTCAAGGGCCAAGTGAAGTGTGTCGGCTTTGTGGATTGCTATTGGAAATCATTTCTCCACTTGTTTCCCCAGCTTTCTGGCCATCAGCAACCAAAGTCCTGTGTTGTTGTGCTCCATTCAAAAGCCTTTTCTGGTTGCTTGGATGCAGCCAGCGAAAGGGTATAAGAAGTTGCATAACAGTGTTTTTATTGAATCAAGCCCCCCTCCCCAAGATGTTCCTAAATATGTATACAGACCACCGACTTTTTTGATGAAAGAAAGCAAGTATGCTACAAACATCCTTAAGGAGTGTTTGTTCCTGGTTCGCTTTCCTACTACCTTACTGCTGTTGCGGGAATCACGAACTATGTGTGCTGCCCTAGCAAATGTGTAATTGTTCTGTTATTTTTGTTCTGTTCTGTTTGAATTGAAAATTCAGATGTCCAAATAATCTCTATAACCAAAAAGTTATCCTCCTAAATTTCATCAAATATGCTCTCTATTAGATATGTATTTATTTAAAGCAGTGGCTCTCAAAGGTGTGATCCAGGGACCCTCAGGCAGGGTTCCTTGAGGGGGTTCCAAATGGACCCTTACAGGTCTGTAACTCTGAGAGTGTACAAATGGAACCAAATGGACCCTTACAAGGTCTGTAATTCTGAGAGTGTACAAATGGAACCAAATGGACCCTTACAGGCCTGTAACTCTGAGAGTGTACAAATGGAACCAAATGGACCCTTACAGGTCTGTAACTCTGGGAGTGTACAAATGGAACCAAATGGACCCTTACAGGTCTGTAATTCTGAGAGTGTACAAATGGACCCTTACAGGTCTGTAATTCTGAGAGTGTACAAATGGAACCAAATGGACCCTTACAGGTCTGTAACTCTGAGAGTATACAAATTGAACCAAACGGAGGGTGAGACCCAGACCCTGTAGGCTAAGGGTGAGGGTCTGTGAAGGAGGTACTATAGGGAGCTGCCATACTGTGACTCAACATGTCAGTTTGTCACCTCCCCCTTCACATTCAGTAGATCCTGTGATCTTTTGTGACCAGATGTACATTTCTGGGGTCTAGTAGGACTATAGTAAATAATAAAACAAAAAATTGCTATAAAATGTTGTAAAAAAAGAATACATATTTCGAATGCCCCCGCCCCTCTGTAAAAATAGCTACAATCGCTAAAAAGAAAGAAAGCAGCAAATGAAAAAAAACAACTAATACTCATCTTTTGCTTTCTCTAATAACAACCTAAAACATGAACCTTGGTTGAAAAAAACTAAAGTTGTACTCTAACATAATTACAGCATGCAGGAAATAGTATACTTATTAAAGGGTTTGTTTGAAAACATGCAATACGAGCAAGGAAGGGGATGTGTTAATAGAGTGGTGAGGAGAGGACAAAGACAACAGGAAAGTTACTCAAAGGGCTTCCTGTTATCAAGTCACAATTCACAAACAAGGCTGCATACAGTACACTTATCAGGCAGCAAACATTTAATTTACAGTACACTATGTGGGGGGGAATCTATATATAGTTCTGTTGAGTATATAGAAGGCACAATGCCTTCTCTGAACTATAATTAAAATTGATGATACCGTCATTAGCTGTGACGTCTTGAGGTAGTTGAATTAGCTCTTGCAGTAATATACTGTAGGTAGGGGTTGAAAACTGCATTGAGGCTGTTCCATGTGTTTGTCCGTGTGCATGCGTCTGTGACAGAAATTTAAATATATAAATATTTATCTGCTATACAGTATGGCGGACGGTGTCTGTGCAAGTCAACCTCAGTGATGATGACCAGTCATGTCGGCAGTGGTGGGGACTCCCTCCGGGAGGTTGGTGGTGTTAACCTCCAAAGGGGGGTAAAAGCTGTAGGTCTACAGCTCATCTGGGAGGCAGGCAGCGTGTTAGCTGCACAGACAGGTTTTCCTTTCATGCCCGATATTGTGTGTCGTCCCTGCCACGTATTATGGGGGTCATTATCGCTTATCAGTGTCTTAATCTTCTTGCTGTAGTCCCGTTGGACTGCCATGATTGCTCTGCAGAGATCATAACAGGCTCTTCCCCCCCCCCCCCTCTGCTTCGTCTCCTCTCATTGTATGTCGGCTTGTGGCAGGAATGGATGTACACAGCTTACAACATAAGCCGTGAATTCCCTGGGCAGCCAGAATGGCAAAAAAAAACAAGAGTGTGAGATATTACCGGTCCATGGAACAGACATTCTTGAGGGAATAAGGGTTCCTATAGGATCACATCAAGTATTTTGTTGACCATGAAACATACCTGTACAACATGGCACGCGCGCCCTCCCTTTCCTTTACACTTTTGAAATGTAAGTGTCGGGTTCTTGTTCTTGCTGCCCCACAGTCCAAGTGACATTACAAGTAAGCTCTGTAATGCCATTGACATTATGACTACACAAGCTGACATTCAATTGTACATGGAACTGAAAAGGAATGTCATAGGATGAGATGTACACAGTTACTGTATATCTGAAAGGTGGCAGACTATGTCAGTATACTCTCAGAGCTGTGTGTGTGTGTGTGTGTGTGTGTGTGTGTGTGTGTGTGTGTGTGTGTGTGTGTGTGTGTGTGTGTGTGTGTGTGCGTGTGCGTGTGCGTGCGCGTGCGTGCGTGTCCAAGCGAGAATGTGGGGACTACGGATGTAAATTAGCATCACTGCTAAATCCGAAAAGTGTATTTACGCTATACATTTATATGTACTGTTCATTAATATGCTCATTAATATGCTCTGCAATATGCTCTGCAAATAAAGTAAAGTAAAGCGAGAATGTAGGCGTGCGTGGTGACGATCGTCTGAAAAGCCTAACCTCTGACAACGGGCTAAGTACTGACTTAAGACAGTGTGTTTGTCGTATTCCTAAGCCAATAATTGACTGGTGGGAGACTCAGGGGGATTTTGGCATGTTTATGAATGTAAATTTCAGTGTTAATCTACCATTGATTTGTGCCGGCATATTTTGCAGTTGGTTAGTACCACTACAGTATCCCATAGGCCAGATAAGGACCGGAGCCTGATTGGCTAGTTCCAGACTATAGCCTCACAGAACACATATCCTATAGCCAGAACAATTATAGAGGGCATGTGCGTGACATCATCATTATACCCGGAAGTTATGCGGGAACACCTACTGAGTGGCAAAACACTACTTTCTGGCCTTGACAGCCCATACATCCACACAGAAAAGAATCTGATTGCATTGAACAACGTTAAATTCACTTTGCCACTCATTTATGCATGCGCAATTGCGCATACCCTCTATTAGTTCACAAAGATTCAACATAGCATAGTTGTCATTGACCTATTTGAAAAATATGGCCTGCTGTGAGGGTGCAAAAGAAATATGATTCTGATCAGTCAAATAGTATGCGAGTATTAGAGTATAGTATTTGCTTAAGTTATTACATGCAATGAATAAAAACATGGGACAAGGTATGCGGATGATTATGGGTCAAAGATCGACTACATTGTTAATTTGTTTCACATCAAGTTAAAAGCACATTTCTCTACAGACTCAATGACCCATAATGGAGGTCCCCACTTTAGCTCCTACTGTAACACCTCTTCAACACAAGTGTTTGGGATCTTCTGGACTGCGTGCGTGCGTGCGTGCGTGCGTGCGTGCGTGCGTGCGTGCGTGCGTGCGTGCGTGCGTGCGTGCGTGCGTGCGTGCGTGCGTGCGTGCGTGCCGTATGCATGCCCTGGCCTATGTGATAGCATTATGGGGAACTATTACTGCAGGCATCATTCCAGAATTCAGCACAGAGCCTCTATGTGGTCATAATGAATTGAACCTTTTAATTCAGCTCACCATAGCAGCTCACTGCAGTATGAATGTAATGTTTATGGATCTTTGACCCACAGTACTTTACACACTGCAGTTGCAGTAAGAACCGGCCCAAGGTGAAATTGACCAAAGAAGAAACTTGGCCATGGAATGTAGTACAATGTATAGTGAAGTATTTTATGGGAGCTGGTCCACTGGGAGCTGGTCCACTGGAGATAAACAGAGGAGGGTGTGTACATTTTAGTCCGAGGGAGTTTTTCATATGAGTCCAGGAGAGGGTCATACAAGATCAATTAAAAAATAATATAGTACACCCGCACGCACGCACGCACACACGCACGCACGCACGCACGCACGCACGCACGCACGCACGCACGCACGCACGCACGCACGCACGCACGCACGCGCACGCACGCACACACGCACGCACGCACACATGTACACACACACACACACACACACACACACACACACACACACACACACACACACACACACACACAAATAACCCAAATAAACTATTTTTTTTACTTTGGGAGAGTAAAAAAAAAATCTAATGTGTGAAGTGAGCGGTGCAACTGTACCGTGTGGGGGTCCCGGGGGGATCCCTGCAACATCTAGACACCCATGAACGCGCCCAGGGGGGCGGCCCGGTTCCGGCGAGCCGCGTCCGAAACGGTTGAGAAATGACAGAGTTACCGTGTGGGGGTCCCTGGAACATCCAGACCCCCAGGAACACGCCCAGGGGGCTGGCCCAGCCTTCCCGCGTCCAAAACAGTCGAGAAATTACAGAGTTACCTTGTTGAAGCTTTCCGTGCTCGGACACCGAGACAGACACACACATACGTATAGGGACACACATAGCTGTGTAATGGAGCGGAGGCACTGCTCAAAAACAGATCCATTATTTCAGAGCACTTTTCGTTCAGTGCCTGGTCTCTTAGGAGCCTTTTTTATATCCATTCTATTTATTTCAAGAGGGAGATAGCACGGGGGAGATGCAGCTGGTTTTTGGTTTGATTCTTGGCCCACATGTGGGTTTGAAACACTACTACAATATACTGTATGTGGGCACTCAGTGTACCATTATGCATTCCTCAAGCGGGCATATATGACACATACCATACAAAAATGTATTATTGAAACCTACGCTTGCCATGTTGAATAATATATAATTTTCATGTAATACTTCAAAAGAACCATCACACTGGATTTCTTACCTGCCAACCTGCCTGTATGGGCTGTAAATCCCAGAAATGTCTTGTATAGTACTGTGTGTGTGTGTGTGTGTGTGTGTGTGTGTGTGTGTGTGTGTGTGTGTGTGTGTGTGTGTGTGTGTGTGTGTGTGTGTGTGTGAGAGAGATTCTGACTACAGCTGATTCTGAAAAGCCTTCTAATATTGTTCTGAATCAAATATTTTGTAAGGCCTAACCCAATGTGCTAACCATCTTGTATATGCAGTAAATGTTCTCTGTCTTGCATTTTGCCGTTTTTTTCTTTTCTTTTGTTAACGATGATGAACAAGATTATCCGTGCATGCAGGGCTTCTAAAAGATCAGTGGTACCATGGGAATATCCTTCAGAAGCTCTCCATTCTCCATTCCTCTACCCTTCTCTCTTTACTCCCCCTCTGTCTACTTCTTTCTCTCTGCCTCTTGGTCTCCATCTGCCCATATCATTTTCCATCACTCCGACTTTTCTCTTTTTGACCAGTCCCAATGATCTATATTCTCTCACCTCACCCATGATTTCAACACCTCCCTTCCGGCATGTCTTTCTCCTCAACCCCCTCCTTCTCTCTGTCTCTTACTTTGATATCTCTCCATGTGTTACTCTAACCCTCCCCCAACCCTCTTTCTGTCTCTCCTTATTCAGAACGCCGGCTATGATTGGGTGCTCCTTTGTTGTTGACCGTGAATACTTTGGAGAGATTGGCCTGCTGGACCCTGGAATGGAGGTGTATGGTGGGGAGAACATTGAGCTCGGCATGCGGGTAAGGACTGCTTTGTAATTCCTTAAACACGTTCGCTTTCCACTGTTAGATTCATGATGACTATTATTATGTATTTGATGTATTACCATGTTTTTAGTTCTTGCTTACTGTAAATCACGCTGGTCTGCTAAATGCCTAAATTGCAAATTGTAAGTTAGTTGATACAGTAATTACGCACTGGCAAAATCCCTTTGCCTAATTTGTTATTGTTGTTGCTCTGTTGGTGTTGAACTGTGGTGTAAAATTGGCTGAGCGCTGAGGAGCTCTCCATGGTCCTGGAACGGACACTGTGGAGACGCAGGTTTTTTCTTTTCCTCACACAGTTGAGGTGATTGTTGTTTTCTGTATGGATGACGACTTTATGATTGTGTTTAAAGTTTGAAGTAAGCCAACATATAATAATACCACTTTGCACCTCGACTTGTCTGCTAAGGTTTGCGCTTATACCTCATTCTTTTCCCCCTCCCCATTATTAAGTGTTTGCACATTATCAGCCCACCTCTTCAAATCCATTTTATCCATTTATTTATTCATTCTTAAACTTTATCACAGGGAGTTTCATTGAGCATGAATGATCTTTTTCAGCTGCTCTCTACTTCACACACAGACATTACAACCTGGCAACTGCCCAGTATAACCACAGACATTACAACCTGGCAACTGCCCAGTATAACCACAGACATTACAACCTGGCAACTGCCCAGTATAACCACAGGCATTACAACCTGGCAACTGCCCAGTATAACCACAGACATTACAACCTGGCAACTGCCCAGTATAACCACAGACATTACAACCTGGCAACTGCCCAGTATAACCACAGACATTACAACCTGGCAACTGCCCAGTATAACCACAGACATTACAACCTGGCAACTGCCCAGTATAACCAAAGTCTTATACGCTACTGTTGGAAACTGTGCTCAGGGCACAGAGAGGAGTAAGTGTTGGTTTTTCTCACACAGATGTTTTTCTGCCACTCCAGGGAATTTACTGGGAACACTTTAAGCTGTGGCCCTCAAATAATATATTATAAGTAAGGCCAAACGGAATCTGAGGGTTTTTTTCTGTTTTTCTGCAGTGATTCCGGAAGAAAATCTGTGGGAGTGTTTGTTTTTCTTCTTTTAAGGTTTTATCCAGGACTATAATCAATGTGTTTAGAGCGAAAATAACTCTAAATATGCTAAATAAACCTTAAAGTACCACAACAAAGTAATTAAGATCTATTAGTCAAACCTTTGGCTTCATCCATTTTTATTCAATAATAATTCACTCCTTCATGAACATTCTTTAGTACAATTCAAATAACAAATGTGAAATGAAATTACAATGGGTCCAACAAGAACATACATATACTTAGCCAGCCAGCCAGTGGCTTTCCGTCAGTCAGTCATTATACCTGTGAGTGGGGAGTGTTGGCTGGGAGGAGGAGTAGGACTAAGGCCCTATACATCCTCTCTGGGGGGGGGGGGGGGGGGGGGGGGGGTAACTACCTGTCAGTGGGGAGTGTTGGCTGGGAGGAGGAGTAGGACTAAGGCCCTATACGTCCTCTCTGGGGGGGGGGGGGTAACTACCTGTCAGTGGGGAGTGTTGGCTGGGAGGAGGAGTAGGACTAAGGCCCTATATGTCCTCTCTGGACGTATAGGTATAGTTCCCAAACCACTCGCACTCCTGTTGCTTCAGAATGCTCGACATTTCTGTTAGGTAATCCATGGGCAAACAACACGGGCGAATAAAAGTAATTGAATGACAACGAAGTCACTCAGCTCCTCTGCAGTAAATCCGACAGGACTTCCGACAGCTTTTGATAAAGTTTAGTTATATTAAATATTCTCGTCCAGAGCCTCCAGACCAGCACAACATATTAGTCAGCAGTAGAGAATGAGGGGAGGCCGCATATTCCGTTCGGGCCTGAGTAAGCCAATGTTTCCACAATGGCGCAGTTTCTTTGTCACTAAATTAGTCTCTGCCAGGTCTCCTCTTGTTTCAACACATACACTGGGTCAGATAAATGATGATGTGTCATGCTTTGTAAACAACATTTTTTTTTGTGTGAAAACGACAGTGAAATCTGATCTCCCTGTGTTTCTGGTCGGTCATTCTTTTTGCAGGGTATTAGATTGTTTTGTATTTATGTTCAACTATAGCAGCCACAAGATGTTGTACTAAATGTGAGTGTCTCTACTGCAAACAACACACTACCACCGAGTCACCTACAGGATGTCTCCAATGTGCATCGTGTCTCATGATGACGATTTCCGTTTCAGTCGGTACACATACAATATGTACAATCAAACTGGTTTAAGCTCATATACGCCAAACGCATGAATTCCGTTTGTGTCCGAGCATACTCAGCATAGGCTAACCTCGCCTCACCAGGCTTTCCACCACCTCGGAGGAAAGCCTGGTCTCTGTTTCAAAAGTCTGTATGATCCTGTCGGGAGGCAACTTCCCGACAGGATAAACTTCTTCCGATTTTTCTCAATAAAAGCTCTCGTAGCCTGTAGCTTTTATTGAGAAAAATCGGAAGAAGTTGCCGCCTGTTGTTCCTGCCTGTTGAACTACAAAACAATACTACAACATGACGTAACGATATCATCCGCTCCCGACAGGATCATATACCCTAAATGAAATGGTGCCCAGGCTAGCATAGCCATGGCTGAGGTATGGTAACGCCCCGCCTGCCTGTGATTGGTCTACTGACACTGCCCGTCTTGACTGTCCTCCGAGATGCAGGTTACTCCGTGGTGAGATTGAGAAATAAATAATAGGCTACAAGAGAATGACAGCTTGACACGTGCGACACGAGCCTTGTAACTAACTTGTAAGTTTTATTTTTGTAGAAGAGGCAAACTTATTGTTTATGCCGTTTGCTTTGATACTGTTGATTATCGTGTATTAATCTAATTATAGTAAACTAATACTATTACACTAAAAAGGATAAAGATGAAGGGAAAATAGACCTTTTTATAGTACAATAATGTTTCAAGTTTACACATACAAACAAATTACACAACACAAACACTTTATTTTAGAACACACCCAAATCAAATCATATTATGGCATCCATGTTCAATCAATTATTCCATCAAAGCAAACGGCATAAACATACTATCCCACCACCCTCGCATCAGACTATGCAGTCATCAGCATATCCACCTCAGAGGACAATCCACCTCAGAGGCCAATCACAGGCAGGCGGGGCGTTACCATGCCTATGCTCGGACACAAACGGAATTCACGCACATCAAACCGGGCAATACAATTCTGAGAAATTAAGACCACCAAAGAGCTTGCACAGGCATTCAAAACCATGAATTAATTACATAATCTTGCGATAAATGCAAAGTGCGTAGGGTTGTGAATTAAAATCTCAACCACATTTAGATAGGTCAACTTCAAGTACATCTGTTCTGAGTCAACCAGTCGAGATGCATGCTGCATCAGCAAAACTGCATTTAAACCCCTTTAGGATCCAGGTAAAATAAAGGCTTTCCTTTTTTCTCCAAGTTCAAATAGACCACCATAAGCAGAAAATTAAATGGCTGAGAGAATTGCTGGGAGAATAGATGCAGGTTTCTTAAAAAGACATTCCTCCACACGCTGGAGGGCTCCAGATGCCGTTTTAAACCACAAAGAAACCAACATAATTCAATATTTGGGTAGGGTAATATTCAGATGAACACACAGTAGTGATGGAAAACAACTTGAAATGAAATCTATATTCAGAGTTTGTAACAGCTTATGATGAACCTTCCTTATGTTTTCTACCCTGAGGCAGATGCGGCTTAAGATACAAAACCCAGGGGCGTCAACAGAAGCCATTATTAAACTTCTAAAAGTCAGAAAGTCTTAGATGGGAGTGGAGGAAAAGAGAGGGTATGATGGTGGGGTTAGGGGTGGTGGGGCAAAGCTGCCTTAATGCAAATCTTCATCCAACCCAAAGGCTCTAAAGCCTCTATAAGGAAAATGTAAATCTGTCTTTGCCAGCGTTTGAGTTGAATTTAACGCTTCGCGTGAGCGGAGGGGCTGTCTGAAGAATCAGTAAGTGTTTAAATTCAGAAAATGTTTCTCTCCAGCCGAGCGGAACTTCTCTGAATCTAACCCCCCCCCCCCCACACACACACACACACACACACACACACACACACACACACACACACACACACACACACACACACACACACACACACACACACACACACACACACACACGCACACACGCACGCACACACACTCCTTGGGCTTATAGGAATGAGAAATGCTTGAGAGATCGCCACTGCTTCATTTAACGGTGTCCCCGCATCCATTTAATCAGATCTGGAGATGGCTCTGAACGAAATCTCAGAGACGTGTCACAGCACCTTTTCGAAACAGCAGTTGAGGTGACGGCAGTGACTGCAACTAGAGAATTGATCTCAGTTGCACACACTGCTTTATTGGCGCACACGACAGTTATAGTTGTTGATGGCCATTTCAGAGCTCTCCCGTGACTCCAAATGGACTGGAGTAGCACCCACATACACCCCCCAGCACCACCCCCCACACCAGCCTCATCAAAAGCAAGTTCCTTTTTCTGCCATTAGTAAGCATCATCTAGCCTCTAGTGTCTTTATCTAGAGCTTGTTCTTGCATTACTACATTGTTGTGAGTCATCACTAGAGGGAATGCTCTCCACCTCGATTGCTCACACTCAAGGTTACTCAGTGTTTTCTTATTCAAGAGGTTTGCTTTTGCTGTATAGTATGTGTGCCTAACAAATCGCAGAGGTGAGTTAGAGGTGGCTTATATACTGTAGGAGAGATTTATCCATCCGCAACTATATGAATGAAGTCAGAAACAAACCTATTGAACTTTGATATAGTATAATATTGCTAGGATTTACATTCTGGCACAATCACACAATTACTTCCCATCGAGCCTCTGGCATTTACACTATGGAATATTTATCTCTTTAATTTGTTTACGGCATTTCACTGAGCGAATATGCCCGTGAACACGAATGCAATTACCTTCTGTCCTGTTCGGCCTTAGAATCATGTGTGCAGGAAATTAGGCACACAGCGTCCCAAAAAAGGGGGTCATTCAGCACGGGCACAAGCTTGAATAGATCCATAGTTAACAGCCTGGCTTCAACGTTCAACCCATTCATGTACAGCTACTAATGGAATGGAGATGGGCCCCTGCCTGACGGAGGGCAATTATTCCTCTAAGACGATTCTACGGCCCACGCTCAAGCTCAATGTGGTGTCAGCTTGAGGGAGTTGCCATTTGGGACACGGATGATTGACAGGAACATGTTTAACAATTAGCCCGGTGCCGCTCTCAATAGCCGAGGCTGCCCAGCTCCGTTTCACTGCAGGGGGCCGATGAAAGGAGAGGTTATGCCGTTATTTATCATTTATGCTCGTTCTGCCTTCTGCAGAACACTCTCTGAGTACTAACCATTGAACCCTATAGTGTCCCTATTCTGGGGCGAACCATCGGCAAAAATAGACAATCTACAAGCTCACAAGCTTGTAGATATTTAGCGTGGATCGAAAACAGGAGGGGGCCTGATATAGAGTCCTGGGGGACTCCAGTCAACAAAGTATAGGGTTTAAGTGGTTTTAAAGAGCTTCCTGAAGCCTGGGCACTGGTCTCCTTATACACAAGCTTCTAATTTATTAGAAAATATAATGGGTGGTTGGAAGTACATAGCACTGTGTGGTGGTGGTTGGATGTGCATAGCACTGTGTGGTGGTGGTTGGATGTACATAGCACTGTGTGGTGGTGGTGGTTGGATGTACATAGCACTGTGTGGTGGTGGTTGGATGTGCATAGCACTGTGTGGTGGTGGTTGGATGTACATAGCACTGTGTGGTGGTGGTGGTTGGATGTGCATAGCACTGTGTGGTGGTGGTTGGATGTACATAGCACTGTGTGGTGGTGGTTGGATGTACATAGCACTGTGTGGTGGTGGTGGTTGGATGTACATAGCACTGTGTGGTGGTGGTGGTTGGATGTACATAGCACCGTGTGGTGGTGGTTGGATGTACATAGCACTGTGTGGTGGTGGTTGGATGTACATAGCACTGTGTGGTGGTGGTGGTTGGATGTACATAGCACTGTGTGGTGGTGGTGGTTGGATGTACATAGCACTGTGTGGTGGTGGTGGTGGTTGGATGTACATAGCACTGTGTGGTGGTGGTTGGATGTGCATAGCACTGTGTGGTGGTGGTTGGATGTACATAGCACTGTGTGGTGGTGGTGGTTGGATGTACATAGCACTGTGTGGTGGTGGTGGTTGGATGTACATAGCACTGTGTGGTGGTGGTTGGATGTGCATAGCACTGTGTGGTGGTGGTGGTTGGATGTGCATAGCACTGTGTGGTGGTGGTTGGATGTACATAGCACTGTGTGGTGGTGGTGGTTGGATGTACATAGCACTGTGTGGTGGTGGTGGTTGGATGTACATAGCACTGTGTGGTGGTGGTGGTTGGATGTACATAGCACTGTGTGGTGGTGGTGGTTGGATGTACATAGCACTGTGTGGTGGTGGTGGTTGGATGTACATAGCACCGTGTGGTGGTGGTGGTGGTTGGATGTACATAGCACTGTGTGGTGGTGGTTGGATGTACATAGCACTGTGTGGTGGTGGTTGGATGTACATAGCACTGTGTGGTGGTGGTGGTGGTTGGATGTACATAGCACTGTGTGGTGGTGGTGGTTGGATGTACATAGCACTGTGTGGTGGTGGTGGTTGGATGTACATAGCACTGTGTGGTGGTGGTGGTTGGATGTACATAGCACTGTGTGGTGGTGGTTGGATGTGCATAGCACTGTGTGGTGGTGGTTGGATGTACATAGCACTGTGTGGTGGTGGTGGTTGGATGTGCATAGCACTGTGTGGTGGTGGTTGGATGTGCATAGCACTGTGTGGTGGTGGTTGGATGTACATAGCACTGTGTGGTGGTGGTGGTTGGATGTACATAGCACTGTGTGGTGGTGGTGGTTGGATGTACATAGCACCGTGTGGTGGTGGTTGGATGTACATAGCACTGTGTGGTGGTGGTTGGATGTACATAGCACTGTGTGGTGGTGGTTGGATGTACATAGCACTGTGTGGTGGTGGTGGTTGGATGTACATAGCACTGTGTGGTGGTGGTTGGATGTGCATAGCACTGTGTGGTGGTGGTTGGATGTACATAGCACTGTGTGGTGGTGGTGGTTGGATGTGCATAGCACTGTGTGGTGGTGGTTGGATGTGCATAGCACTGTGTGGTGGTGGTTGGATGTACATAGCACTGTGTGGTGGTGGTGGTTGGATGTACATAGCACTGTGTGGTGGTGGTTGGATGTACATAGCACTGTGTGGTGGTGGTTGGATGTACATAGCACTGTGTGGTGGTGGTGGTTGGATGTACATAGCACCGTGTGGTGGTGGTGGTTGGATGTACATAGCACTGTGTGGTGGTGGTTGGATGTACATAGCACTGTGTGGTGGTGGTGGTTGGATGTACATAGCACTGTGTGGTGGTGGTGGTTGGATGTACATAGCACCGTGTGGTGGTGGTGGTTGGATGTACATAGCACTGTGTGGTGGTGGTTGGATGTACATAGCACTGTGTGGTGGTGGTTGGATGTACATAGCACTGTGTGGTGGTGGTGGTGGTTGGATGTACATAGCACTGTGTGGTGGTGGTGGTTGGATGTACATAGCACTGTGTGGTGGTGGTGGTTGGATGTACATAGCACTGTGTGGTGGTGGTGGTTGGATGTACATAGCACTGTGTGGTGGTGGTTGGATGTACATAGCACTGTGTGGTGGTGGTGGTTGGATGTACATAGCACTGTGTGGTGGTGGTGGTGGTTGGATGTACATAGCACTGTGTGGTGGTGGTTGGATGTACATAGTACTGTGTGGTGGTGGTGGTTGGATGTACATAGCACTGTGTGGTGGTTGGATGTACATAGCACTGTGTGGTGGTGGTGGTTGGATGTACATAGCACTGTGTGGTGGTGGTGGTTGGATGTACATAGCACTGTGTGGTGGTGGTGGTGGTGGTTGGATGTACATAGCACTGTGTGGTGGTGGTGGTGGTGGTTGGATGTACACAACAGTTCTACAAGCTTGCGATGCGACGCACTGTGGGCTTGTTGATTGGCTATTTTCAAATAGCCTACGTTTAAATAGGGCTGAAGTGGTTAATGTATGTTTTGAAATAATAATTCAAATAGTAACTAATGTTCAAATAGTTGCAGTGGAGTAAAAGTAAAGGTATTGAAATTTGGAAATACTCAAGTAAAGTAAAACTACTCCAAAATTGTACTTAAGTACAGTACTTGAGTAAATGTAATTAGTTACTTTCCACCGGTGGTACATAGCACTGTGAAGTGTGGTGGTTGTCAATTTTGAGTAATGATGTAAGAGAATAGTACACAGCTGCGAGGAGGGAAACTAGATCAGACAGCTCTCGCTGGAGTTTTATTTTTCTTTCTTTAGAAAGGGACAATTTACTGGGCAGGATGTGAAAGAGAAGTGATGAGCACAGAGAAGTATGGCAAGACTATACTACAAAGGCTAGTGGTGGAAAAATAATTACTGTAAGCACATTACTGAAGTACTGTAAAGTATAATTTTGAGGTACGTTTACTTTACTTTAGAGATTTACATGTATTTTATGTACATATCTTTATGTATATGTATATTTATTTATACAATCTGATAAGGTCAATATTACACTTTTTACTCCACTACTATTTATTTCGGTAGAGTATCTGCTATCTGGTGGTCTCGGCCAAATGTCAATGCTGAATTTCTGACCCAGTCCAGCCCTGAATGCTACTTGTACTTGACTAATACATCACTGTGCCTACAGTAGCTCACTGAGATGTAACAGAGTGCAATTCATTGTGTTGGGCAGACACATGTAGTGACTATATTCCATCAAGATGACGTCTGTATAGATTGCAGGCTGCCAAATAACTGTTAAAATATGAGCCAGACTCTTCTCCATTATACAGTATTTATCTCAGTTGCAGGTGCATCTTGTTTTCTATAGCAAGACAGTATTAAAGCAGCTTATTTTGCCGCATGTCCCAATGGCATGCGATTTGGGATTATTATGAAAACATTTAGCTCCCCCTTCAAAACCTTTTTCACAACCTACATGTCTGGAAATTAAAATTCTGCTTACCACGAGGATGAGTTTAGAAACAGGGCAACAGCCAAGGATGGAGATGATGATTTCTGCCAGAACTGTCAATACACATTTGTCGCATCATGCGTCTCTCACCTCACCCTTCTCTGTCTCGCTGTGGCTTTGCTGATATAGCAACCGCAGGAGAGCAGAACATTGCCTTTTATTTCCATGTCCCTTCAGGCAGTACTGTACAGTGGGAAGTTGGAACTCTCTAGCACCACATGCATGTAAATATACTCTATCAAAGGTTAACGCTACCATTCCAAGTAAAACTGAATTACACTGTGGAATTAAACATATTTATTTATTGTGTTCAGAAAACACAGACTGTGAAGAATGATGAAATGTGACAAAGATGACACTTGGCTGCATTCACCATCAGGGCATATGCACTGTGGTTAAAGCCTGCATGCACCTGACCGACAGGTCTCACAGACAGTTCTTGTGGACTATTCCCATAAACAAGTCTCATGTAGACAGAAAAATGACCACAGAGGACACATACTGTAACTTTGTGGCAACTATATGCAATGACTACTTGTGACTCTACTTGCAATGATCTGCTCACAAAGCAAGATCATTTCACATATTAGGGAATGAGGCCCATTTTGAGCACAAGGAATGAGCCCCATAACCATAAGTTCTCTGAGCCACCCAGGCCCACCATCCATCCGTTTAATACAACCTAATGAGCTTTGGGGTGTAACGATATAGTAACTGCATCGGAAAATCGATTTTAATTTCATGAATCGAAGTATATCGAAATGAAAACAGCAACATTGATTTTGTATCGTATCGTTTTGCGATGCAAATAATCGGTATCGAATCGTTTTGCTATGCAAATAATCGATTGTATCAATACTACATTTTTGGTACATTTGGTATTTAGCAATTTTTAGAAGATAAAAGAGGGGATTAATTACTTAGTTTAAAATAATGTCAATGTATTTTAAATAGTTACTGTATCGATTTCAAATCATTAAATCGGATCGGATCGCCATAATGAACCAATATCGTCCATGTATCGTATCGTCAACCATGTATCGTGATACGTATCGTATCGCTGTTAAAATGTATCGTTACACCCCTAATCATAATATTTCAATAATCAATATGAACCTCAACTTCCACAGCACAAGATGGCCCACCTTCCTGCTGGAGAACCCTTAACAAAGTTCTTAGTTTTGGCATAATGGTGTCATAGAGTCCTCTGAGGTTGACACCCTTGACACACCACATGTGCAGTTACAGTATACTTCTTTAAGCAAGTAGAAGTCTTTTGCACAGTAATTAATAAACACCTTGTTTTAAGGCCTGTGTTTTTAACCTCATGGGCTGTGCCTCCAGGCGCCTGTGCTTATAATCTGTCCACAGTGAAGAGAATAAAGCTAATTAAAATCTGCTGTAGCCGGAACACAAGGTACCACAGAGGAGGATTGTAATTAAATTTCACTTACACAGAGCATCTAAGGTTTATTACAGTTTGAAACAGTTTTTTGTAACCATCAGAACTGATTTCCATTTCAGTTTCATTTTATTTGTCAAAGGTCAAAGGGCTTTGATACTAATTATATAATATATATTTGATCAATTTATTATTGGAGGGAGATCTTGCTGTTTTAATTTCATAATTCTTTTCACAAGTTTATACTTAGTTTTATGCTTAGTTAGGATGTGTTTAACACACAAACATTGAGACAATTTTCCAGGCCGACACACCACACTCATTTTTAAATGCTTCTGGCCTGAAATTAATGTGGACTTGAGTCCATATTAATTTCAGGCCAGAAGTCCATTTAGCTAACCATTATTTCTGTGTAATTCTTAACAGGTGCTGCTTCAAAACAGAAAAACGTTGGTCAGATGCTATCTGATTCTGATGTTGCTCTTAGGTTGTTGTGACATCTGCTTCACATCTGGATCTGCTGAGCTCATGCAATATGATAAGGAGATGCAGATGGTTTACTGCTGTTGTACAGTAGGGAGAATGGGGTAGGTGAGCCATTGGACAACCCTACGTTTCAAGGAATCAAAAAACAATATGTAGTATGCAGTACCAAAGGAACATTCACAGCAGCCATGTCATGGTTTGGATCATGTAGTTTGTAAAATAGAGCCAAAATGTGCTTTTTGCAAACTAAAGTGTTTTTATTGAACTCTCGATATACAGTAATGATTCATGTGTCTGAGGGGAGTAGATGTAAGTAAGGTTGATCAGGTAGTGTTTATGCTAGTTGCAACTTTAGATTATAGATCAGAGGTGATATTTGCTCTGTCCTGCTAACAACTTCTTTCTTCTACAAAGACTGTGTCTATAGCAGG
Source organism: Electrona antarctica (assembly GCF_951216825.1). Classification (NCBI taxonomy): domain Eukaryota; kingdom Metazoa; phylum Chordata; class Actinopteri; order Myctophiformes; family Myctophidae; genus Electrona; species Electrona antarctica. Next base: position 39,119,208 of record NC_136793.1, read on the forward strand.
GATGGGCAACATTGATGATGGAGAGGGCCTCTATAGTTCCACACTCACTCCAGACTCCAGAGGGCCACATTGCATACTGTCGTAGCAAAGATAGCCGATCTAGTCATTAAGCTCCATATTTAGACTGAAGTAATTAAAGTGGCTCATGTTTGCATGTTTGGAATTGTAACAGCCGAAATCAGTAATTTATCAGTATTCTGATATTAACCTGCGGGCCACATTAAGTGATGGTGGGGGCTGCATGTGGCCCACGGGCCGCCAGCTTCCCATGTAAGGTTCTATAGGGTTAGATTAGTAACTTGGTTTGAAGTAAATTGAGCCTATATTAAATCAATTACAATCTTAAAATATATACTGTAGCCTACGTGAATAATTACGTATTACATATAGTTTATGAAGACAGATAAAAGCAATGTTTTTCTTTCATTTTGACTTATTCTATGATGAATAGCATGTATTTTATTATTGTTTTGAAAGTTGTATTTTCTGGCCACAGTAATGGAAACTGCAAAAGAATGGCTCATCTTACCGCACTCTCCCACATTGTGATTTCTTAAACACAAGTTAAACACAATCTCAAAAACATGTTGGTATTTTAGTACAGAGTCGGTAAACATAGAGAGACTTGAATAACTACAATACTAAAGTATGAAACAAACAACATGTGGGGGTGCCTAGTTGCACAGCGAGTTACCGCAATGACCATATGCTACTTGTGAGTTGTGAGTCACAAGGACCTGAGTTCAAACACAGCTCCTGTGACGTCTTGCATGTCGCTTTCCATCTTTGTAGCCATTTCCTGACTCACTACACTGTCCTAATGCAAAACAAAACTTTGAAGATAAAAAGAAAAGAAAACTAGAAAAAGTGCCCCTCGGGGCACAGGTCTCCACCAGGGCAGGTCAGGTTGTGGCCTCCTGGTGGCGCTATAATAGGCCAATGTGAAAAGGGTGCCATTTCTTCATACGCCTTTGATGGCAATTGGATGATTTGAGGCATTTTGTTCCAAAAATGTGTTTTGCAAAAATCAACCTGTTGGTGGCGCTATAACAGGCCAATGTGAAAAGGGTGGGATATCATATATTCCTCAGCCTAGTAAGAAAATGTGTGAAAGATTTCACGTAAATTGCACGCTGCGTTCATGATTTGAGGCTTTTGTTCAAAACGGGGCAATCTTGCAAACTGTGAAAGCCAATTATAGCCAATTAGGATGGAATATGAAATATGGGACAGATCCGACTTGCGCACATGACCATAGAGATACTGTGTAACGATTTGTGAGATTTTTGGACAGAATCTGGAGGAGCAATATCAAAAAATGTGTTTTACAAAAGTCGGCCTCCTGGTGGCGCTATAAAAGGCAGATGCGGAAAATGCAGGTCAAAGGTTTGTCCTTGGCCTCTAGGGAGTGTGCATGCAACGTTTCACGCAGATCGGTGCAGTTTTAGGTAAAACATGTGAAAAGCTGCCTCATGGTGGCGCTATAACAGGCCGTTCTGGAAAATGTGGGGCAGAGGTTCATCGTTGGCATCCAGGGAGTGTGTGTGCAAAGTTTGGCATCGACCGGGTTAACGGTGCCGGAGATTAGCTGTACACAGATGGACAGAAGGACGGACACACACACACACGGACGGAGTGCAAAACATACTCTCTCCCCATGCCTTCGGCCTGGTGGAGACAACAACAACACTGTGAATACACACACAAATGTAGTTAAAAGAAAAAAAGAGATTTCTCCTGTCACCTTGGAAAGGGCAGCTATGTCATTAGGACCCGACATTAAGTCCCAACCATCTGTGGACACCAACCATTTGGACAGCTGCAAACTCACCACCACATACTGTACAGTACGCATCTAGTGAGCAGCAGATGATGGAGGGGGCCCGGGCTATACCTGGGCCTTTTCTAACAAACAGAGCCATTCCTGAAGATCGGTACAAATCTCAGGCTGCTGAGCAATTTGGCTATAGAAGTTCATCAGACTGCAACGATGGAAGCGGAGAGTTATTGGATAAATGCCATGATGAGGAATGCTAGTGGATCCTCTGCATGGGAGGGGTCATTCTAGCAGAAAACCTGGTCGTTTCCATAAATCAATTATTGACTTCTTGCTGTATGTAACTGTAATGTGAATTCCCTCTATTGGCCACTGTCTTACTGGCCTGGTGCATGACCAATTACATTTTTCCAGAATACTTTCCTTCATATAGCTGGAACATGGGAGGAGCTTTTCGTCAATTCACTCCTGTGTACAGGTAACAATAAGGGAGAACATCGGCTATTGATCAATCATTTGTCTTTTTCAATGCCTGCATTATTTAGTGGCTTGGATCAATCCACCGGGGCTTAATGGAGTGAGAGTTACTTACTCCTGGTTCAATACTATATGCCTTTCAGCTTGCAGCTCTGAAACTGATGATAGACAGGAAGAACAGATACAAATATGAAAACTGAGTGTTCAGAACAACTGGATATCTTCTCATTGCAAATTAAATTAGGTGTTGCATAGTTTTGTACTCTATCCATTCTCGGAGTGTTCGAAAGTTGTTTTTCCACATAAATCTACCATAGGCTTGCAATTCTAAAACACTGTGAATCTGCAGGCAATGTGCTTGGATAACTCAATCAGATACAGTATGCTTGTTGTTTGTTGTAGTGGCTTCAGATTGCGCTTTTGCAGGAATGTGCCATTGCATTTGGAAAGTGCAGTGATGGGTAGCACATTCCTTCGACTTTTTATCCAACTGAATTACTGTTGTATGACATGACTTCCTTAAGCTATACCGTTACCTCAAAGACAGGTTCCAGTGGTGATTGGGCCCAGAGGGACAACTACTGTAATTAGACAGACCTTGTCAGTGGACCTACTATCTGGCATGAATCATAAACTTAATTAAGGACCTCTTTCGAGTGTGACTGCATGTATTTCCCACCTAAGGTATCTTTAAACACACACTCGTGAGGTAATTAACATGATCTCAAATGGATTGTGCATTTTCCTTTTAAATGAATAGTAATTCACCATATTCACATGGCGCCAATCTTGCCATTAAGTTAACGAAATACCACCCCGTTGCCAGCCTACTATTTAAATGCAAAATGTCAAGACCGCCGTGTGAATATGGTCTATTTCGAAGCATCAGCCTCTCTCTCTCTCTCTCTCTCTCTCTCTCTCTCCCTCCCTCTCTCAGAGCATGAACACCAGGAAATAAACTTTTGACAAGGGCAAATAGTTTATTAGCTCGTTACAATTATTATATAATTGTTTTAATCTGTATGCTTAATTGGCACTGTAGATGTCTTAGTTTTATTTGGCAGAATCCAACAAAAGGGCCAAAAATGTGAGGACCTGCCGCGAGATGCACTGATTCAGCTGCAATTTCACAGGCCCTTCTGTTACAAGCAGCTTTTAGGAATATGGGGCACTATGATAGAATTGGCTCTCTGTGTCTTTCCATCTTGCCCTTTCTCCCTCTATATCTGTCTGTCAACACAACCCAGCTGGCTAACACTGGTGTTTAGATGGAGGCTGGCTCCTTGAGCCTAATCATTTGGAGTGTACGTGCTACAGATGGAGGGAGTAGCGGGGCAGCCTAACATCGCAGCACTGCCTTCTGCAAGAAATGAATCAAGCCAAAATCAAAACTTTTGTGGGAAAAGAACTGACACAAATTCTTATAAAATTATTGCTAGCATGAATTAAGAGAATATTCCTTTGTACTTGTCGCTGTTAGAAGGGCGGCAAGATCATGATATAGCAGACTGAAGCCCTTCGTTTTGTTTTTTTTTTTTTTTTTTACCTCTACTTGTTCACACAAGAATTTTGACTGACTTTAACTGACTGTAACTGTGAATGCTACAGAAATCTTAGCCAACTGTGAATGGTAAATGTTATTCACAGACTTGTGGAAAAGAATATCAATCAAAAGGGAAATGAGAATTAGTGTGAATGAAGGGACAATACACAGATAGTACACCTAGGTTTATAGTACAGCAAGGACATACTGTAGGTCTTTCTCTGTAATGTCAAAAAGATGGATGAAGGTAGACGTGCATGCACATCATCTATGCAGCTTGGATATTCCATGCTTTTAATGAGCATTTCTTGGTGTGCCATTGAAACAGAGTAGTTCTGCGTAGAGAAGTCCCTTGGGCACAAAAATAATCATTTATATTAAAATGAGGGAAGTGTTAAACTCCCCAGACACAAGTGAGCGCACACTCATTAGCTCAAGTGTGGCTACAACCAGCCTGTGGATGTGAAGCTATTCTTTATTTCTTTCTGCTAATTGTAGCTTCAAGTAAATCCTCTAGCTTGGGTTTGCTTAAAGATTTGTCCACCTTAGTTTGGAATAAGGATTTGGAATTCCCATGTAATCCACTGGGATCCACGCAGTTATTATCTTACAATGACAATGTGCAGATAATGTGCATCTGTGAAGCTCAATGTGTAAAACTTGCCAGGGTTAGACCTTGATCGAGCCTGTCTCTATTGTTTAGAATGGTTTTGGTCATGGTGGCAGTCTTGTGTCTCCTCCAGCAGTGTGTTTTTGAGGGTCTGGGTTTTAGGGGCCTTCTAAGTTGAAAAAGTCTCGACTTTAGCTGTGCCATATGCCACATCACCCTCTGGTTGAACGAAGAATCCAATCAATAGCAAAACATCGTGATCAGGGCCGAGATCAATTTAATATCAGTTGGTGAAGGTCAACATACATACAGTACAAAAATGTTGTATTGTATAGCAGCAAAGATGTTGTACTACTGTAAATACTGTAACATTCAACTATTTTAGTTGACTACCACATTGCACGGCACTCACTGAAGCAGTAGGCTACTACACTCCAAGAGAAGCTAAAGCAGCAAACCTGCACAACAAAACAGATCAACACTGAGGAGTTCTCTGCATGTAACTGAGGATTTATGTACAGTAATACTAGTAACTGCTAAAGGGATTTATGAAAGGGACACAGAACTATTTGTGGGTTTATTTTAGCTTTTTGATTGATTGATTGATTGATTGATTGATTGATTGATTGATTGATTGTGGGGGTTGTTTGAATAGGACCAGCACGTGCCGTTTTTTCCCCACAACATGCACTGCATAAACTTGAGGAAAATGACCAGTGGTGTAAAGTAACCAAGTACATTTACTCAAGTACTGTATAATGCTGAGGTATTTGTACTTTACTTGAGTATTTCCAATTTCCAATACTTTTACTTCAACTCCACTACATCTCAGAGCCAAAATGTTCTCCACTTTTGCTCCACTACAATTATTTGAAAACTTTAGTTACAGGTACAATAGTTACTTTGGAGATTTAAATTTTGATTAGAAAACATACATTGCCGACGATTAAAGTCAATTGACGCCTAATTTTGATACTGACGCTTACCGCCATTGCCGACAGCCTTCGGCAATTGCGCTTTTATGGCGCGTTCGATTGCTCGAGCCATAATGCTACTCACGTTAGCCGGTTAGCTAGCTGTGTTGTTAGCACAGCACTGGATCGCCCATCTTAGATCGTCGTCGCCATAATAATCCATTCTATCCATTTCTTTCAATCGCCTGTATCTCCTATTCCTTGTCCCAGATGGCATTTTGGTCAAAACAGCGTTTCTTTGACGGCACAGATATGACGATCTGGAGCTCTGCAGAGCTCCGGTCTGGCTTCAGATGGTAAACAAGGCCTGTCCGCTCCGTGTAGCTTCCGAGGTTATGACTACTGCTCATGGACCGGAAATGGCGGCTTTTCAAAATAAGAGCTCAAATAAAAAAAATGCTGGCGTGAATTAGATCCTAATTTTTCAATAAATGATAGCGGCCTAAGTGTTAACCACTTCAACCCTATATACATTTTGGCCATTTGAAACTAGCCGATCTTGTAGATTGGCTATTTTCAAAAGATTTTGTATACATTTTGAACTTGGGTGTACTCATATTGCCATTCTGCAATATGAGTACTTTTAACCGTAGTACTTTAAGTACATTTTGATGCCGAATGTCGATACTTTTGTACTTTTACTTGAGTACATTTTTAATACGGGACTTCTACCTGTAACGGAGTACATCTACATTGCAGTATTTACACTTTTACTTAAGTAAAACATTTTACTTAAGTACTTTTTCCACCACTGAAAATGACTAGCCAACCTTATCAAGACTACGGGAGATGTTCCTGATGGCATGCCAAGAAACCCAACAGTGATTAATGTGACCTTATTGAGAAATAGTGACCTTGACTTAGACTGCTTAATGGAGAATCATGTCTGCCATAACTATACCCATAGCATTGGCTACATCTTCATTGATTTGTGCATGTGTCAAGAGCATATGGGTCCATAATGCCAATTATCTGATGTGTGTGATGGCTCATATGAAGAAGCTGTTAGCTCAGCCATTGATTTTCATAGCAGTATGACAAAATGTCAAATGTGTTTGGGTGTGCATACATATGAGTAACCTTGCATGGACAGCGCATGAGCATGTTCATTGATATACTTTTACCAAATCAATGTTCAGAACAATGCATAATGTATTACAATAACTCTCATGAGGGCAGCACTAGACAGAGGCTAACCTGCATTTTGAATTTCTGCTTTATTTTTTGTTTGTTTGTATGTTTTCAGATGGACTTCTGCCATCTTCATTTCAAAGACAAACTAGAAAAAGGAGACCTGTGCCCTTCTGGGCACAGGTCTCCACCAGGAGGATAGGAGTGTGTGTGTGTGTGTGTGTGTGTGTGTGTGTGTGTGTGTGTGTGTGTGTGTGTGTGTGTGTGTGTGTGTGTGTGTGTGTGTGTGTGTGTGTGTGTGTGTGTGTGTGTGTGTGTGTGTGTGTGTGTGTGTGTGTGTGTGTGTGTGAGACGCGGCTTGGCCTGTTGTAGCGCCACCATGAGGCTGATTTACAAAACGGGTACAAAGCGGGCTACTCCTGAAAAGTTTAGAAGCCAATCGTAGCCAATGAGGGTGGATTATGAGAAATCAAAAAAACCCGTCTTGATCACATGACTATGAAGAGAATGTGTACCGATTTGCGTGAAATTTGGATAAAATCTGAAGGAGTAATATTACAAAATGTGTTTTACATATGTCGGCCTCCTGGTGGCGCTATAAAGAGCAGATGTGAAAAATTCCAGGCAAAGGTTTTTCCTTGGCCTCTAGGGAGTTGGCATACAAAGTTATCCACAGATCCGTGCAGTTAGAGGTAAAAACACTTTTCGGCCAGTTATAGCACCACCATGAGGCTGAGTTGAAAATGTTCATGTGGCATTTCCTCCTCGGCCTAGTGGGAATGTGCGTGCACAATTTCACGTAAATCACACGATGTGTTCATGATTTGCAGTATTTTGTTTGAAACTGAGCACTCCTGCGAACTTTGGAAGCCAATCTTAGCCAATCAGGATGGAGTCTGAGAAATCTGAAAGACCTGTTTCGTTGAATGGCGCTAAAGAGACTGTGTACCAATTTGCGTGATGTTTGGACAAAATCTGTAGGTGTACTGTCCAAAAACTTGTTTTGCACAAAGCGGCCTCCTGGTGGCGCTATAACAGGCCGTTCTGGAAATTTTGGGGCAGAGGTTCAAAATTGGGCATCGACCGGGTTAACGGTGCTGGAGATTAGCTGTTCACAGACGGAAGGACGGACGGACGGACACACACACGGACACACACACACACACACACACGGACACACGGACGGACGGACGGAGTGCAAAACATACTCTCTCCCCATGCCTTCGGCCTGGTGGAGACAATAATATCAGACAAGCTATACTTCATTGCCATTCAACATCACTAGCCACCATGACAAGTTTTGTATTTATTCGTGGGTGCTTTGCGGTCACTTCCCCAATCCCAAGTCTGTTGCCCTTGACGTCAGTCATGCATAGAGAACAGGCAATAAAAGCAGAGATAAACTCTGTGCGACCCCCTGGCGACAGATCCAGTGTCACTCAGACACATCTGAGGCCTCTCCCCTCTGTTCATTCCTGCAGGACATTGTTCCACCCTGTCTGTCAAATCACTCAGCAGCCTCGCAGAGTGAGGTGAAATATTAAGACCATGTGATGTGACCCTGGAGCAGCTCTCTCTCTCATCATCCAGGCCAGGGTCCCACAAGCCGCTTCTTTCCTTTCACCGCTGCCTCCTTTCTACCTTGACTGACAAAAGGACTCGATAGCTACTTTTTATTTTGGAAAGTACCACTAGGCAGGTGACGTGTGCTTAAGCATGACTCCTGTTGCTCAAAAGAGTGAGCATGACACCAATATTACCAGGATCAGGGGTTCCTAGGACAGTACTTCAGTGAAAAGCACATACGGCACAAATACATCCAGAGTTAATAGGTTCTACTCCCATTGGGACCACCCAAGCTGAAAATGTTTGCACTCACAGGTACTACAAGGCAGGCACAATGGATAAAAATGTGCCTCAATGATATGTTCATTGCAACTAGTGGAGCAGGATGCCCTTGGGGGACCTCAAGCTGTAAGAAGCTGCTCAGAGAGGTGAGGAGAAACCCTATTACTGCACTAATACTGACAGACTGGGGTGAATTTTTAAAGAGGGGCGGTGGAGGGACTTCCTGTAGACTGGCCCAGATCCAGCGACGGCTCGAGAATGTTTTGACTGGGGGTGCTATGGGGGTCCTGGCTATTTAGAGGGCGGGCTAATGCATCTTGGTTTACATCGAAGTCAGTCAATTGGGCTTGTTTGGAGGGGAGACTTAAGGGTGGGGGCTAAGCCTCCACCAGAGGGGGCTAAAGCCCCCCCTTGCCCGCCTGGAGCTGTCCCTGCACAGATCATATGCTGTACTTTACAGTGAGCAGGGAGATAGGTCGGTGCATGCGACTCAGTTGACATGTGCTGAATAGTACTGCAGTGCTGAATAGCTCAATAATGAATGAATTCATTCATTCATTAATGTGAAGAACTCAGGTTGACGTCGGAACTTGATTGTTTAGGTTATTGTGTTGTGTTTTTTGTACACTTTGTGGGCCAATCTTGTGTGGTTTTTTTGGTTACTTTTACTGGTCAGACTTTTGAACTCCCATATGTGTCCCTCTGGGGATTGTATTCAGATTTAGGTCATACGATCATTTGCATTGCTATGTGCACAACATGTTACCAATAAGTCTCACAGCAGTGATACAGGCCAAAATGTGCCTTTCCATTCACAGATCCCTACTGACTGAATGACTGTAAGTCAGCCTCGGTATTGATTATTACTGTGTTAACTAATTGAAGCCTGTTTACCTCTGTTAACAGCACTTTGTGCTTTCTTTACAGCTCATGTTTTCTGCAGTCGACGTGGAGCATATCACCCAAATGGCCCTGTTCCCAATTAAGTAACTGTGTACAGTGGCAATCAAATTAAATTAGCAATTACATTACCAGTACATCAAAGTGAATGCTCTCTTATTAAGTGCTTGCCTTTTAATGATGTGCTCTGCAGTTTTATCTGGGGTCAAAGCCAAATGGGCTTTTCTAAAAATATATACCACCAATGACCTACAGTGCAGGATGTCAAAAGAGTAAGTTATTATTTGGTATTTAGACTTTATGATGTGCCTTTGATGCTAATGCAGTGCATGTGGTGCTCAACTGTTGCCCGTCAAGTGGCTTTTATTTCCTATGCAAGCCCATTTCCACCAATGTGATGCAAAAATACATTTTATCGAAATAATGACATAGTATCTCAAAATAATGAGACATGTCTCAAAAGAACGAGTTAGTGTCTCAAAAATGAGATAACTCAAAAATAGTGACTTAGTGGGAAATTCTTTATTTTTTCATACAAAGTCATCATTTTTACATACTAGGCCATTATTTTGAGAAAGTTTCTCATTATTTTTGAGATATGTGTAATTATTTTGAGATAGTTATGTCATTGTGCGTGTGTGTGTGCGTGCGTGAGAGTGTGTGTGTTAATCTCGCAAAACAATCAGTCCCCGTTTGTGCAATCATGTCCAATCATGCCCCGTTTGCAGTGCATGCTGTGCCAGTAGGCCAAGAAAGACTCTCCCTAGATATGTTTTTCCAAACTATCAATGATAACTATGTTTTTTATTTTTATTTTATGAATGCATTACCACATACTGTACCTACATTTCTTTTTCTAGGGATGATTTGGCTACAAATACAGTACAGGTGTGTGTATGTTACTAGACAGCTGGAGAGATGAGGGGACCTCTGTTACTGAGTGAGCAAACAATGATTGCTATCGGAATATAGATTTTCTTTCTTTTTTATTTCCAAAAACAAATCACTTGCTGTATACCCCCTATATAGAAGAGGCACAGGTCTTGGCAGAATAAAAGACTGACATCACAATAAAGAAAATGTTTTTTATACAATAAAATGTTTCAACTGAAAACCTTTCTTCAAAACCACAATGAAAGATATCACAGACCCTTGCTTAAGTGAAGTAACTGATAGTTTAACTCAGCATACTCAATATAAAACGTGATGTCAGTTTGTGAATGCCACTTCATTTTGCAGTGACTGGTTTAATTAATACAGAACAAACATGCTGTAATGTGACTTGTCAGCTTAGATAATTGCACCTTCAGATCAATGATTTACCATGCGAGTGTACAAGGCGGGAGAGACACAGCGGTAAAGGTGCTGTCAGCAGGGAGTCAATGTGTTTTCCAGCAGAAGGAGTATCAGGAGCAATCATTGCATTATCATGATGTCTTTTGTGCCCAGAAAAAAAGGACATCAGCCATTTGGTCTGATTTGTTTTGCTAATAGCTTGGCGGGCTGGAACCACACTGTGCGTGCGTGCGTGCGTGCGTGCGTGCGTGCGTGCGTGCGTGCGTGTGCATGGAGTAGAGTGATAAGATAACTCTGGAGCGTGACATGCACGGTGTGAAGCCAGTATTGTGCTGCATGCCACCTGTTTCTCCTTCCAAATCTCCAGCTAATGCCTTGTGGTTTCGGAGAAAGGTCGGATCAGAGTTCATGAATGTTCAAATGTGGGTTTTCCACAGACACCGTGTTCCAGGATGTTGGCTGTATTGTCAGTAAACTTAATTTAGCAACTACCGGTATATGGTTCTCTTCTCTTCCCTCCTTATTAAGTGCCACTTGCCCCATTTCCTCCTTATACTGTGAAGAGCTCCTTTTTCTATACAATTTGCAACGAGGAGCGTCTTCTCCATCCAGGAGGCGCATGCTTACACATCATACACATCCTGCAGGCTAATGTGGTACTGTATTTGGTGGAATGATGTTCTTTTGCTCGGTTTGCTTTCTCTCTATCCCTTTATATATTTCTCTCTCTCTCTCTCTCTCTCTCTCGCTCTCTCTCTCTCTCTCTCTCTCTCTCTCTCTCTCTCTCTCTCTCTCACACACATGCGTGCATGTGCATGTATTACACCGAGCCACTCACATCCTCACACTTGGTATCACTGCCGATCAACAGCAAACAGCATAAGATGAAAGCCACACATAGATGACTTACAGTACTTACACACAGACTCTTAAAGTCTGTTCTGCTCCCTGATGTAAACAGGTTTTAGCACATCAGACAGTACAGCAGCAAACTGACCCTTATGCCCCTGTTTTTAATGAGGAGTAAATGGATGCATTATTTTAATATAGAGAATAGTTTGCTCATTTTGGATAAAGGTAAGCCTACATTCATAATGTCATCTGTTAAAGCTGGTTGCTTTGTGACCTTGTGAGAGAGAGAGACCCCTTGGCCCTTACTTGTAATAATATGTTTTTTTATTATAGTGCCATGGTTGGGATGTGCCAATCCTTTTCAGGGAATTAGGATTTATACAGTACCAGCCTGAGGGGAAGTGAAGTGATACTGCACCTGAACTGCATGGCCGGCGGGCGCTGAGTTGTCTCTGTGTTCTGCCAATGGAATTGTGTTGAATTTGGTTTCTCGCGCTGTTGCAACAGAGGAAGGTGATTCATGAGGAAAGGATTGAATGCAGGAATTACTGCTCATGGCAAACAAGACATGTTACTGTGCCAAACTTGCAAACTTGTATACCGTAGTATTGCTTTAAAGATTGACATGGTGTTCAGTCAAAGAGCATTCCTGAAATGCTTGGTTTTGCTAGATACTGTGGGTTCTTTGTGTCTAGCAACCTGGCATCCATGCTTCTTCTATAATGTCATGCAGGGAAATTGTAGCTCACACAGACCCAGCTAGGTATCTGACCTTCTGGAAATGTGCATAGGGCAATTATTGATATTCAATCTGCTTTTAGTGCTTGGCTGCCTGCAATTACTCAATTATCTATAAAAGAAATTCACCTATATTCAAGGCCACATGCACCTTCGCACACAGATATGTGCACATACATGTATGCGTACACAATAAAGAGTATTGATTTTTAAACAAAGACCTGGATAATGAAACCCAAGAGATAACACATTGCCAAATGTATGTCTCAGCCATCAAGGCATAGGCCAATAGCTGAATTTACAAGAGGCTAGTTGTTTTCAACCCTGACACACATGTTTAGCATTGATAAGTACGTTATGGAGCATACTTATACTGTACAGTAGCCTGTACAGTATTGTAGCCTGTATGGCAAAACCTTTTGTTTCCCCACTCGATCCCATCCAGTGGTTTTGAAACGCATTTGTTGAAGCAAAAATGGAGGAAGTCTGATAACGCTTTCTACTAGGAATCTTAGAAGGTCACTGTGAATCATCAGTGGGGAATATGGGAGGTTGGTGGCTGAGGTTACTGTTAGCAAACAGCAGTACTCAATGACTGAATGAAATGACTCAAATTAAAAGCACTAAAATTCAAAGATCTGGTTGACCTAAAAACATGTACAAAGCAGAACACAAATCATTACCGGAAAACATCCAGAAGTTGTTCCAAAAGAGAGAAATGATCGGAATCAGATCGGGAGCCAATAAACGTGATCGGGACATCCCTACTATCAATGTTATATCCATTTATTACATGGCTTGGTTGAATGCTTGATTCTGATTGGTCAATCGCTTAATTCAGCAGTGAATTATGTGTCAATAATGACCACTCCGCTGTATAACAGACCGCTGCCTAATCAAACCCTCTGAGCACCAGCTGCGCGGCTGCGCCCCGCTTGATTTACTGCTGTTTCCAACATGACAGCCATGTAAACACACACACACACACACTAGTGACACACAATGTCATTTACAGCTAAACATTGCTCTTAAAAATGTTTTTGAAAAGATTTGAGCGAGAAATAGACGAAGCAGGACCCGAAAATGGATTCTATTTGATCAACTCACTTCCTTGTTTTCCGACAGTGCTGCAGCCCTGCAGCTGCACACACAGCCAGCGCAAACTTATGGAATACTTTTTTTGTTGTGTTTTGGGTCAATGTATTAATTTATGTTAGTTACCCATGTAATAAGCGGGATAATATCTGGCTAGGTGGTCATTGTCGGGATATAATTCACCTTCAGGGAGTGTAACTCCCTGTCGGTGAATTATCTCCCGACAATGACCACCTAGCCAGATATTATCCCTTACATCATGATATTAGACTGGATATTGTCTGTGATTTGGGATATTGTACTATTGTGATATGGCATAAACATGTTCTAAATATAAATATCTGGAAGAATCTGTATCGGCAGATGCTCAAAATCAAATGATCGGAATCGGATCGGAAGCAAAAAAACGTGATCGGGACATCCCTAGTCATTACTATTACTATGATTATACATTGTAGTGTATTCATATATTTAGTTGTATTATCTTATATCCTTGATTGTTTTTGTTTGTATTTTTTCTATTTCCGCTTTGTTATTAATTGTGAGTGTGTAAACACTAGGGCGGAAAGCCAAAAAATCTATCTGAAGATCATTATGATGTATTGAGATACACAAAGAAGAGTATAGGACATGATACGTTTTTCCCTAAACTTCTTCCTATACTCCTTTTTCGAACATAAACATAAACTAGAAAAAGTGCCCTTCTGGGCACATGTCTCCACCAGGAGAATAGGAGTGTGTGTGTGTGTGTGTGTGTGTGTGTGTGTGTGTGTGTGTGTGTGTGTGTGTGTGTGTGTGTGTGTGTGTGTGTGTGTGTGTGTGTGTGTGTGTGTGTGTGTGTGTGTGTGTGAGACACAGCTTGGCCTGTTGTAGCGCCACCATGAGGCTGATTTGAAAACTGTCAAGTGGCATTTCTTCCTCAGCCTAGTGGGAATATGCATGCACAGTTTCACCGAAATCGGACGCTGCGTTGAGTAGTTGTGGCGATTTGTACAAAGCGGGTACAAAGCGGGCTACTCCTGAAAAGTTTTGAAGCCAATCGTAGGCAATGAAGGTGGATTATGAGAAATCAAACAAACCCGTCTTGATCACATGACTATGGAGAGCACGTGTACCGATTTGCGTGAAATTTGGATAACATCTGAAGGAGTAATATTAGAAAATGTGTTTTACATATGTCGGCCTCCTGGTGGCGCTATAAAGAGCAGATGTGAAAAATTCCAGGCAAAGGTTTTTCCTTGGCCTCTAGGGAGTTGGCATACAAAGTTATCCACAAATCCATGCAGTTGGAGGTAAAAACACTTTTCGGCCAGTTATAGCGCCACCATGAGGCTGAGTTGAAAATGTTCACGTGGCATTTCTTCCTCGGCCTAGTGGGAATGTGCGTGCGCAATTTCACGGAAATCACACGATGTGTTCATGATTTGCAGCATTTTGTTTGAAACTAAGCACTCCTGCGAACTTTGGGAGCCAATTTTAGCCAATCAGGATGGAGTCTGAGAAATCTGAAAGACGCGTTTCGTTGAATGGCTCTAGAGAGACTGTGTACCAATTTGCGTGATGTTTGGACAAAATCTGTAGGTGTACTGTCCAAAAACTTGTTTTGCACAAAGCGGCCTCCTGGTGGCGCTATAACAGGCCGTTCTGGAAATTTTGGGGCAGAGGTTCATCGTTGGCATTCAGGGAGTGTGTGTGCAAAATGTGGCATCGCCCGGGTTAACAGTGCCGGAGATTAGTTGATCACAGACGGACACACGGACGGACGGACGGACACACGGACGGACGGACGGACGGAGTGCAAAACATACTCTCTCCCCATGCCTTCGGCCTGGTGGAGACAATTAACTATGTACAATATTCTTTGGCGCTATTTTTTTTTTAAATAATCTAATTTTCCTTTTATTTCCTTTGTCTTTCCTCACTTATATTTTAATATGTTCGGAATAAATAAATAAATAAAATTAAATGATGCAAAATCACACATTTCTACTTGAGCATTGTTGTAATCGATATACTATAATTTACCAAGTGTGTGTGTGTGTGTGTGTGTGTGTGTGTGTGTGTGTGTGTGTGTGTGTGTGTGTGTGTGTGTGTGTGTGTGTGTGTGTGTGTGTGTGTGTGCGTGTGTGTGCGCGCATGTGTGCCAGCCTGCCTGCCCTCTGTCCCGGGCATAACTCGACCAATCGGTCTCAAACTTGGCGTGTGTCTCAGACCCCGAGGTCATAAATCAGATACTGTACAAATGTAAACAAATACATAAATAAAGGGCACATTTCGTTACATTTGTATTCTCTCAACACCCAGGATTTTACAGTAACTGTAACATACCATGAAACTCACTTCACAAAATGCCACTAGTTACAATGGCATGCACTACAACACCACTGCATCACATTCTACTGGTGTGAATTCTCCATTTACATCATGTCATCACACCGTGTTGCCATTTGAAACAACACAGTACAAACAAAACACATACAGTATACCACACCACATACTTATCACACAATGAGACTGATTTGAATCCACAAGCTGTCCACCGTATGCCGTTTATCCTAATCCATGAGGAGGTATATTTACTTGTCGGTCGTTAAATAAACATGGCCGACACAGCAACGACTTCCCCCTTGCTCTTGACTTAATTGAGAGTCTGTGGTTTTGCAGCGCTTTCTTCCCACACATTAACGTCAAGCTTCGGGTACAGTTTTTAGGTTCAGAGAAATGTTAATTGTCAGAGCATCTGTTAGGCATTGTGGTGATTGTCATTGAGAGACCGCCGTTGGTGGAGATTCAGCAGTTAATTTGTAAGGCTGGGAGGATATTACCATATGCTGTCCTATTCTTATAGTTGTTCTGTTTGCCACTATAGGTGCTAAGCCTCTTTCACACAGTGTGGGATGTTTGCCAAATTTGCATACTCTACCTGTAATGTTTTTGCCCTCAGCTATTGCAACACAATTTTAAGGGTGTGGAAATATATTTTTAGAGAATGCAGAGAGAATCCACTCAATCAGCTGACGTCGTGCCTGCCACTATTTACAAACCTTCGGTATCAAACCTGTCACAGTCAGATCAGATGTCACACTGCCTCTGAGTCTAGAGTCAATCAATACCTTGGTGGATCTATTTTGGCCAAAATGGCAAGAGTATATTACTTCCCTTTTTACACTCTGGGGGTATTCCACACTTTCTCTACATGCATGTATCTCATTCAAATGTTTTTTTATTTCTATTTTGCAGTACTGCCGTTACTATACAGGTTGCATATAGAATAATGAACAGTCCACTAGTGTTGATAAATATTTTAACAAATCAGATGGAGACTGTAATAGTGACACAGGACTTATGCGTTTTTTTTGGTGTACTGACCACGAAGATTAAACCAAAATATGACTTCATACATATTACCCCAAAGGTTTAGGTGTTGTTTTAATGTACTGTAGTTTATTTCTTTTTTCTGGCTTGTCACTGAACGACTCTCAGGGGACACTCGTATTTACAGGCCATTGGTTTACAGAATCATTTGTCATGCGCTTTTTCACTCACTTCAGCAGAAAATAATGGGCTGTAACACCTAATTGCTGTATCAAGCAAATGTGTGCCGTGGTAAAGATAAACATAGGAGGGAGACTAAAAAGGGAAACACCTGACAATACAGAATAGTGACAGCGTTAAAGTGGAGTCTGCAGATTTTCTCTCTTCTTAATGTGTCAATCTGTTTGGTAGTGCAACCTTATTGCTGTGTGTGTGTAGTGTACGCAATAATATACAGTGGTCTTCTTCATACATTTATCCTGCGTCTATCAATGCTGAAGGTCTAAATAGTTCAGACGAAGAACAATCTAAGTCCATAATAATTATCCATAATGTATATAAATTATAGATAAGGGGTCAGAACACATAAAACCTTTCGGGGAGGGATCAGAATTAATTATGGTCTTATATAGTTATTTGTCTCAACTGTATGATGATGATGATGCATGCTATGTTTAGTCTGCTGTTCTGATACATGCTGCTGTACACCTGCTGGTGCTAACAGCACAACAACAAAAAGATGTGTCTAACAGAGTTCTGGGTAAAGATATCTCACCTGTCCACATGGCGCCTACTCTTCCGAAAGCAAATAACCAACATTGCTGTGAACTCATTTTCAGTTACAGTATGTGTGCAGTGTGATGCACTGTGCAAAGGTAACCTCGCATCACCAGGCTTTCCGGCCTGTTCCGGCCGCCTGATGACATAAAGTTATTTCAGCTCCGACCGAATCAGAAACCCGGAAACGGTATTGATCCCAGGCTAGTGCAAAGGAGAATCTCTGAGCGTTCTTCTCATTACGTCTCGAACATCTTTGTTCTTTAAACACTAGGTCAAGCAGTAACAGTCCATATTGGCTTGTCATTTGTGAGCTCAAGCTGAAACCTTGTGTTGTTTTTCTGTTTGTGTGGTGTAGGTGTGGCAGTGCGGGGGCAGTATGGAGGTCCTGCCGTGTGCCAGGGTGGCCCACATCGAGCGCACCAAGAAGCCATACAACAACGACATCGATTACTATGCAAAGCGAAATGCCCTGCGCGCTGCCGAGGTCTGGATGGACGAGTACAAGTCCCACGTCTACATGGCCTGGAACATTCCCATGAACGTAAGTTCTTCCATTTAGCGAAGATCTCTCCATTCCTTTCAATGCATGGCTTCTCAAAGTGGGGACCCAGGGGACCTTGAGTAAAATCAGTCGCCAACTAAATTTGTTAATGCATTAAATCAAAATCAGTTGAACCACTTTATCTGTTCTGTATACATCGGCCATCTATAGTCGATATAACAATAGCCGATCTACAAGCTCACAGCGCATTGCAAACTCTCTCTCCCTCCATTGATTTTTCCTTCCCTTACTGCAATCCCTACCTTCAATCCATCTCTACCTCCATCCATTCCTTGACTCTCTTTCTTCATCCCTTCATCCCTCTTTCTGTCTTGACATTACCTTCCCTCTCCCTCCTTCCCTGTCTTCTTTTCATTGCTCTCTCTCTGATTCACCTCCATCTGTGTTCTCACTTGTTCATTCAGACAAGCAACTCAGGACTCCAGTCAATAGGAATTGAGAATTCAGATTTCATCCGACTCAACCTTCAGACTGCATGGGGTGTAAAGCAGAGCAGAGTGGCAAGTTTGAAGTCTCCCGTGCAGATTGTGTCTCGAATGTACTAGAATTCGGCTCCCACCCACACTTAGTAGGCTTTGTGTTTTATATGCATCAGTCGAGAATAATTGGTTTCTAGGGATCATTGTCTGATGCCCCGCCAGATATAAATATATAGTATACTTTCCTTAATAAACAGAGTTTAACATTGAATACAAATTGCTTCTTGAACCGCATGCCAAATAGGAGGATTTTCAGTAAGGGACATGTGGCGTGAAAAGTCTTATAAAACCCCAGGATGATAAATACAGTAGGGGTTAATTATTCCAAAAACTAAGTTTCTGCCAATTTTAGAATTCATGAAAAAAGCCTGTGTCTAATAGAATTAGATAACCTTAAAATAGTCCAGCGATGCCATTGCATTATTTATTCTGCTACAAACTGTGGCAGTCGCTCCTTTGGTCCCACACATCTGTGAATACTTAGAAAAGCACTATATCAATCCCAGATAGTATTGTTATTAATAATAATTAGCTTTCATTATTGATCACAAAACAATCTTTGATTCCTCACTTTCAAAATGATTGTTTCCACGCCACCCAATGTTCTCTGAATGTCCCCCTTTGAGAAACACTTGAACAATGCTGTTGTTCTTTAACTTCTAGCCACTGAAGTGGAAGTGCACAGTCAAATCTTCAGTGTTCATTTAACTTTGATGCCCCTTTTTTGAGGCAGGTATTACCATACATATATCGACACACCAGGCCACGGACTCCGCTTCGCGTCTGTCTGTTTCAATATCAGAGGCGTGTGGTTATATTGGACAGCTCCCAGGTGTGAATGGAATTGTACTATAGTGTTTTACCAGAGGACAGTTGTACAACAGCATTTGTGCTGTTGGCAATTTTGTCAAATAAGAAGGGGTTAATATGGAGAATATGAAGAGCATACCCAAAAGGGGGAAATGAAAACATCGTAATGTCTAAAGTGTCACTGTGGCATCGGCCAGCTATATTCAGTCGCAGTACCATCACCATCTCTCGTCCAATGTAATTACAAACACAGCATCGGCCGCGCTAGCATGCTATTACCTCGGCTGTCCTGCAGTGCAGAGTTATTTGGTGTACAGTACAAAGAGCTAATGCTACCACTAATCTGTCTCCCATCTCCTCTCCTCCATGCACAAAATCATGGAGTCGTGTTATTGGTTTGCGGGCGCCTGCTGAGAACTCAATTATTGTGCGTGCGTGCGTGCGTGCGTGTGTGCGTGCGTGCGTGCGTGCGTGCGTGCGTGCGCATATGATGGTTGTGTCTGTGTTTGTGTGTGTGTAACAGGGTTTATGACTCTCCACATGGAGCAGCAGGTCCCCCCCCCCCCCCCCCTGAAATTGAATGCATTTGTTAGCAGTGTTACTCTGCGGTCATAAGCACCAGTGGACAATGGGTGAATAGCGTTCATTATTCACAGATGCTGAAAGGAGCGTTGGCAGCTGGCTGCACACTCTGACAGATAGAGGCGAAGAAAGAGATGAGAGGTATCTAGGTTGGAAATGCTGGGGCCATTAATGAAATGATGCGCCGTGTGCGTGCTTTTTCTTCACCCTGTGTCAGATTAACCTCCTTTGTACGTATAATTCTTTGTGATATCGGAGGACAGTAGCGATTCTCAACCTTTTTCATTTCAAGGACCCCCAGTTTGATATGCGTTAGGCCACGGACCTCCATTTTGTACAATTGTCATCACTGTGACCCCATACACAGTAATAGAGAGGGTTTTACATGCTCAAATTGTTTGATTTGTGTTTGGGTGTTGGCCTAAGAGAGCAGAATTGTTTCCCCCTTTCAATTCTATCTCAAAGAGATTTGTTTGCATCCTTACTTCTGCACACTGTAAAATTCTTAGTGTTAACTCTGAGAGTGTACAAATGGAACCAAATGTGGGTCTATTTGTACATTCTCAGTTACTGTAGTTACAGACCTTTAAGGGTCCATTTGGTTCCATTTGTACACTCACAATCCCATAAATAGCAAGGCTTTTGCACACCTACAGGCGACAGGTGCGTAATGTAAAGTTTTCAACTGCATTTGAAGATAGTGTGTAGGAGTTTTTTCCTTTTTCAGTACACTCACAAACCGATAGGGTCTATTTGGTTCCTGACTATCAATCATTTAGCTGGGAACCCGCTGGAACTCCCTCAAGACCCCTGGGGGTCACCGGGCTGCACTTTGACAACCTCTGGGAGGTTGAGGGGAGGCACGAGAGGAACAAACAGACGTGATTCAATCATAGATTATAAGGGAACATGTGGTGCCAGAGGCAAGTCTTAACTACTGCACCATTAATAGGCACTGTGTCTTTGCATTTCTGTATGCACATTAATGTATCTTTATGTCTCTCCACGGTATTGCCGCAAAGTGTTTATGTGCTGTGCATAAAGTATGTACAATATGTTTGCATATCAATGCACAAGTATATGAACATACAGTATGTGATAATTGTCTGTCTGTGTGTGTGTGTGTGTGTGTGCATGCACGTGTGCGTGCGTATGTGTATGTGTTGTCTTTTTGTTAAGAATTATTCATGGCCCAGCTACATGTTTGTGCGTGCGTGCGTGTGTATGTGCAAGCGCGAATAATTTGTGTATGCATGTGCAATACAATTTGTCTATAATCCATGTGTCTGTGTGAAAGCATGGCTCAACATGGCTCGGGGGGTGTGCGTCTGTGTGTGTGTGTGTGTGTGTGTGTGTGTGTGTGTGTGTGTGTGTGTGTGTGTGTGTGTGTGTGTGTGTGTGTGTGTGTGTGTGTGTGTGTGTGTGTGTGTGTGTGTGCGCGTGCGTGCGTGCGTGCGTGCGTGCGTGCGTGCGTGCGTGCGTGTGCATAAATGGGACTGCAATGCAAGTATGCATATGTATGTCACGGCTGGGCCACAGCGTTGCCAGGCAGTGAGGGCTATTAGGCATTCCCCTCCCATCAATCAGGGAAGGCTTCCTCCATATCGCCAACAGTGAGGCTGTGAGGGCTCATAATTAAGCAGCTGATTAGAATTTGCTCAGCACAAGGATCATGTGTAATGAAAGAACAATGAAGGTCCCACACGACAGACACATCTATCCATCTCTAAACCAAACACTATCAGCACTCTCAGCCCCCCCTCCCTCTCTCTATACCCGTCCCTTTCTCCTAAGCCTCTAAAGCCTTCCCGCCCACCCCTCCTTCTCTGCTACTCATCCTTCAGGGTCTTCCATTTTTCTAACAACTAGCATTGGTTAGTTTGAGTAAAGTTCCCAATGGCTAAGTAGGTTTACTTTTACATTTCATGGCAGTTTCCCCCCCCGGATTCTATTCTATTCTATTCTATTCTATTCTATTCTTCACTTAACATAACAAAGTGGATGACTTCCTTAGGGCATAGTTTGTTGATTACCTTTGACTCAATTATTTTTTTTTCTTTCAGTGGTATAAAAAAGTCTTAGAAGTTAAGATACCCTGTATGTATATGTTGGCGAGCCACAAGTTGTACCGACCCACAAGTTGTGAACCACTTCCTTAGGGCATGATCACACTGACACTGAGACGAATCACTACAGGCGCAGACGCTTCAGAATTGGCTCGGCAAACAGGTGCTGTGTCCACAGAAAGCATGTTTTAGCTACCAGTGCTGCCACTGTACTTGGCACTCTTGGTTAAATGCACTGTTATGTGACGAGCGCTGTGTGTGAGTATTACATGTTCATGCACTAAAACTGTCTAAAACTGCTAGACAAACGGGACGCACAATGCGAAGGGAGGAGGAGCCCATGCCACGCCAGACATAAGTAACCATTAGGAAAACGATGTTTGGCAAAACATTTTGTTGGTGACATATATATCGTTGCCTACGTGTTTCTAGTGTCTCGCTGTGATCGCCCCCCTATCCTAACCTAGTCAAAAACAACTAGTGTTGGGATGCCGCAATGACCATAATGCTGTGTGAGTTGTGAATAACTAATTTCAAATACAGCTCCTTTCATGTCTTGCATGCCTCTTCCCATTCATTAAGATTTCTGTTTATCATTGCTGCTACAAGGTCAAGGAACCAAAATCAAATCATTTTACTCTTGTCTACTTGTATATAAGATGTAACAATATGAATATTATATCACCACCTCTCTCCTGTCTCACTACTGTCTTACACTAAATGCTGCAAAGAGGCGCTACACTTTGTATTGTCACATGATAGATAACCTACTGGCTAAATAGGGATTTGCCTTTGCTGTTTTGCTTAACAGAACCCAGGGGTGGACTTCGGGGACGTGTCGGAGCGCGTGGCTCTCAGGAAGAGGCTGCAGTGTCAAAGCTTCCGGTGGTATCTGGAACATGTGTACCCAGAGATGAGAATCTACAATAACACCATCACGTATGGCGAGGTGAGATACTATAAATCCCTTTGCATTATGTGATGTAAAGTATGTACGGTCGGTTATAGGTATATCTAACTCACTATTTCGCATGAGCAACTACGGAGACACATATTAGAACGTTACGTGTATTGTAGAACATTAGAGGAAAGTACGTATATTGTACAGACACGTACCTTCGAGCATAACGCATCACCACACATCACTCACGGGGAAACAAACTGAGCTGTGCCATAGCAAAAGTAGGCTAAATAGACAACCTTTTCTATCCTCATCACTTCAACATTATTATGAATTCTATTCATAATTATATTATTCAATATTATTTAAGAATTACTTGAGTAGTCTATTCCCTCAATAGAGTACATTGAAAGATTGAACATTGTTGAAGAAAATGCCTTTATAATA
Source organism: Electrona antarctica (assembly GCF_951216825.1). Taxonomy (NCBI): domain Eukaryota; kingdom Metazoa; phylum Chordata; class Actinopteri; order Myctophiformes; family Myctophidae; genus Electrona; species Electrona antarctica. Next base: position 39,142,391 of record NC_136793.1, read on the forward strand.
GATAGGACACTAGGCTGACAGGAAATGGGGAGAGAGATGGCGAGTGGCACGCAGAAAAGGCTGTCGGGATCGGGACCCAAACCCGCGACATGCTGTCGGCTACATTGTAGCCTATAGGTGCCCGGAACGTTACGCCAGCAGTCTGGGCCTAACTACAGTATTTTCATCAGTGTGCAGTACTATACTGTAACAATATCTCTGGGATAAACATCAACCCAGATTATGTCATTTGAAATGTTAAAAGCGTTTTAAATAGCACAGCTCTATGTAATTGGTTGAAACAGAATCAGATCATATGAACTGTATGAAAATACGATGACAAAATTGGGGTTTTTAATTTTGCAAAAGCAATTATCATCATTATTATTATTATTTTTGAATGATTCTATCCAACAATATATCCGTATTGGTTTCTCCAGCAACACATAGATAGTACAGCAGACGGTCATGCAGACTTTTGACAAGCCCAGAGGCGTTTCTAGGAAATACATGTTGGGCAGGCAAGATGTGTTGTTGTCGTCGTTGTCCACCCACAATCAGAAGCACTCAAAGAGATATACCTGCCAGACAAGTACAAAGGCTGAATTCAGCCTTTGTACTGCATTCCAATGGGTGATTGAGGGTCGTGCTCTACGCGCAACGGCCAATCAGCTGCCCAATAATAGTTCTCAGGTCTGGTGTTTGTCCTCTCTTTTTTCTCAGTATATGGATTTTGGCCAGGCATAAATGGATTTGGACAGGCGGCCGCCTGTACTGGCCTTATTGTAGATACGCCACTGGACAAGCCCCATGTTATAGAAATGTTTCATGGCCGTCTGTTCAAGGTCCACAGACGCCCGTCTATTGTAGGTCTGTGCAGCTGTCACTTTGCGGACGTCTGTCCATGTAGTTTATTTGGTGAATAGGAATTGCAGGCTTATATGAACCCAGCTTTGCACAGAGAGATGCTTCTCAGAGGACCGGTGCCAGATGTAACTGCATTGTTAACTTATTTCCTCCCAAGATAACTTTACATCAAATAAAATAAAATAAATAAGGTATGATTTAATTTTTTAATTACAGAACGCAGTCATGCAGTTTTATGCTGTAATGGTTTGTGGTTTGTGATGGTTAATTCAAAATGGGGAATCGGGATTTAAAGAGCACCCGTGTGTACACATGCATATGCAGTTAATTTGATTCCACAGCTGAGTAAAATTAGCTGCAGAGAGCTTATTAATTCATGAGACACATCTTATTTTTGTATTATTTAAATGTTTTCCATACCAGACTTGTATTGAATTATTCGAAGGCTGTTTGTGGAAAAAAAAGCAGCAGCAGATATCTGCCTTGCTATGTATTACAACCATTTATTTGAACAGAGGGAATGTTGTGCAGTGTTCTCATGCAGCACTGAACTGTGTGTGTGTGTGTGCGTGCGTGCGTGCGTGCGTGCGTGCGTGCGTGCGTGCGTGCGTGCGTGCGTGCGTGCGTGCGTGCGTGCGTGCGTGCGTGCGTGTATATATTCACTCCAGTCAGCCTGCAACTTAAAAGTATCCTGTTGTTGTAGTGTCATGACATGATGTGACTGACAGCAACTTGACACAATGTGGGCATACTCACAATTACAGTAGGTGCAGTTTCTTTAAAGATAAATGTATAAATAAGTTAAATAGATTTGTTTTCCTTGCCGACTATAGGTTCATTAGAGCTCAGCTGTGTGATTTCTTTGCACGATGGTGGGAGAAGAAAGTAGCAAAGGTTTTAATAACAGGTTGAGAAATGATAAGCCAAACATGACATTAAAATGTTTGTTGAAATATAGAATCTCTTCTTCAGCCCCCCTCCCCCAATCCACCCATCTTGCACTCTTGTCAACCCCGGTGGTGCCTATTGCGGTGGCACCGTTTCAAACTGTCCCATCCTGACAAGTGTGCGACAAACCTTTGCCTTTGTTGTCGGCTTGGCAGAGGAGCAGTGGCTGCAGCAGCCCGAAGAGCCGTGAGGCTCATCTGTCAGCCGCCACCACACAGCTGTGGCTCTTTACTTTCTTCCAGCACTGACCGGCCCCGGCCGCACGGAACACCCTCTCTCTGACAAGCCTTGCATGATAGATGGCACTCACAACCTGGAAATGAAGTCATATGTATTCAAATCACACCGCAGAGACATCTGAAAGCGTGGCCCCGTGCTCCCTCTTGTTCGCTGCACTGCCGCTGTGCCACGCTGCCACCATCTGGGCCCTGGAGGAGATGAAGAAACAAAGAGGGATAGATAGAATGGGGATCTGGCCACTGAGAGATGGTTCTGTACTCTCTGATAGTCTAAAATGACTACTTGTGGAGACATAGTAACTGGGAAACAAGCTGCATCAAATCCTGTAGTGTAGACACGAGACGGATAATACTAAACAACGAGAGGTGTTTATCTTCCTATCTGTCTGTCTGGTGTGTGTTTCAGGTCAGAAACAGCAAGGCCAGTGGATACTGTCTGGACCAGGGCTCCGAAGAGGACGACAGAGCCATCTTATACCCCTGCCACGGCATGTCCTCGCAGGTACTTTGAAACTTTAAAGATTATGCAGAGGCATTCTCTGCTATGACAGTATAATGAATAGACCAGAAAGAAAGAGAATGTTACTATTACCCAAAACCAAATATATATTCAAATGTATGCTACGGATAGTTTCATTTCAATTTACTTACTGTATAAGCTAGACCATTGTGATGCAATGCCTCAATGCTGCTAGTAATGATGATTAAAGATTAAATTAAATTCCCTCTGACCAATCAGTAGTCTGCAGTGTTTTCGCGTCACCTTTTGGTATCACGTACCTTAGTTCAATTGGAAGCTCTATGTAGGTAACTTTTGCTGGATGGAAAAACTAAAAAGGGTAGCATAGTTGAGTATATTCGATCTGAGCCGGTATCATCCTGCAGTGAAAAAGGGGCATACATCTGCACATGCAATTACGTTTTGGATTCTTGGTGAGATATAATATTGTGCTCAGGCAAGTAGAAATGCTGTTGAGCTGTTGTGAGTTGTGGTAATTCATTATTCTTGCTCTCTGGTCTCATTAGTTTTTTGTTGTGTTTTAATCTACTCCGCTGCTCAGAGCACCTTGGAAGGTTCATTAGACCATGTCCAATAGGTTGTAGTTGTAGCCTGAAGGTTCAGGTAGTGATCTAGAGAGAATGGAAGATTGCCAGTTCAAATCCCCAGTAGGAAAATAATAAGAGGAGAAATCTACAGGACCTCATGGAGTAAATTAGATTGAATAATGCTCTGCCCTCCCTCAGCAACTATGATGTGCCTCACAGGGGCATTTGAGTGTTGCACTTACATTCATATTGCCCCTGTGGAGTTGCACAGTGGCCAACAGAGAGGACAGTGGTTGCATGCTGCCGACGCTGGGCAGCTAATTGTAACGAATGTGAAGCGGGACAGTGCTGATTGATAGCATGTATGCTTAAAGTAGGTCTAGTAAGACTTCCTTGCAATTTACAATTTACAATTTAGGCATTTAGCAGATGTTCTTAATCCAGAGAGATTTACATTAAGCAAGAACAAAAAGCATGGCAATACTTGGATGAAGAAACTATGTATAAAATATAGCTGCATGGCTGCCAAAATGACAAAATAATGTTATGAATGTATGGATGAGTTACTGGATAGAATACAGGAGATTCACAACAACAACAACAATAATAATAATAATAATAATAATAATAATAATAATAATAATAATAATAATAACTAGAAAAAGTGCCCCTCGGGGCACAGGTCTCCACCAGGGCAGGTCAGGTTGTGGCCCCCTGGTGGCGCTATAATAAGCCAATTTGAAAAGGGTGCCATTTCTTCTTACGCCTTGGATGGCAATTGGATGATTTGAGGCATTTTGTTCCAAAAATGTGTTTTGCAAAAATCCACCTGTTGGTGGCGCTGTGACAGGCCAATGTGAAAAGGGTTTCAGAAAAAGTTTTCCTGCTTCGCAGCGGAACCCTAAAAGGTATTGGTGCTAAGCTGTGCACACCAGAGCAAAGGGGATATGTTCATGTGTGGGTGGAAAATATGGCAAGGGAGGGGGGTGTATTTATTTGTGGATATTTTAGTTAGTGTGCAAAAGAGCTTGCCATAGTCAGCATGCAAATGTCACCATGGCAGATTCTTCTCATCCTCTTTTTAGGATTGTGAGTGACATATTTATTGTAATCACAGTATAAATCAACAGTCCACCAGCTCACCTTATGTAAAGCTACACCGACTCTTAACACTGTGCCTTCTGCAGTGGAGGACAAAAAAGCCAAACCAAGATGAACTTTATTCCATTGTAATATTAAATTACAAAGACGAGTGACATTACCTGCACGGACCCAATTCAATTTGGTTGAGACCCAGCCAATTTTGCATTCCTAGCAGCATCCCTTTCTTTGCATGAAAAGCAGTAATTGTATGGAATGAATATTTATTGTGCTTCTGACGAATGAGGCTTTTCTCTTTGTCGGTGTGGGAGCTCGAGTAGAAATCGAAATCATGGTGAATGTATCGCCTTTGTCCTGAAGCCTAATGCGCTACACAAAATAGCTCAAACATACAGCACTCTCACAAGCAAGCACATACTGATAAATAAACGTTTGTACTCTCTTACCGGCAGGACTCTCAGCTATGTATGGTGTTTATTACCATGTGTAGCAACACTGGACTTCCCTTTAGCAACTCTTACGCTCTGGGGCCTCTTAAGTTGCTTATGGTGAATGTGTAATTTCTGATGGTTGGACACTCACATACAGTAGGTCGCACCATAGAGCACCGACGTCCTGACGTCACTGTCAGTAGAGGGCGTAAATCCCCAGGTTCGTCTACTTTTTATTTGCATTGTAATCTCCATAGGGGGATTTTAGATCGCCTCATATAAGAACTGTGTTTGAAAAATAAATCGATCACCCCGGCCTTTTCACTCATATGGATATGAAGCATCGACTGGAGGTGGAAATGTACAAATATACCCAAAGAGTAACAAAAAAAACGTTAGAAACGAGCCAAACAACCCAGAGACTACATTTCCGGGTTGGTGGGTGGCTGCATCTGCCCGTCGCACAACAGAAACTGAATGTTAATTACGTTTATTTTTATTTTTATTTTATTGATATTTAATGTTTCGTGGTTAGTACGAGTCGAGTCACCACCAGCTGAGCTTACGTCAACGAGGAATCTCAGGAACGCAATGTGTTGACAGCTGGGCGTGACGTATATTAGCAGCGACATTGCCTTCATATGTAGTTTCAAGGCTTTTGCGGCCACATTAATTCCATTTTCTCCAGAAACTGGCTGTATCAAATATGAATGAACATCATTAACGACGCACAGCCACTCCCCTGACAGAAAGGCCGGGGTGGTCGGTTTATTTTTCAAACACGTTCTTATATGACGCGACCTGAAATCGCCCGATGGAGATTTCACTGCAAATAAAAAAATACATGAACCTGTGTATTGGCGCCCTCTACTGAAAGTGACGTCAGACTTCGGTGCTCTATACAGTACCACTCTCCTTAGGTAACACGGGTCTCTGACAAAATAGTATTAAACAAGGCCGGCTTAAGGCATAAATGCCATAATCTATAGAGTAACACAATGCCGTGCCATCGGTTCATGGTGGAGCAAGGCCCTGGGGAGAAAGAGAGAGAGACAGAGAGATTACTGCCAGGGCAAAGGGCTCTCTTTACAAATAATTCTGCAGTAGTTCAAAAACACTCACATCCAGAACAACAGGATGCCAGCTGTCCTACTGCATCCTACCAGTTTGCTTTAAATAAAGGAGAGTGGATTCACCTTAAACTTGAAGAAAAACACACACAAGGACAGATGGACAGGGACAAAATCGTAGTCTCTCTGCCACGCTTTCGGCATGGCAGAGACAATAAAGAGACGAGAGTTATTCATAAAGCAACAGTGACTGTTTTCCACTGTGCAAAATTCCACTGTGTTTGTTCACCTTGATTCCTGTCACTGTGAAAATGTGACTGTGGCATAACAGGCTATTTGTAGTGCACAGCTGTGGGTACTTAACACCTAGGAGGGAGTATACCTTGAGCATATTCCAGCCCAATGCACAACACGCTGCATCACATACAATACCCCATCAAGTTACCGCTCCATTAACAAGGTAATTAGGAAACTTGTGATTAAGTTGACCCTCAGAAAGTGTCTCTGAAACTTTTTTACGATGCCAGGAATGCAATGGAGCGTCTAATGGCTCTGCAGAAGGAACAGGTTAATTGGCTTGGTAGAGTCATTTCCTTGTGTTAATTATTTGTTATAGTCCCATTTTCTACATATTAGCATGTAAAGAGGCTCCCGGACTGAACCGTGAACAGGTCATAGTAGGGGATTATATAAGGGTGATTTCCCTGTATCCGGCCCCAGTATACACCACATAAATCTGCTTACACATACTATATCTAGCCCCAAAAGGCCCAAATCAGTTTAAGGCGGCCATTGAGATCCTTGTGGTTGGGATCCCATGTGACGTTGCCTGTTATTGAAACCAGGTTTATATGCTTAGAGAATTGGTGTAATAGTCGACTGCTTTGGCACTTACACTTACCCCTCGGTAAGTGTAAGTGCGGTACTGCTGATCAAGGATGATTGAAATGGAACAAGAGCCAGAGTCGACAGAGAGAAGGATGTCATTGTGAACTTTCACTAGGGAAGACTATAGAGCTCTAAAACCACAGGACAAGGCTGTTGTAGTGCATTCATTCAATTCAATCAGGTTTTTTTTAAAAGGTAGCAATTGAGCAAATAGAATATTGCTCATGTGAAAGCCTTCATTCTCAGTTATTTTTAAAAACTTAGATAGGACTGCTTTGTCATGTCAGTGTTTTTTCAGTAATAGCATTTGGCAAGCACCATCCAAACACTTCTCTTGTTGCCATATGAATTATATTCATAATTTGGCGCAATTGAAAATAATGGCATTGACCTTCATCAAGGTCAAAATCATTACAAAAACAAGGGCCCTGAATGCCCTCTCAGTGTGTAATTGATGTTTTAGTTTCTTAAGGGCAGAACTGTGCTTAAAAGCCTCTATGTTCTTTTCTCATTGTACCCACACAGACCACTGAAAGCTTGTTTGGTTTCTGTGCCTTATGCAAAACAAAAGAGGCACACATAATAATTACACTAATTGTTACACTTACACAGAATATAGTGACAGCAGATTGCAGAGAGGTGATTTGATTTGAGTGTAAGGCCTAATGTTACAGTATAGAATTATGTCTCAAAGCTCCAAACGCTTTGTTTGCATCGTGATTCTGTACACTGTAAAGTGTCGATTTAACGGAGGGTGTACAAATGGAACCAAATGGACCCTAAATGAACGCAGAGGATTTTACTGTGTAGACAGCTGGGAACAGGGCCCACGTTGAGGAGAATGTGAAACCTGTAAAAAGCTAATTTGCCATCTCGTATTTCCTTTCCTTTCCTCCCCATCAAACCATTTGAGAATCCAAAGCATGTTTACGGTTGATTGAAATACTCCGTTGTTCCATTTCATTGAGCTCCGACACATGTATATACAGTATGTCTGTTTACCAGTGGTCTGGGTCTAGAGCTATTCAGTTACACTACATTGATCCTGATCCTTCAAATTCCCTGCATTATACAGATACCAGCCTTTGGCTTTTATGGATTATTGTGTGAGTGTGTGCAGTATGTGTGTCTGTGCATGCATATGAATGCTTGTCTTTTAGCATTTTGTCTGTTTGCTTATATGTGTACAGTAGATTTGTGTGTGTGTGTGTGTGTGTGTGTGTGTGTGTGTGTGTGTGTGTGTGTGTGTGTGTGTGTGTGTGTGTGTGTGTGTGTGTGTGTGTGCGTGTGCGTGTGCGTGTGCGTGTGCGCGTGCGTGTGCGCGTGCGTGAGTGTGTGCGTGTGCATGCATCCCCATCACCACCACCACCTCCATTCCCTATCTTTGGCATCTCATTTTTCAGAGAGGATCACTGCTATGAATAATAGATGTTATCTGTACTGTATCCTTACGTAATAGATACACATAGCCTTTCATGTACAGGATTAAACGGTGAGGGATCAAGTTTTAGTTGGGGGGGGGGGGGGTCTGTAGCATTAATAAACTATACACTTTTTTTTTTTTTTTACACGCTGTCCTCCCTGCAACTGTATTCTAGAAAGTGTAATATAAAAGTCAGCAGCAAAATGGCATGGCAGCGCATTGAATTATACCGAGGGATAATACGATTCCAACAGGGGCTCTCCTGTGATGCTGCAGTCACACTGACACATTGTCTAAAAAGTAGTGGATACAGTAGATACAGTCCTTCTGCTCTAAAGTTGCACACATTTCCTCTTTCTTGGCCCCATTAACATTATTATCCTCATTTGCCTATAGGACCGAATCGTGGCAGATTCCGCTTGCTAATTCCCTTTTTGGCTTTCCCACTGTGTTTGAGTGGACTAATTAAGTGTCCTTTTAAGGAGGAAGTATTGGATTTTTGAGCATGCTATTGTTGTTGTGACTGCACTATTGTAGCTTGGAGAAAAACAATAACTGGATACATGCCAGTGTCCTGGTGTGAAAACGCTGGATTGCTTTACATTTTAAACTATACAGAAAGTTGTGACTCTAGCTCAGTACAGTAGCAACCATAATGGAAACTCTTAAATATTGTTAATATACTTTTACACCAGCGAATGTAAAATTGATAAAGCCTGAGCCTTATTAATTTGAGCATGGCCTATTTGTCAGCTAAAATTTAATAAAACAATGTTTTTGTTGGACTGTCGTCTAAAATGTCATAAAAATATGTTTTTGTTAGATTGTAGTTAAGATGGTTTCTATTGTTCTTAGGATGTTTTAATCCCATATCTTGGAGGGCCACCCAGTGCTGTAACTTCATTACTCAGTCTATGTATCCGTGGTGCATGGTGCATGTTATGGAAAGTCAGTCATCCAAAAAGAAGGATATGCACATTCTCCACGGTTCTTGGAAAACGGTGCTGGACCAAAAATACACCACATGATATACTATGATGTCAGGTTCGAACTTGATTAAGCCCTTAAGGGGCGAAACGTTGTTCTTGTTTGTTAATTAAATAAAGCATGGGCAGAGCACGTAGTATGTGGACATTTATTTATAATATTTATTTCCTATGCTTTTCATGTAATGGTTAATGCATGTGCATTTATTTCTTTTGGGTTTTCATGCTATTGATTTAACTTCTGTGTTTCACAGCTGGCCCGCTACTCCACCGAGGGACTGCTTCAGCTAGGACCCTTAGGGTCGACCACCTTTCTGCCCGACACAAAATGTCTAGTTGATGACGGCAGAGGGCGCACGCCCAGCCTGAAAAAATGTGATGCTGTTTCACGGGTTTCCCAGAGACTCTGGGACTTCACACAGGTAAAAACAAGCATAAGAAACAAGCATAATAATCCTTGATAAGTGTGAGCAGCTACAGTACCAGTTTGTGTTTGAAAAGGCCCAAACTGAATGACTTGCCTTATATTATACTATTTCTGTGGTTGTAGAAGGAATGAAGGAAGAAAGGAAGGCAAATCTCTCTCGAATACTGATCTGAATGAAGTGGCTAGCATTAGAATGTTTTCACACAATGACATATTTCACACTTCCATCAGAATAATGGTATTCCGATTTAAACGAGGCTGAATTTAGATATGGCACATGCATTGATTTGTCTTTATTGAATGATAAGAGCCACTATGCTGTAAAAGCAGGCCTGAGCATTCAAGGTTTATGGTGAGAATAAGGGCAGTTTTATTTTACTGTATCCATCTGCTGTTGCTTTAAGTGCTTACTGCTTACGATCTTTCCATCAGCAATCTTCTCTCTCTTGCATGTTTATTCTGGGAGCCCAGGGAATTGTCTTGGCAATAATGGCTGGTGATCATCAAGGACGATGTTGAAAGTTATTCTACAGAAGGGCCCATCGTAAGTCACTATGGATGAAATGTAAAATGTTAATCACGATTCTGGCTTTGTTGCAGAATGGTCCGATCATTAGCCGGGATACTGGCCGGTGCCTGGAAGTAGAGATGTCCAAAGATGCCAACTTTGGCCTCCGGTTGGTGGTCCAGAGGTGCTCCGGTCAGAAGTGGATGATTCGAAACTGGATCAAGCACCCCAGACACTGAAAACTATACCAATAGACTTTGACAAAGAGTTCCAGATTGAGTCATGGTTTGGATGGTTAGACTTTGGATGCATCAGAGTATGATACTGAGGATCTATAGTTTCTGGCTTGAAGCTCACATCACTCAGTTCAAACCACAGACACACAGAGACTCCCTCACTTTCGGGGCAGAGAGATTTCAAGCACAGAGTTTTAAAGAAGACTGTGATGAATGATTATGTTCTGAATTCTACTGTGCACTCCCAGAGACCATACCATACTGCACTGTTTGAAACATAATGCATTTCTTAGGCCCAGCTACAAATACACTATGTACAGAAAGAGGAAACAAGACACCCGAGTGCAGCCACCCAAAAGTGGTTAGAGAACTCTACCAAACGGAGATTGTCTTTCTGCTGTAAAACCAATTAAACTGTTTGTTGCAGAAAATGAAGGATTTTCTTTTTTCTTTTTTGAGGTATCTGAGCAAAAAAAAAGATAATATTGCAATCAGTTGCCGCATCAGCGTTTAATTACTTCAACCTGGGATTTCAAAAATGACTTTGGACATTTTTTGCTACCCTGACTGGAGACTTAATGGGTTTCAAAGAGGCTGCTTATGGTCTGAACAGGACGTGATTGGCCTAAACTCACACAGAACCACCACAGCTCTTTATTTGTTTCTTTTAAACTGTATTGCTCACTGGAATGGGAGCAATCATGTGCCTTTTTACTTCCATCTCTCTGCTTTCATCTGACCAGGGAATGTTCAGTCCCAAACAAGCATGTACAAAATGATTTCAAAAGTGATTAATATATGAAATATGATGTATAAAACAGTCTAATGATAGTAATATATTGTAAAAAGAAAGAAAATTGGTATTTGTCCTGAAGACAATTAAGATAATAAAACTGTTTTTATGATGATAAGCCCTGTGTTTCTCTTTCACTCATTTGTAGCCTGCTCTTCCAAAAATCTGTGTCAATGAAACAGAAACTCTTTTGGAGACAAAAACACCTCTGTATCAACATGTTTGGTTCTTTGATATAGCACCATCTAGGCTTTCATAATAAAAATATGTTCTCATCCAATTTGGATGAGAACATGTGTACATGTAGTAGAATGTATTCTAGCAGAACATAATAAAACTAGAAAAAGTGCCCCTCAGGGCACAGGTCTCCACCAGGGCAGGTCAGGTTGTGGTCTCCTGGCAATTGGATGATTTGAGGCATTTTGTTCCAAAAATGTTTTGCAAAAATCCTGTTGGTGGATGTGAAAAGGGTGGGATATATTCCTTCTCAAAACCTTTTCAAGTCAAGGACTCCAAACATTATATGTATTTGGCTGCGGACCCATATATCAAAATATTTTGTTCCAGGAGGGACCCCCAGATTTGAGTAAAAAATGTTTGCACAAATGTTCTAGATTTTTCAAACAATTGCAGATCTAAAAGTGAGCTTGTACTGTATACAGTCAGGTATCTGCTATTTTTGAATAGCCAACTAAATCTAAAATGACACAGATGCTTTCCCGGTTTTAACGAGTTAAAGGCTTGTGGCTTCATCATCAAATCAAATCAAATCAAACTTTATTTGTATAGCACCTTTACAACAGCCAAAGCTGACCAAAGTGTTGAACAGAGTGAAACAAGACAGTAGTATCCACTGAAGAATCATGGATACTGTATACAGTATACTATACAGCCTGTTATAGTATAAACATCATGAGCTGCTCCTTCCTTGTTTTGTAACATCAAATTGATTCTGGTAGAGCGCCAAGCGGGTCACAAACGTGTTTGTCTACTATAACAAAATCACGTCTAACACTTCATGCACCCTTGCACCCCATGTGTGTTACATAAAATCTATCCACTTTCTTTTGTTACTTTTGTGAAATCCAGTTGCTACCAACAGACGTACAATTACACCCCTTTTGTTGCCGGCTGCTCTTACAGCCTCCTCTTGTACTCCTACAGAGTCCGAGCTCTATATGGTCTAATTGTGCCAAACCACACACAGGACAACCCGCCTTCACAATGCTTTCCGATTTACTACAGTCAGCAAGAAACAACAAAATGTTCAGCTCGTGAAACTGGTTAACTTAGATTTCTTTTACCCATTCCTTTCGATTGTTGAAAGTGATGTGAGCTTGACATGGCTCACATCAGGTTACATTGTACTAATGTTTACATAGACATAAGAAAGTGCTGAGTGCTGACATCATGCTTGACGTGACGTCACAGTGCTGATACCATGATGACATCACAGTACCGATGTCATCGGTACTGTGCTGACTTACACTTACTGTACTGACTTACAGCTTATTGAGTGATGGTTTGAGGCCTGTCTATGATGTAAGTCATAGACAGGCCTCAAACCATCACTCAATAAGCTGGACAACACCTATTCTGACAATGGGTACCTGGACTGCTGTGGGACGGGTGCAGGCTGCAATGCCATCCACCTGTAGGCTACAGGAGTGTATTGTTCTTTATACCAATCGGCAGTCGGCACTGGCACTCACTTGGCTAAAGTCTTGCTCGCGTGAATCTCATGGAGCTCAAGCCAGCTTCTGATGCCACGCTTGCCTTTTCACCTTGTTTTCAATCTTTGTAATGGCAACATTGCTTTGATTTCAATACGGCCTGGCTACAATCTGTTGTGTGTCACGTGATTTACCAGAAGTTAGGCTTGTCAATATGTTGGCTGTGGAAGGGACCACTCTAATAATATTATGATTTCCAGCTGCTTTACCCTGCTGAGAGATTGCTCATGCCCACATAGGTCATTATCCTTTGCCTTTAATCATTTTATTATATAAACAATGCATCATCTCTGTGTCCTCTAAACGAAGAGCATCCCATGGAAATATCTTACTCTTGCTCTCAGACGAGGTGTATAAACACAGCACCAGATCGAGCAATGTCTCACTGCACCAGAGTCACTGTAAAATTAATGATTCAAATAAAAAAATATAAAATTAATTGATTAATCTATCTATACGAGAATTCCCCTACACAGAATAATCCTAGGCCTACAGTACCTACTGCTACTGTGGTTTCATTTATACCTACTGGTTTGTGTGTGAGTGCATGCGTGCTGTATTCGTTGCATCCACAGCATATGTGTGCATATATCGCAACTTTGCAAGCCTGTGTGGAATGGATTAGCATTTTGTGCACCTGAGCATCAAACAGAAGCTATTGTGCCCCTCTATTGGGGATAGACAGACAGGAAAGGTCAGTGTGCATTACAGGCTTTGTGCGTGCGTGCGTGTGTGTGTTGGCTTGTATGTGTGCATATGTGCATACGTTGGCTTGTATGTGTGCGGACTGTGCGCGGGCGAGCACACACACAAGCCTGTGGGTGACAGAGAGATGGTAGTGATGAACCCAATGTTTGAGAGGTGGTTAGGTTGGGGGTGCACCGTGGGTGGGAGGGGTATCGGTGGCATAAAGAGGGAGGGGGTGATGCCTTATGGACAAGGACACATGCACGTATCCTTCTCTCAGGCATGCGACCCAGGGTACTTTCTCATTGTCATGCTGACAATGGTATTTTTAAGCCTGGGTCTCGGCCAAGAGGGAGAGGTGACTTCATTATTCCGACAGCTGCAGGGAAAGAGAGAGAGAGAGAGAGAGAGAGAGAGAGAGAGAGAGAGAGAGAGAGAGAGAGGACAGTGGGTGTGAGGGAGTGGTTGGGGTTGAGATAGAGATTCATCAGAAAAGTGTTATGGGATGCATTTCCTCCACGGTATGAGTGAAAGATGGTACGGTATGAGATGGTGGAGGGCTGCGTGCGACAACAGAATCTGACAGGAAGGTTTTCAGAGCAAGCCTATACGAATTCCACATTTTACATGTAGACAGTATACAGTATCAGTTCTTTGCACAGCAATGTGTAAGGATGAGAGAGTCAGAAGGGGGAAGTCTGAGTTGTTCTGTAGAATGCACTGTCAGCAATTACGGGAATGTGTTGGTAAAGCAGAGTGGGGGAGAAAGAGAGAGAGAGAGAGACAGAGAGGCGGGGGGAGACACAGGCACGCACGCACGCACGCACGCACGCACGCACGCATGCACGCACACACACACACACACACACACACACACACACACACACACACACACATCTGGACAGGCAAAAAAGTGAACATTTTAATGAGCAAAGTTTGATAAGGGCCAAATGCAGACACAAGCTACGCATAGTGATTAGTGACTGCAATGTGTCAAAAATAAATACATAAAAACATTCTCATGTGTGCACCTCCACACACGGCACAGCTGGAGGCTATGTAGGCTATGTGATTGTCTGCCTGTTATGAAGAAAAGACGCTGCCTAAAGCACTTTTTCGGCTGGAAATGAAAATAAGGGGATTGAGCAATGCACATTTTACAGAACAACATTGCTTACACAATTTAACGACTATCGGATAGTGATATGTTAGCTTAATACTTTTTCCTATATCGCTGTGTCCAGATAACAATTAAGAGGAGAAAATGTGCACAATATTTTACTTTTTTAAGGCAGAAGAGGAGCAGGAAAGTGCTGGTGGTAGAAGGGTGTGGGTGCATAATTGCGGTATTGGGCATATCACAACATCTGTCTGAATGAAGCTCATTTTAACTGAAACACTGTCACAGTCTGTCTCTCCACAGACCGTCTCAACCCTGGCCACTCCCAAATTCCATTCCACGACACTACAGTCCCCAGCGTCGCAGTCCGGCCCCTTACCATGGACCAGGAAATGAATCCCAATGCATTTTTCCCATAGACATTTCGAAAAGTATTTATTTAAAGACCTTTTAAGCGTCGTACGAAGCCAACTCGAGTCGTGACAAATCATGACAACACACACAATATTTTGGACAAAACTAATAATTACAAAGAAGAAAAACAACAAAAAAAGTGTTGTAACCTGCCGTTTTTTTCTTCTTTCTAATTATTTTTTCGGCCCCAAAAATTGTGTTTGTTGTCATGATTTGTCACGACTCGAGTTGGCTTTGTCCACGGCGTAAACGTCTTTAAATAAATACTTTCTGAAATGTCTATGAGTAAAATGAACGGAGAATCATTTCCTGGTCCATGGTAGAGGGCGGGACTGCGACGCTCTATAGCTCTTTATGTGAGCTGTAGCAAAACATAGAAATTACTAGAAGTTTGAAGGGGGGTGGGGGGGGGGGGACTTCACCACAAGCCAGCATGGCGATGTCCGCTGAGCTATGAAGAGAACACCAAAAACCACACACACACATGTTGCTGCTGATTTTCGCCAAATGTGCAATCTTGAACAGGAGAGCAGCAACATGGGAGCACGACTCTCCCAATCCAGCCTGCATTTGGGTTCTACCTAGCTCTGGTCCATAGCTCTAAATGCTGTTGCAATGTTGGCCAACGGCATTGCAACGGCATTAGAGCTATGGAATCAGATCAAACACACAGCGGAAAGCCTGGTTTTCGTTCTGAACAGCCTACTCTGTCATAGCAGCACTATATTATTAAACTAGAAAAAGTGCCCTTCTGGGCACAGGTCTCCACCAGGAGGATAGGAGTGTGTGTGATGTTTGGAAAAATGTTTAGGAGTAATATAATCGTGTGTGTGTGTGTGTGTGTGTGTGTGTGTGTGTCACGGCTTGGCCTGTTGTAGCGCCACCATGAGGCTGATTTGAAAACTGTCAAGTGGCATTTCTTCCTCAGCCTAGTGGGAATATGCATGCACAGTTTCACCGCAATCGGACGCTGCGTTGAGTTGTTGTGGCGATTTGTACAAAACGGGTACAAAGCGGGCTACTCCTGAAAAGTTTAGAAGCCAATCGTAGGCAATGAAGGTGGATTATGAGAAATCAAGCAAACCCGTCTTGATCACATGACTATGGAGAGCATGTGTACCGATTTGCGTGAAATTTGGATAACATCTGAAGGAGTAATATTAGAAAATGTGTTTTACATATGTCGGCCTCCTGGTGGCGCTATAAAGAGCAGATGTGAAAAATTCCAGGCAAAGGTTTTTCCTTGGCCTCTAGGGAGTTGGCATACAAAGTTATCCACAAATCCGTGCAGTTGGAGGTAAAAACACTTTTCGGCCAGTTATAGCGCCACCATGAGGCTGAGTTGAAAATGTTCATGTGGCATTTCTTCCTCGGCCTAGTGGGAATGTGCGTGCGCAATTTCACGGAAATCACACGATGTGTTCATGATTTGCAGCATTTTGTTTGAAACTGAGCACTCCTGCGAACTTTGGAAGCCAATCTTAGCCAATCAGGATGGAGTCAGAGAAATCTGAAAAACCCGTTTTGTTGAATGGCTCTAGATAGACTGTGTACCAATTTGCGTGATGTTTGGACAAAATCTGTAGGTGTACTGTCCAAAAACTTGTTTTGCACAAAGCGGCCTCCTGGTGGCGCTATAACAGGTCGTTCATCGTTGGCATCCAGGGAGTGTGTGTGCAAAATTTGGCATCGACCGGGTTAACGGTGCCGGAGATTAGCTGTTCACAGACGGACACACGGACGGACGGACGGACGGACGGACGGACGGACGGACGGACGGACGGACGGACGGACGGACGGAGTGCAAAACATACTCTCTCCCCATGCCTTCGGCCTGGTGGAGACAATAAGCGTCAGACAGAGACCGGACATCTTCAGCAGCTCAACATATTTATTCTGCTTCCACATTACAATAACTCCCACTAGGCGGCGTCATATCCCCAGATTCTCCACACAACTCTCACAACACATCCTTCTAGTCAGGGAATATTATCAGTATAATGTCAAATCTGGGAATACATTTCTTACCAAGAATTTTCTTCACCAATGTGTTTGAAAAGGTGTCTACTAACATATCCCACATTGATTTCTATTCAACCACCCTAGGGGAAGTTTTGACAGCTGCTGAAAGTTGGGGTGCCATACAACCATTAGCCTATAAGGCAAAATTATTTAAATTTCATTATGCTTTAAGTAGCATGTGACGTGTCAAACTAGGGTGTTTTCATGATTCTGAATCCATTCCAAGCATTAGTTTTGCACGAAAAACACTCCTTGGGCTAAACATGGTCGATGAGGTCAACATATTTGGGCAAGTGGCTATGGCCAGACTAAACTAAGGGGTTTTCATGATTCTGAATGTTGTCCATTGTCCTGGACATTGACTCTTAATTGACTAATTGGATCATTAACAGGCCATCACCACTTAACGATGATTGACACCTGGCAATCTCCCTACTCAGGATAAAGTTGCCACAGGTGTGTCACTCGGTGTGGGAGAAACAGTTTGCATGCTGGCAGCAGCTCTGAAAGACAGTGTCCAGCACTCTCTCTGCATTTTCTCTACCTGTTTGTTATTTTGATCATTTAAGTAGCTCGAGTTGGAGCATGTTTTAGAAACAAATTCACTCACTGCATAAGAAGGCCTGCCGAGATTGTTCCAACTCCACTGTGCTGAAATCCAGGGAGGAGAAGTAAAACTGAGGAGGTGATTTGCTGCAGGAGGATTGTTTCCCTATTTTTGAGTTGACCTAGTGGGTCCAAAACCACTCAAGGTAACCCAGACACTGACAACAGGCGAAATATGCACACTTTAACATTTGGATGAAAAACACTTAACAGCAAGAGGATCTTTTCTTAACCACTCCCTACAGCAGGAGGATCTGTGTCCCTTTTATTTTGTGTAAACTGAACTCTCAAGGACCAATTTTGCTTTATTTCAAAGTGGTGAATTTAATTAATAACCCCATTTGTGCCCAAGATTTTGAGTTGAACATTTATTACATTATTTTGTTGGTTTTGTTATTTGTTTTTCGTTTGAATATTGAATGCCATTTGATGCTTTTGTTTTCCGTAAAGTAAATAATGTTGTAACCTAACCCATGCACCCTGGTTTCAATAAATACTGTTCCAATCCAACATTTAAGGGTTATTTATCTTTTATTGAGTCTTTGTTCGTTTTCCTTGACACCACCTGGCTATACAGAAAAAGGAGAGGCTAAGTTCCTCTCTGGTAGGTACACGCCTGCCTGGCACCCCAAATAAGCTACTGAGGAAACCATGGCATGGAGATGGTTAATCAGCTTGTGGAAATAAAACAAAATCATGCCCTCCGTGGAGTTTCTGACTAAGTGACACAATGTATTTTGGCTGGTAGGCTCTTTTGAGGTCTAAAGTGTACAAAAAATAGCATTTTGTAAACTTCCAAACTCTGCTGTAGACGTAATTTGTCTTCCTGGCACTTGTTCTGAGATGTACAGTACAATAACATTTACTGAATTAGGCCTCACATTTATTGAAGGGCTATCATTACTGCTGAACAAAATGATCCATTCAATGTGAGAAAATGTAACTCCATGTCTATGACAGCGTGCTACTGCATACAGTAGAAAGGAATATGAGAGGGAAAATAAAAAGGTGTAGGGCTTATATTGTAGATACGGATAGATATAATTACTGTAATGTGAATTATGAATAAGTAATATTGCGCCTTTGGAAGTAATCTGCCTCCTGACATCACACATCTACAAAATATATGAGCCACCATGATGAATGGTAAAAGTAGGCCTACAAATATTATAAACCCTGGTGCAACCTCCACCACTCTGTCAGGGCTATATGGAAACAAAACAAACTTTCTCTGGTACAATGGTTAGACCTGGTGCATTCCATTGGACAAAAGTTTCACGGGTTGAAAGACCACGCTGTCCTCGGGTAGCTAAACTGCAATAGTGGCTAGTGGCACAAAATCAAATAAACTTCAGCTTGTGGCTTATGTCTTTGTGTTTCTGCCTCTCTCTTTAGGTGCTGTGGCACAATTTCCTAATCAACAATTATTGCTTTATTCTATCAATACCACATAGGGCCGGGGCAATGGAGATTTCAAATGGTTCTGCCGTACAAGCTGACGGGATGAGAGATTGAAGAGAGCTGGTACGTGCCTGAACAGCTTGTGGATCTTATAATGAGATCTCCAGAGATGAACAGCGCACTATAGCTCCAAGACACAATTAGGCCCTGCGTTTCTCTACCTCCAAGATAGAACTGTGTGGAAGCAGCACTCTTTGCTTTACTCTGCTGCCACTGCTTCTGCTGTTTTTGGGTGTGTGCACGTGTCCACGTGTGTGTACTGTGTGCGTGCGTGCTACCCGTTTGCGCGTGTCAGACAAAGAGTTTGGATATGTGCATGCCTGTGCCCGTGCCCGCACTGAGGAAATCTGTGTGATATTTGAGCAGTGCGTCTGTTGTTTAGTTTTGGCTGGAATGCAACGTTGGGGACAATCCCCCCCCCCCCCCCCCCCCCATAGACCCCCTGGGATGGTATATTAAATGGTTAATTGCAGAAAATAAATTATTTGTGTTCAAGTGTGTTCAACAGTCATTCTCTCTGTTTTTGGCTTATAGATGATGTTATGGAGCAAAACAAAGGCTTTTGTCCTTGAAGTCACCAAGAAGAGAAACTGTTATGTTACTCTGGAGGACACTCATGGGCTCTGTGCTGGAAGAAATGTACGCTGTGCAGCCTGATCTGTACAGCTGTGGGCAGGAAGGCAGCAGTGGTGAGACTAGAGTTTTAGACTTGATGAGATAAACATTGCAAGTATTCTATATAATGGTGGATGGTTAAAGGCCTATTCCCTGCTGGGCTGATACTGTGTTGTTTAACCCATTTAAGACCTGAGGTCGATTCTAAAAATGTCTTCTAAATTATTTGTTTTCAGAAGAAAAATAAAACGCATGTTGCTATATCAGTGCATGGTTCTCAAACCTTTTCATGTCAAGGACTGAATGAGCTGTTGTTGCTGTTGTGTGAGATGTTCAAACATGTTGATGTCGGGTACAGAACTTTACATACTGACCTCATGCATCCATGTTTCATTATTTCAGAGGTAGGTGTTGGGTGGTGGTGGTTTCTGCATCATGGAGCAGCACATCAGTATTTGAATGTCACACACAGATCAGTGAAATACGCAACCAGCTCTATGAAAACAAGACCAAAAGGTGTGATTATAGGGGCTACATGGACTATAAAGCTATCCATCGGATATTTAAAAATAGCAGATAGTTTTCAAAAAACTATTGGAGAAAAACATTTTTGAATATTTTTTTGAAACATTTGAACAACACATTATGGTTCTCAAACATTTTATTTTTGAGAGTCGACCCAAGAAGAGAAACTTGGTGTCTCCTGGGACCCAAACTTACAAAAATACACCACAAAATAAGCAACTTAATCCCTATTTAAAAGAAGCTTTCGAGAAATAATGGAAATAGCATTTTTCTTATCTTCTGAAATAATTGCATGAGTCCCAAGATGTGTTACGGGGCAATGGGTGTGTAATAAACAAATTATCGCTGCATTGTTGTTGCCCTTGGTTATTCCAACCAAAGGCAAAGTTTGCATATAGTGACCGGGTAATTAAATACATAAAAAAGGGAAAAGTGCAGTGTACAACAAGCAGTGCAGAGGAAGGATTTGGAGGGAAGAGGGAATGGTTGAGGAAGCGAAGTAGACATTTGCAGTACGTATCGTGCTATCAGGAAGAGAGTGACTGAAGAAAATACTTCACCTAAACACCTCAGAGATCTGAGACACTCTGCAAAATGTGAGACCACTTTAACCTTGTTGTGTCCATTGTCCTTTAGAATAGTTTTTTTTCTTTTTTTTCCAGAACACAAGAGTTGTTTAAGATGTTTAGTTGTATCATGTTACATTCAGATTAATTTACATTCAGTTAACCAGTGGTGGAAAGAAGTAGATCTACCAAGTACCAATTAGTAATGTAATGTATATACCAATTTTCTATACTTTTTCTCCACTACATCTTAGAGTCAAATATTGTTAGTTTTTGTAGATTTGGATTATTATTACAAAACACACATTGGCAACTTCAGCCCTATTTAAACTTTGTCTATTAGACAATAGCCAATCTACCAGCTCTCAACGCGTTAAGAGTTTGTAGATCTGCTGTTTTCAAAATATTTGTATTCTTTTTATACATTTGAAAGCTGTGAAATGGGACATTCTGGGGTACTATTACTTTTGGTACTTTAAGTATATTTTTATTTCAATACCTTTGTACTTTTACTCAAGTAAATGTAAAATTCTAGACTTTTACTTGTAACAGAGTATTTCTACATTGCAGTATTGATACTTTTACATATTTTGTATTTATTTTAGTACCTTTACCACCACTGCTGTTAACTGCACTCAAATCTATCCATTATGTTTTCCTCTTCTGAACCATTTTTTTTGCATATATCCTCTCTTCATAATGTAAATAGTATCCCAAGCGGCACACTTTACTACTTATTTCGATGGAAATAAGTGAATTAGCACAAAAACCCAACCCACATTGAGGGCTTATATTAGGGAAAATAGCCAATAATGCACTTTTGCACAAAATAACACCTGGACCTCTTTGGTGGGGACATAACAACTACAAAAAAGGTAAGAAAGCCTTCTAGCATGGAATTCTCCTTTAAAGGACCACTTAACCACTTTTCAACCTATCTTCATATAATAGGTCCTCAGTAATAATCATGATAAAATGGCACAATTTCTTTCTACTCAGTCTGTGTCTCATAGGAGGGCTGTGGGCAGTTCAGAAACCCGTCCACCAGTGACATCATCATTAGGCAGATTATTTTTTAAACAAGATTTATTTTTACAAACATGTTTAGATTTGTATTATCTTGAGAACGATGGCTTCCATTTTTGCATTGCAACTTTTCAGGAATAGAAAGCCTGCAGTTTCTATTAGCTTGGATTACCCATCGATGAGGTCACTGGTGGACGGGTTTCTGAACTGTCCACAGCCCTCCTATGAGACACAGACAGAGTGGATTTTTTTCTTTGCTATTTTATCATGATCATTAGTGAGGACCAATTAGGTTGAAAAGTGGTCCTTTAATGTTGCTCCATTAAGGTCTGCCAGTCTTTTCATTGTTTCCCTGCAAATCTCTGTTCTCTACATCATAGACAGTGATGATTTATGGTGCCATTTCCCAAAACAGACCGGTGACTTAGGGAGAATGCATTTAGAAGGATTTTGCATTTGAGGTTTGCCATAGTAAGGCCTCCCTCAGCCCTGAACTTTTCATCATTCAGAGACTTCATAAATGTGCTTCTGGTTCTATTGGTACGTACATGTACATTAGTGTACAGCCTTGGTACAGTAGGGTGGCCTTTCTTTTGTTATCGGCTTATTTATATTTTTGTTATAGTTTATCTTGGGTCAGATATCTGTATATTCTTTGACTGACTGTTTTGGGCTATTGGAAAGGAGGGAGACCATTATGTTTGCGTGGTGACCCTACAATTAACAATTAACCACAGTCAAGGAAGTGCTACGGTTGGGATTTGGGAAGCTATATTTGTGAAAGCATTTTTCTGCTGGCGTATCAAAAAGTGTTTATTCACTTTTTGTTGGTTTAGCGTCTTTTGTTTGTTGTTTTGTCCATGTCCACCTTGACATCTACACTTCTGGGTTAGGGTTTTTAATAATTAGCAAAATCTGGTGAGTGGATGAAACTTTCTGAGCACATTCATAATTTTGTTTCAGCCACACATGTATACAGTACTAATGTTAATTGGTTCAACTTTTAGAAATTCTGTCTTCTCTTGTTTTAACATGCAGACCCAGCGTCCCTATTCTGGGCATGTCAGAATTGGTGAACATTCACAGACCACAGCAAATCATGTACCTTATTCACCTACTGTATGCATTCATAGCTTAGTCTAGTATAATATAATGCTGATGTGACCATCAGCATGATATCACAAGCTTATTAGACTACTATCTCCAGTCCAACTTGCACCTCAAGTCTTCTGTAAAAGACAGAGGTGAATATTCAGTAATATAGGCTGAGCTGTCCTAGGGCACTGTAATAAAACATAAAAAAATAAATGATATTCAGCTGTCTTCCCCTTTTTAATGTGATGGGAACATGCAGATAACTAGGAACTAGGATGAAGAAATTCACCCAGTCAGCCTATATAGTAAAAACGTAAGTGTAAGATAAGCGGCGCATTCAATTACAACAGGAATGATCAATTTCCACTTCTTCTGGATGGCAATAAAAGGCCATGATTTAATTATAGCGGTTACAAATTACCTGGTTGCATTCAATGATGGCTGTAAGTAGACATTTATGTTTTCTCCACAGCCCAAATAGGAACTTGAATTCCTTTGTATGTGCAAAATACCTTTTATATTGGCGAAAATAAAGACTTCTGGTAATCTTTGTGGATTTCTTAAAATTAGGTTTACTGTTCTCGTAACATCATAGACTAAAGTAGTTTTGATTATCATCTATTTTCTTTACACAAATAAATAATACATCTTGCTTGATAACCGTTGATTCTAATTACTGCTTACAGATGAGTTGATGGTGGTGTAAAGATGGAGGCAGCTAATTGAATTGTCACATACGGCCCTCTGTGCCATACAGTACTGCCTGGCTACCCTCCAGGCCTCTAATAACACGGATGACTGGAATCAATCTCAGCATACCGTGATCTGGTAATGGGGTGATCATACATCTGGGGGTGTGCAATGGGCTGTAGTGAAGCCAGGAAAATGCCCAGTGCAGTTTGTCTAGGTATCCAATGTCATAACTCTACGCCATATTAGAAATAAGAGGATCAAGAGTCACTTCACCTTTCTTTTTTTCTTTTTTTGAGAAACCTTTACCATTAAAAGGTGGTTTCTGGGCAGGTCACTCTCTTTTTCTGCTTTAATGCAGCCGATATAGCATGGAAGCAAAGCACTTGGAATTGTACAAGAGTCCAGGTGTGTGTGGTAGATACGCAAATCACCCCTACACCATCATTGGGCTCTTCAAAGGCTTAATTCATACCTTTGTTGTACTACCGCATCTACAATTACACATTTATTATTACATTTATGACGCGTCATTTTATATATCGTCATATAGATTTGCCCATAGTTGCTTTTGGATGTTAAAGATAGAATGCCATGATTTTGTTCCCCCCTTAAAGCATGATCATCAGGTACTATATGATACTAGGAGAAAGATTTCTTTCAAAAAAAGTGTACAGAAAGTGTTAAAATTATGATTTAATTAGTTCATTAAGTATGCCTGGTTTGCCTGGTGGGTGGAAATGGGTGGTGAAGTGAAGCTGCACCCACAGCTGTTGTTGTATGATAAAGGGGAGGGGATGATATTGTGATGTCACTATATCACTTATTTTCGTGTTTTTCATTCAAAAATCACAGCACTCCATCTTTAAATGTACTATGAGAGGTGCAGTTCTTTCTTTGATAGCTATTTATCAGTGAAATGTTTTTTGTGAGGACACACTCTTTTTCAGCAACACCCTAACCCACACAGTGACATTGTAGTGCTTGTTGTAGGATAAAGGGCAAACAGTCTTCTAACCCAGACAGTGACATTGTAGTGCTTGTTGTAGGATAAAGGGCAAACAGTCTTCTAACCCAGACAGTGACATTGTAGTGCTTGTTGTAGGATAACGGGCAAACAGTCTTCTAACCCAGACAGTGACATTGTAGTGCTTGTTGTAGGATAACGGGCAAACAGTCTTCTAACCCAGACAGTGACATTGTAGTGCTTGTTGTAGGATAAAGGGCAAACAGTCTTCTAACCCAGACAGTGACATTGTAGTGCTTGTTGTAGGATAAAGGGCAAACAGTCTTCTAACCCAGACAGTGACATTGTAGTGCTTGTTGTAGGATAACGGGCAAACAGTCTTCTAACCCAGACAGTGACATTGTAGTGCTTGTTGTAGGATAAAGGGCAAACAGTCTTCTAACCCAGACAGTGACATTGTAGTGCTTGTTGTAGGATAAAGGGCAAACAGTCTTCTAACCCAGACAGTGACATTGTAGTGCTTGTTGTAGGATTAATGGCAAACAGTCTTCTAACCCAGACAGTGACATTGTAGTGCTTGTTGTAGGATAAAGGGCAAACAGTCTTCTAACCCAGACAGTGACATTGTAGTGCTTGTTGTAGGATAAAGGGCAAACAGTCTTCTAACCCAGACAGTGACATTGTAGTGCTTGTTGTAGGATAAAGGGCAAACAGTCTTCTAACCCACACAGTGACATTGTAGTGCTTATAGGGCAGTGCCATATAAGTCCTCACATGGCTTTTTCAGAAAAACAAGAAATGATATTAAAAAAAATGTTCTGCTTAAGATCGTAGCAGTGAATACAAATATTGAGATACAGGAAGCCAAGGGTAGCGAGGGGAAAGACTTGCAACACATGGTGCCTGCTGGAATTGAACCAGAGAGACTGTAACCAGTCTTCATACCATGGATGTCATGCAGGCTATATGCAGTCCCAGTTGATCAAAATGACTAGCAGGAAATAAGTTGCAAATATTGTCCACCGACACAGAGATTCGGTGCGTCCGCCACAGACTCGCTGACAGAGGCTTGACTTAATGAACACTCGGCACTGCACCCCAGGTCATCAGCAACACACATGTCAGGTTTGAGGTTGAATGGTCAGACAGTGACTGAGTTAGATAAATGTACTGTTCGTATACACACACATACACACACACACACACACACACACACACACACACACACACACACACACACACACACACACACACACACACACACACACACACACACACACACACACACACACACACACACACACACACACACACAATTTATAGACAGATTACTGTCATTTCATAACTAGAATTTGCCAGGACCTGAAGTGGGAAACTGACATTGTCTCCATCACAAAAAAGGCTCAGCAGAGGATGTACTTTCTATGTCAACTGAGGAAGTTGAACATATACCTCAGAAAATGGTTTTACTCAGCTGTGATTGAGTCTGTCCTCTCCACCTCCATAGCAGTATGGTTGGCACTGTAGGACACACCGGCTGCAGTTTTGCAGAAAGGATTATTGAACCAAAACGGCCTTCACTCCGAGATCTCTTCACCACCAGAGCCAGGAAGAGGGCGGGGAAGAGCATTGCCTACGCCTCGCATCCTGTCCTGCCCACCACGTCTTTGAATTCCTCTTCGAAAGGCGCCTCACAGCACCTGCATAGAACAGGACAGACACAGGAATAGCTTCTTCCCACGCGCCATCTCTCTAATACATAAATAAACCACCCTGACTGTTATTGCCTGTCCTCAGAGACTGCCTTTCAATAATATACCGCCCCACACAGCCATGTATTTATGTATACATTTCTTATAATAAGCACAAATTCACTTTGTATGATATTATTGTTTACTGTATAGGCTCTTGAGAGTAAAAATCACACCCGTGTGAAGTGAGGGGCGCTCTTATTATCTTACAACATCGAGGAGGGAATTTTATCCAAAAAATAAGAAAAAATAAGTGATAAATAAGTGATATTCAGTGAAATCACTGAATATCCCTTTAATGGCATTTAATGCTTGTGTTATGGACAAGATGACGTAAATTTTCCCTTCATTGTCAATGGCGTTTTTAAAACAAACATTGAACTAAAAACAAACATTACACCTGTATATAGGAGGGGCTAGCGCCCCTCAAAAATATACTCTTGCTGTCATTGCTGACTAAGATCCTTCGGTGCTAGTAGACGGATTCTTCTTTTGTTTTTTGTCTCCACCAGGCCGAAGGCATGGGGAGAGAGTATGTTGTTTTGCACTCCGTCCGTCCGTCCGTGTGTCCGTGTGTGCGTGTGTGTGTGTCCTTCCGTGCCGAGGAAGAAATGCCACATGAACATTTTCAACTCAGCCTCATGGTGGCGCTATAAGTGTTTTTACCTCTAACTGCACGGATCTGTGGATAACTTTGTATGCCAACTCCCTAGAGGCCAAGGAAAAACCTTTGCCTGGAATTTTTCACATATGCTCTTTATAGCGCCACCAGGAGGCCGACATATGTAAAACACATTTTCTAATATTACTCCTTCAGACAAATCGGTACACATGCTCTCCATAGTCATGTGATCAAGACGGGTTTGTTTGATTTCTCATAATCCACCCTCATTGGCTACAATTGGCTTTTCAGGAGTAGCCCGCTTTGTACCCGTTTTGTACAAATCGCCACAACTACTCAACGCTGCGTCCGATTGTGGTGAAACTGTGCATGCATATTCCCACTAGGCTTTGGAAGAAATGCCACTTGACAGTTTACAAATCAGCCTCATGGTGGCGCTACAACAGGCCAAGCCGCCTCTCTCACACACACACACACACACACACAAACACACACACTCTAAACATTTTGCCAAACATCACACACACACTCCTATCCTCCTGGTGGAGACCTGTGCCCATAAGGGCACTTTTTCTAGTCACTTCTGTTATTATGAGTGTTCTTCAGTACTGTAGTACCACCTGGTATGGATGTTTGTCTGCAGCCCTAAAGTCACAAATGCTGCAACAACTGAACATTTGTTCAAAGATTGTTGGACAACAACTTCCGAAACTTTATACATCCACGTATGATAACGGCATCCTAAGGTTAGCAAAGAATATCACCTCTAATACTAAGCATGTGTTGTATGGAGAATATAGGTTGCAACCTTCAGGAAGGAGATATGGTGTACCAGCATACAATAAGGTCAGACTAAAGAGGTCCTTTGTCCACCAGTCGACCTTGAGGCTTAATCAGGAGTCGTAGTAGCCACAGGATAATCTAAGCGGTGGATATTGCTCTTGTCTTCATGTCTTTATGTATGTAAATTGTCTTGTTCTTTGTGTTATGTCAAATGTGTGTATATGTGTTCTGCATACTTGGCTGCTGTGTCGCAAGACAAATTTCAGTGTGAACTGACAATAAAGTACTATATCATATCATATCAAGTACAGTGTGAGTCACTATGAACCAGAGTCAAATTCCTTACTGAACAACAAACCCTATTCTGATTCTAAAATATGTTTTTTTTTTCACATAATGTTTTCCCTTCCCAGTATCTATTACGTACCTGCCTGCTCACCGTGAAAGGAGGCCCCCTCGTTTGTGATCTTCCCAGAGGTTATTTTATTTCCTTGCCAGATTGAGGTCTAAGAAGGTGTTGTTTTGAAAGGGTTTGAAAAGCCCTTTGAGACTATAGCAATGATTAAGAGCTATACAAATAAATTGTAGTTTAAGTTTAGGAAAAAGCTAACAATCTCAGTATTAAGATGTAGTAACTTTATCCTTCAATCAGAGATGCATCAATAACTTGTGGTGGTGTTTGATATTGAAAGTGACACTTCTGAAATCTGATAATGATAGGGTATTGATTTGACCCATGGGTTGTTTTCAATTGCAAGTAGACCGTATATCTATCCTTGACTCAAGGCCATGAGATGTGTTAACTTCTCTACCTCCCCCTTTCTCTCTCCTTATTCATCTTTGAATACAAATGAGTGTGCCTTTTATCTATCCAAAGTATCGCCCCTGTTTACTCAGATGCAAGTAGCTGCTGATGTCCTTGATGTAGTGTATATCCGTACAAAAACTGCAGTGTAAAGTAGAGGGGACATCTGCACCACAAACAACAACTATATATTTATCTATCTATCTATCTATCTATCTATCTATCTATCTATCTATCTATCTACAGTATCTATCTATCTATCTATCTATCTATCTATCTATCTATCTATCTATCTATCTATCTATCTATCTATCTATAAATGCACCACGTCTCTGTCTGTCTGTTCTGTCTTTTACTTTTTACTCCACTACACTTATTTGAAAACATTTGGTTAGTTACAATCACAGACTTTGCATGTTCTTGTTCTAGTTGTTATGGTTCTATGTTCATGTCTTCTCCAGGTGTTTCTCATGTGTAATCAGCCCTCCTGTGTATATTAGTCTTGTTCCCCAGTCAGTCCTTGTCGGTTCATTGTTTGGTGTCACTGCATCGGTTAGTTAGTCAGTATTTGTGATTTTTGTTCCGGTCAATCATTGTTTATTAAAACACCCAAGGGTTTTGATCACTACCTGCCTGGCTGTCCTGCTTTTGGGGCGATGTGTCCTCATCACCACACCAGTACGTGACAAGTTACTTTGTTGATTATTATTATTATTATTATTATTATTATTATTATTATAAAATAGTGAAAATACATGATCCCAATTGATCCCAACTGAATTGAAAAAGGTGTACCCTTTTGTAAACAAGTGTAATGCTTTAATAATCACGGTTCGTCCACAAAGTAACAGTTTTTGTATTGACTTTTGTCTGAAATGTACCCATTCGGCATACTGTGAAATACAAATATAAATGTCAATAAATCAATCAATCAATCCAACCCTGTTTAATACTTATTTGAAATTAGCCAATCTGCACGTCACATTGCAATACAATGCATGCATCTTCTATATGTGCTATTAAGAGTTGCATACAGAACTTGTGAAAAAAATGTTACTTATGGCATGCTCTAACTGTGTGCCAAATTTCATACATTTAAAGTGTAAGTAAAGTGCACGATTCCATCAAAGGCCTGTAGGGCCTCCGCTATACCTCTCTGATGGAAAATCAACATTTAATCACAATTCCTGTGTGCTCTACCGGCAAGATGATTATAATCATTGTTTCAAACTGTCTTATCATCTAAACAGGGACAAACACTAAAGAGTAGGCTACAAATCTAAGATCTCCATTCTCTGCAGGGGAACAACAGGAAAGGACAAATAATAAATAAAATACAAATCTTTGGGGTTAGGAAAAGGTAATGAATATCACATATTATATATTTTATAGAAAGCTGCTGGATCATAGCTCCCCAATGGTGGAATATTCATCTCGGCTTTTACTCATTTTTACTCTTTACTCCAACTTTGGACTTTAGTCATTTGTATTCGCACTTGACCTTGCTGTCTGAGCGTTGCTGCACCTGGTTTTCACCTTGTTCATCATACTTTGTTTACCACAAGAATAAGGGCTAAAGGAGTATTTGTTGCTTACCGTATGCTGGCCGGTTGTGTGGCTTTAACATTCACATGATTTATTATTGGTTGCTTTAAATGTTGGTGCAATGAGGATAAAGAAAACTTTACCCTAAGCAGTTTGGCTGCCCACAGCTTTTAAAACGTTAGATGTGAATCTTGAATGAGCATTTAAGCACACAGTGTAAAAGGACATTTCACCAGGGGAGCCAGAGTACATCAGCCTCCGAAGCAGATAGGAGCATTTTAGTGGTTGAACTACTTCCTCTTTAGAAGTTTCTTTGTTTTTGATCAAACTTTACTACCTCTTGAAAATGGGTTGCTTGTATCGGTTGTGGTGAAGCGGCTATTACTTAGTGGCCTTCCTATAGCGATAACCACACTGTCCAATCAGCAATGATTTATGGTTTGTTTGTTTCATGTGGAGGGAAAGTGTAGTAGTCTTTGATACAGTTGTGGCGCCGGGTTCTCCAGCCTCAAATTGATTCTCTGTTGTATCTGGCATTGCGAAATGCACCTGCACCACCTCAAAGATCACTTGTTTTTCAGCCTACCATATTCAAATAAATATTGAAATATAGAAAGAAACAAAGACAAGGGGGAGGGGGAATTTTACAAAAAGAAAAGAAGATAGATAGATAGATAGATAGATAGATAGATAGATAGATGTAATGGCTTTTGGCATACAGTTCACAGCTTTAGATTCAAAGTTTACATCACTATTATTGTTGTGTGGACACAACATCGCCACCTTGGAAATGACAGGCTCATTTAAGTTTCAGGGATGGCATCATACATTAATTACTAAAGAATCACCGGAGGCAAAATAATGGATGTTGTGACTGCTCGTCTGAAAAGGGGAAAAATAGTTGAAGAATAAAGAGAAAGCAATACTAATGATTAAGTTAATTTCTTTGTGCGTGTGTGTGTGTGTGTGTGTGTGTGTGTGTGTGTGTGTGTGTGTGTGTGTGTGTGTGTGTGTGTGTGTGTGTGTGCATGTGCGCGTGCGTGCGTGCGTGCGTGCGTGCGTGCGTGCGTGCGTGCGTGCGTGCGTGCGTGCGTGCGTGCGTGCGTGCGTGCGTGCGTGTGTGCGTGCGTGCGTGCGTGCGTGCGTGTTCATGTGGGTAAGATCATTAATAAATCTCAGCAGGTTATCAGTGCTACAAGGCACCAGCTTGGAAACTGCCAGTGTAATGAAAAGGCCATTAACTGTCTAGACGTTTGAGGACTAATTTATGACATTGTACATTCAGTCTGTGTGGACTGGACTGTCTTAAAATACAAACATTAAGAGGATTGCTCAAATGGCCTATTCTGTATTTGACTGAAGAAAATATAGACACCATCTGAAGAAATATCACCAGTAAGACGCCCTGAGGGCGAGAAGCGACCTAGGTCCCGTGCACGCATCCACCTGCAGGGTGACGGCCTACTGCTGGGTGAGTGCTGGCGCTTTGGCATGGTCAGATCAATATATGGAATGAATTCTGTACTGGCCATATATGGAGCGTGTCACGAGGCCTGAGGGACTGACGGCCATATATGGTGGCGTGATGTGTCACGAGGCATGAGGGACTGACGGCCATATAGTGGCTTGACGAAGCGACGGACGGGTTTTGCAGGTTTGCAGGTTTTCATAGTAATCGGTGACCTACTGTCGCAACAACCCTAACCCTCGTGATTACTATTATTTGTATTTTATTTACTATAAAATCGTACATTTTTGACCGTCCATCTGTCACGTCAATCAAAATCCCCATGGGAAAGCCCCCATATATGGTGCCCAGGTCTCGTGACATCACGTGACATCATCAGGGATGGAGTTGCGACCTGCTGTCGCAGTTAAGCCCATATGGAGATCCCTGATGTCATCAATTTTGGCCAGCAACTCTACATCTAACCTTAAACTTCATCCCTTAGATCGATATGGATATATGCCAGAACCTGTTCTGACATTCCATATCGATATCTCCCTTTTGACTTATACGGTATACCGGTCCATTCAAACTCTAGACGGGCCTGCCCCAAAGTTATTAGGCCTAATGCAGCCACGCCCGGGAGTCTGCGAAAAGTAGAGTTTTCAACAGGCCCGAAAATTAAGGCCCGGCCCTACCTGGGCCTTCATCAAACCCTGTACACTCAAGAGAATGTCCCCGCTACCACCCTTAGATCTCCATATATGGAGCTGACCTGTTCTGACATACCATAATGTATGTTGATCTGACCTCATCAAACCCTTTACACTCAAGACATTCTCCTTATATGGCCAGTACAGAATTCATTTTCGAAAGGAAGAAGCACGCACAACTCCAGCTATCTCAGCTCTTGGAACATTTTACCGGGTGCACGGTCAGGAAACACATTTTAGAAGAAGGAATCAGTACAGAATTCATTCCATGTTGATCTGACCCCCCATGCCAAAGCGCCAGTGCTCGCCCAGCAATCTTCCGTCTACGAGGCGGATGCGTGCACGCAACCTGGTATTATTATTATTTTTTTGTGACAGAAAGCGGGTATGGATACTGGAGAAAATTCCGTCTAACTGAGATTAGATTTGTACCAGCAGGTTATTGCTGTTGGTACAAACATCTTATCACAATTCTTTGTTTAATCAGTCTGACGACGTCTCCAGAAAGCTCAACTGTAAATGTTGGTGTGCAAGAACCACCCTCCTCAGACCTACATTCACCAGCACTCCATTGTAAACAATACACTGACAGTTCACCCACACATATAGGCTATATTTAGCCTATAACACTTAGATTTACATATTCATGGTATGGAACTTAGACTATACTTGCCATGACACCTACACTTAGATTTAAAACAAGCTCCTCATAATTCATCCAGTATCCTTGTCTCAAATTAAGAGAACAAACCGTCTACTCTGAAAACGTCTAATTACCTTTAGATTATTTAAATGTAGCATGTTTTTTTCCATGCTAGTTTTCTAATTTTCTATTTCAGCCATATAGCATCTAAGTGTGATCATTTATATCAGCATGCCCAAATGTATTTGTTCAGAATAGAATACTCTCATACTGCTACTACAATTAGAACTAGGAGTTTGGCACTTTTTGTCCTTAGTCAGGTTGTATAAACATATTGACTATGTTTGTTATTTTGTATTCTTTATACTGTAAGTACAGTACAAATCAACTGCTTACATGCAAATGTAATGTTTCTATGTACGAGAGTAAATGACACAGATAGTGATTCTGAATGAACCGGAGCCTTTATCTAGGCCTGCTGTGTTGCAGTATATAACAGGTGGTGTATAAAGACTCAACATACCTCTGTCCTGGTTGCCAAAACACCTCAATGCAAAGTGCCATCCTGTATTGACAGGCCCCAGATTGTTTTCAGTGGCTGATTGATGACTACGTGAAGCAAGCAGTCTATCAACTCTCTCACAACCCCCCCCCCCCCCGCCCCCCTCCTCTCTCTCTCTCTCTCTCTCTCTCTCTCTCTCTCTCTCTCTCTCTCTCTCTCTCTCTCTCTCTCTCTCTCTCTCTCTCTCTCTCTCTCTCTGTGACAGCTAGCTGTATCTCTTCCATGAAATACTCCATAATTTATAAAGCCCTCTGTAGTCTGTACTACAAGTCCCGTGACTTAAATAGCAGTAACTCTGTATCCATTGCACAGTTGGGTCCATGCAGTCTATTGTGTCCCTCTTGATGTTGCTCACCCACTTATTTATTTTTTTACCAAAACGGCCCATTTTTTCCACAGCTCTAGTTAGAGGAGCTAACTGAAAGCCTGTAGTTTTGTGTCTGCCCAGTTATGCTCTGTCAACTGGGCTCACAGTCTCACATTCAACACAGTCGTCTATCAGAAAACCCAGCACATCATGTCCCTATGGAATAATTAATCACGGTGTTGTTGGTGTGTTGGTGTGTGTGTGTGTGTGTGTGTGTGTGCTGTGTGCTGTGTGCTGTGTAGTAAACAAAATGTTTTTGAAACTGATTGTATGAGGGGCGGTAATTAATTATCCACTGCCATAGTGATATGTACAACGATGCTATTCTAATTTGGGATCTTCAGGAATGCTCATTAATCTTTCCAAGGTACTGCGCAGTCCCCTGCCTGAGGCCATGATGCTTTCTGTTTACTCTATCCAGCATAGCTGAATATCTATTTTATATATATATTTTGCTTTTTATCGCTGCAGCGATATCCAGGTTGCTGTGGAACACACATAAACAGGCCATTTTCTCCCCAGTGCGTCGTTGTTGTTGGAGGTTGTGAAATATGTTGCAGTCTAACAAGCCTGCCGTAGCTGACATTGCTCTCTTAAGACTAGCTTATGAATGGCTCATAACTAGTCTGGGACACATTTATAACCAAACATTGCAAGAAATACAGAGTATAAACACATGGTCAAAAGCAATAAAATGCCCCCAATCCTTCACCCCTGTCTTCATGTGGGTAAAACGGCATTACACAGCATCATTGTCAGCATCTGTAGTTCATCCATGACGAAATTAGTTTTGACAGTTTAGTGCAAAGGGTTTGATCCGCTGTCTGCAGGAGAGGGAAAAAGGGGGCCCTAAGGTGTGATAGAGACAGCGATGCAGAGCCCAGGGGACAGGACATAAGCATCTAACGCTCTCTGTTGTGAACCAAGCGTTTTCTCCTCACTTTTCACATGGCCAAATATCCCCACAGACTGCAGGTATACGTAGGAAGGAAAACACACCATAACACACCTACAATAGATGCCCTGTAAAAAGGGAGCAAAAATATTTCACATACCTGTATACTGTAGGTGCCCACATGGCCTGGACTTGTAGCAATTGGGAAGGCCGAGGCACTTTTTAAATTGCTGTGCTTGGATATCTTACAAATTCTTTCATTGGAAGGGTACTCTCTCCAAGCTAGTGCTGTGTAATATTACTTTATTTGTTGTTTGTCAAGGTTGGCTTAGGCGAGAGGGGGTTTATTTCCATAAAGTCATCACCACATTCTGTCCCGCAAATGTAGAATATTCCATCAGAGGTGTCCTGCAGAAGGTTATTTCTTGACGGGAAAACTTAAATCATCTTGCCCCCAGCCTTACAGAGGGACACACACAGTCCCTATTTATTCACTTTCTCACATATGAGTCAAGTCAGAGTACTATGATTATGCAATAGTGCCGTTATATTCTTGGCAGAAGGAGAGAGAGAACAGGCGCCTGTGTTTAGCATGCAGTGCTCTACCGAGACACGAGAGGGGAGCGAGGATATTTCTGGAGATAGGCCTACTCTAAAGGGGAGCAGGACTGAGAATGATTTTTTTTTTTTACATTTTGTGATACTGATACTAGTTATGCTTCAGCTTTGACTCTGATTCTGATGGTGGTTCAGATTCATGTTCTATGCCATAGAACATGAATCTGAACCACCATCAGAATCAGAGTCAATAGAACATGAATCTGAACCACCATCAGAACCAGAGTCAAAGCTGAAGCATAACTAGAATCTATGTGACAGTGAGTCTAATTGACTATATTCACACAGTGGCCATTTTGCTCTCATGCCAAAAAAAAAATTGTATTCATTACAAGAAGGAGTGGGGTATATGTGCATGTCAATTAACTCTCCTTAGCATATCAGAGTAACATTGGTTAAACATACGTAGTAGTACTAGAATTTCGCGGGCCTTCGGCCCGCTCATCCCAGAGTTGCGTTGCCCCGCGTTGCGATACAGAAGTCCACAGGTACAGAAGTCCACAGTGACACGCGTTGTATGCAGCTGTTTTGTGTTGCAGCGCGTGCGTGCGTGTGCGTGTAGTGTTGTTGGTGTTGTTGTGATCCATATATGCGCCTTGGTTCGTCCCGTTTGTTCCACGCCAGGTGTAGATTTGTTCTGTGCTTGTTTTCATAGACGTGGCAACAAATTAACAACATAGCCAATGGGAAAAAA
Organism: Electrona antarctica; assembly: GCF_951216825.1. NCBI lineage: Eukaryota > Metazoa > Chordata > Actinopteri > Myctophiformes > Myctophidae > Electrona > Electrona antarctica. Next base: position 39,178,306 of record NC_136793.1, read on the forward strand.
GGATGCAGTGTTGCCAGGTGCGCGAGTTTTAAGCGTGTTGTAGTGTGTGTGAGCAGGGCTCGACGCTTAGCATTTTTCCAAGTAGCACGCAAATTATTTTAGGAGCACGATGAAAAGTTATGAAATCATGTGTGTGAGGGCCCTCCTATCCTATATACAGCTTTAGTCCCCACATGTGTCAATATTTGCCATTGACAATGAACAGAGAAAGTAGGTCAAAATGCCGCAAAATATGACGTAAATTCAAATATATTATTATATATATATGTTTTGGAATTTAATTTGTTTTGTTTTGAATACTTTACTTATAAAAAAACCTGGCAACCCGCACCCCGCGGTCATTTTCCGCTAACCTGAGCGGGGCTCCCTAGCCTGCTGGAGGGGGTCACATCATCCCATGCGCCCTCGAGAGGGAAAAAAAGGGAAATAAATGCAGCGTTGAGCCACCAATGTGGTCTTGTGGAGCTTGATCACCTCCTCCTCCTCCTTTCCCCAAATTGCCAATACCAATAAATCCAAAAGTAGTCTATTGTGAATACTTCCACAGCCTAATTACTAAAGGATGAACTATCAGTCTTCTCCAAAATCTTGACAACGCATTGGAAACAGAGACAGGAGCCGTGTGTGTGTCACACCAAAAGTGGTGACCTATAGAATCCTGTACATATAAGCATCACGCAATCGTCACCCCTACACAGCAGTCATTAATTAATGGTCTTGACTTGATTGCCTATGCGTTGAAGTTATATAGGGTGAAAAGCGTGAAATGCACAGGCTCATGTTACATCGCTGCTGGCTGCCACTGCCACTCTCTCTCTCTCACTCTCTTCTCTCTCCTCCCTCGCTGGGGGGGGGGGGGGGGGGGGGGGATTAGTTGCGCTGCCTTCGACAGTGCTATACTTCGCCAGCAGCGGTGCAGAACCGAGAGAGTGACACATTCTTTTGGATGTAAACTGCGCAACGTTTAGCTTTAAAGATCGGATTGTGTAGTCGCACCGGTGCTGCAAAGTGAATTGTACAACTTGCACGGTGATATGTGAAGTCGCAAATGCGAGTACGTAGTCGCACTGTCGAGCCCTGTGTAGTGTAGTGCAATTTGCGCTGCATCGCGCGGCGATCCAAATCCCCCCCCCCCCGCGCGCGCGCGCACACACACACACACACACACACACACACACACACACACACTGTACGTAGCTTTTTGTTGTTGCAGCGCGCGCGTGTGCGTGTGGTGTTGCTGTTGTTGTTCGTATCCATATATGCGCCTCGGGTGTGGGGATCGCCATGTGAGGGGGCTAGCCAATAAGGGCCCTGTGTTGCATGTGGAGAATTGTGTAGGTTAGTGTGTGTGGTGTAGCCGAACGGGGTGGTGAGAACATGAGGGGGATGTAGCACAGCAATCGGTGACCCCTACATTAAGCTGTGTTGCTCCCAAGATGCAGTGCAAATGCGTGTTGTAGCAACCGTAGCCAATGGGAAAACAGGATGCAGTGTTGCCAGGTCCGCGAATTGTAAGCGAGTTGTAAGTAGCGTGTTGAATGGCATTTTTTCTGGGCTTGTTTTCATAGACGTGGCAACAAATTAGGCGGGGGTGTCGGTGCTTGTGGCGTGTTTGTGTTTATTATTTATATTGATATTGTTTGCGAGTGTGGACGGGAGCCGGCTTTAGTGGCAGTGCGATGACAATTTTTACGCGGGTGGTGTGGAGTGTGGCCGAGCGGCGCGACATTAGGAGATAGGGAACGAACGACGCGGAGGGTAAGTGTGTGACGTGTTAGTGTGTTGTTAAGTGTGTGACGTGTTAGTGTGTTGTTGCAGTGTGTGTTGCAGCGTGTTGCAGCGTGTCAGTGACGTAGTAGCTGGTGACTTTCTTTTCGTGGTTCGGGCTTTGGGGACACCTTCTCAAATGTATAATAGATAGTAGTAGCATGGAATGAGACCTAGCCTATCTTCATTGACATACTTTGACTTGCTCATGATCTATATGGGGATGAGGGCATCAGTTGTGTTGAGTTTAGACTTAAAGTTTATCTGCCTTTGGGGTCATAGCAGATAGCAGAGGTGCCATGTAGGTCAGAGGGCTACAGTCATGCAGCAATAAGCATGAGTTCTATGCTGTACATTTCTGGATGTTCATTAACCACATAACTCTGATAGGCCTATCCCTATTATGGACAACTTTTCTATAGTTTCTTTCACATTTTTGTGAGCTTGTTGCAAGCACGTTGTGAGAATGTAGATTGACTATCTATTGCTAAGTATATAGGCCAGGGCTTAAGTGGTTAACTTAATTGATCATTATTCTTATTGTTTATTTTCAGTCCAAATAAATCTTCTATGCAAGTGTGAAACGATATGAAATGTATAGACCACCATCAGTTTGATGGTTGAATGTTTTAATCAGTCTGTCCACAAAATATTGTTTTGTTTAAACCCTAGGTACTGTAGGTTGTTATGCATGAAAATTACATATACTTTTGGGAGTAATATAAATATTTTTTGAAGGGCGGTAGCCCCTCCAATACGTGGCTTTTGAAGATTACATCATATGGCAGCCAACTTGATTTAGAGGACTTTTGTTTGCCAGCCTGAGCCAAGTCTATGGACTTTAATGTTTGTTTAGGGCACTAAATGTTGACGTAATGTCACGTGGCCAATAGAAATACAGTGGGAGCCCCTCACTTCAGTGTGATTTTTGTCCATCAACAAATTATTTTTGCCTTCAGACACTGTTCCAGTAGGGAAACGTAGACAAAGTGCACACACTTTCCTCAACAAAAACACTTTCCATCTAAATATAATAATGGATGCTATAGTGTACCTGTAAGTGTGAGTGCTAAAATCCCCGTTTTCCTGTCCCTGCCGGAAAATGTTTGCCTGTAATAACACATGGTTGACAGACAAAGTACTCACGACTCAGTAGGAGAATGAGGAACACAAGCTGGAAAAGAGTGTTTGTGTTGCAAGAGCCCTGCCATCTCAGCTCTCAAACCCATTAAACCGCCATCATCGGTTTGGAGTCACAGGAACACAAATACAGAATGTTGAATAAATGATGTACAGTACTTTTATGCTTTAGTTTAGATGCTTTTCTACTATAGGCATACAAAACTTTGCCAAGCTTGCACGTATGGCCGATTATTATTACAGGACTCAAAAGGAAAAACGTCAGACAAAATGATGAATTACTAGTACTACATTGCACTATACAGTAGCTTGTGGCATATTATGTATATTCTCTGATAACGTAGTGTCACTAGTGTGACGGCCCTATGGCATCTGTCAGGGTTTGTGTGTTTCCTGTCTTTCGGTGTGCCCGGTCCTGGTGGGAGAGTGGTGGCAAATTGGAAATCAGGGATCGGAGGCAGCTGGCCAGGGCCTCCAATAGATATAAACGAGCCATACTTAACAGGACGCTTCCTCTTCCACCAGCCTTTTCTACTGCTCATCAATTGTTCTATTTTTAATAAAAGTATACATTTTTGCATTTATGCCTTTTTCCCTTTTTTTGTTGTGGTCTGGGAGCCGGGCCATAACACTACAAAGGAAACTATAAAGGCAAAGAGAGAGAGGAGAGACATGCAAGACAATTATAGGGGGTTCGGATTTGAACATCGGGTTCTACTCACTACGAGCATATAGTCTGGTTGAGCCACCAACTAGCTATTCAACAATGCAACACTATCACATATACTTTCTGCTTTCCACACATGGCTGTCTGTATTCCAATATTATTTGGCAGAGCTGTAGACATGAGACTCTGGACTTAAGTTTGACAACGAAGCCAGGAATTGAGACTTGATATCAACCTATCTCTTGATTGACTTGACTTGACATTGCGCTGAAAGATTTAAAAACAGTTCGGGCACATAAAGAACACAGAATAAGACCATAAACAATATAACATGCAGTATACTTCAGTTGACAAAGTCAGGTATATTGCACAAATATCTTAGAAATCTCATTTTATTTCTAAAAGATGTTATGGTTACGCATACTTCCTCTTGACGTTACAGAGATATTGTTAAATCACAATCATGGGTCCGCTGTGGCTTTGGTTTGAAGCTGTCTTCATGACAGCTGGGTGGGCAGCCTGGGGCTACTCATGCATCCATGGAATTCTAATTCTTATCCCAAGCCACATCTGACAGTATGTGAAATGATTTAGATAGCATCCTGTTCAATTTGTTTTGTGTGTGTGTGTGTGTGTGTGTGTGTGTGTGTGTGTGTGTGTGTGTGTGTGTGTGTGTGTGTGTGTGTGTGTGTGTGTGTGTGTGTGTGTGTGTGTGTGTGTGTGTGTGTGTGTGTGTGTGTGTGTCTTTGTGCAGCCCTCACACTTACACTTTTTGCACCGATATACCCTCTATCAATGCTAGTCCCTTTATACGCATATACTGTATGGTGAGTCATATAGTGACGGCCCGTCACATAGTGACCTTTTTTTTCTTGTAATACCAGAAATAAAATGTATCATATTCAGTTTGGCTGAATTGACAGTGAAGCCAAGTCTTGTTTCCCTGTTATAACTTATCGTTTAAGGCCAATTTAACTTTTTTCCCCCTCAGAAGTACAAGCAGGGTCACAAAAAAGTAAATAAATAAAAACTAGCGTTTTGCCAGAGGCAAGTCAAAATTTATAAGAGGTCCTAATGTCTCCACAACAAACATAGCTCCAAATAAATAATGCATAATCCCTGAGTAGAGAGAGACATGGGGTTGTGTACAAAATAATAACCCTGATCCACTGGGGAAATTTAAATTATTACAAACTCTCTCTCTCTCTCTCTCTCATTCTCTGACTCACTGTCTACCCCCACCCCAGCCCTAGTGTCTCTCTCTCTACCTTTTCTCCCTTCATCACCGCTTGATCATCTCCTAATTTCTAAAGAGCATGTCTCTGTCAATGTGTGGACTATGTTTTCCCAAGTTTGACTGTTGCTGCAAATGTGGAGCAGTTGGAAGTGGAAGAGGGCAGCATCCTTTCTTTCGCTACCCCACAACCCTGCTTGTGCGAGGACTTGGAGAAGAAGGCAATGTACATCCTGGGCGTTAAGGTGAGGCACTGCCAGTCTCTGCACGGCACAAAAGCGTTGAGGTGGACTGAGTTTTTTGGCCCAGGCTCCTCCCCGAAAGGCTGTTGGCGGTGCCTGTACAATTAAGCTACCGGTTGACAACCGGTCGGCTGACCTCCAGTGGAGGATAGTACAACATGGGGCGATAGCTACGAACAGATACAAGACGACACACATTGATCCTAATCACAGGGAGGGTTGTCTCTTCTGTTCCCAGACAGAATTTTTTTTTCATTTATTTGTCCAGTGTCCCAGGTTGCTAGGAGTGTTTTTTGGTCTACTGAGAGACGGGTTTATGGGGTTGGGGGAGATCTTCTCTTCTCAGCTCTCTTTTCATTTTCGGGCCAAAATACACAGTGGCAAAAAACATGTTCATACACTGATCAATATCATATCTGCAACCGCAAAACTAGCCATTTGGCTGAGCCGAAGGAACCGGGATCAAGGAGGTGGGCTGTGTGGACCCTGTGTAAGTAAGTAAGTAAGTAAGTACATTTTATTTATAGAGCACTTTTCAAAACAGTGTTACAAAGTGCTGTACAACAAGGTAAAACAATCATGTTAACAATAGAAGGTAAAACAATGAAATGCAAATAAAAAGTAGAGATACATCAACAATAAGAGGTAAAACATTGAAAACATCATAAAACGAAATAAAAACGTTTTTAGCAAGTTCTTAAAACCGTCGACAGACTCTGCATTCTTTAGTACAAAGGGCAGGGCATTCCACAAAGTGGGGGCAACCACTGCAAATGCACGCTTTGTTTTGAGCCTGGTTGCTGGAATGGACAGAAGGCCTTTATCAGAGGACCTGAGAGAACGTGTATTTGGTTTTGAATGCAGTAGTTCAGAGATGTAAGGTGGAGCCAGTCCGTGTAATGCCTTATAAGTTATTAAGAGAATTTTGAAGTTGATCCTGGATTTGACTGGCAACCAATGGAGTGCAGCAAGTACGGGAGTGATGTGAGATCTGCGGTGTGTGTTTGTGAGAATCCTGGCAGCTGTATTCAGAAGTTTATGGATTGAGGAGGAACTGAGGGTGGTGTAGAGACCGTTACAATAGTCGAGGCGGGAGGAGATGAAAGCATGGATGATTTTTTCTAAGTCTTGGGGAGTGAGGACTGGTTTGATTTTTAAGATATTACGGAGGTGAAAGAAACATGACTGGGTGACCTTTTTAACATGGGATTCCAGGTTCATGCGGTTGTCGAAGAGGACACCCAGATTTCTAGCGGAATCGCTTATGTTGGATGCCAGAGGGCCTAGGGAGAGCCGTACGGCATTGGAGATGCTTTCAGGGCCTATGATTAAGATCTCAATTTTGTTGGAATTTAGCTGGAGGAAGTTTTGGGCCATCCAATTATTGATTGCTGAGAGACAATCACGTAAGGTAGATAGTTTATCAATGTCTTTATGCTTGAAAGAAAAATAAAGCTGGGTGTCATCGGCGTAGCAATGATAGGCAACGCCTTCGAAGCTATTTATCAGAGCA